>NW_006399766.1:13793730-13808100 GCF_000299155.1 Elephantulus edwardii | reverse complement strand
TATATATATTTAATATGTATCATATGTATTTACAAGAATCTTTGATGGCCCATTGGTAAGGAGTTACACTGCCAACTCAAAGGCATGCATGTGGTTTGAATCCACCAGCTGCCACTTGGGAGAATGATGGGTAATCTCTTTCCATACAGTTTACTGCTGCTGAAAACCTGCTGCTGGGTTAACTATGTGTTGATTCCAACTCTCCAGCACACAATATAAACAACAATGTATATCTTTATAGAATATATATTTATTTCCTTAACAAATTTAAACCATTCTTAACTCATGGGCTATACAAACCAACAGCTGGACGTGGCCTTACAGGTTATAGTTTGTATAATCTGTTTATAGAATAAAGTACATGTTCCTTAATATAGCATATCATGCTTTCCATATTCTTCCATGTGGCTTTCTTCTCAAGTGTTATCTTTTGTCAAAACCCAACACCTTGTTGGCACTGTCTGGAAGTATACTAAACTAGGTTTTGTACCTCTCTGTTTGTTTATGTTGCTTCCACTGAAATTATTCTCCCTTATGCAACTGACAAACTACTCTTACTCTGTTAGAAGGACTGTCTCTTCCCTTAGTTGTTTCCTAGATGAACAATTAGAACTGGCCACTGTATGTTGCACAAATATGGATCACAATATCTATCATATTCCTCTATACTTGCTGGCTTCCTGGGGTCAGTGTGAGCTTTTCATAGGGTAAAAATGACTTACTTGGATTTACATCCCTAAATACAGTAGGCACGTAGTAAATTTTAATGGAAGGAATGTTTCTAAGCACAGTGTTAGCTGGTGGCCTAACATCAGGCATAGCATGAAAAGAAGTACAGATTCAATCAACATCCTGCTCAATTGTCAGTGGCCTACATTGAATCAAATTATTACTTTGCTAGTCTCTAAACATGTTCCCCAAGTTCTATCCTTGTACACACACATAATATTGTGGAAAGTGGTTGCAGAGATGCTCATGGTAGACCTAATTTTTGAAAAAAAAGATCACAATTCCTTCTACATCAGTTCCTCTGTGTTAAGAACAATTTGGTGGGTCAGGGTGGTGAAGGAAATGGAAAAGATCTATTGTAAAAAAACAACATATTCGAACTTTGTAGATAAACCAGTATAAATTAAAAAAGTTAAAAAAAGAATATAAAGTGGAGACTCAAAACCCATCTACTAATAAACATACCTTAAAAATTGTGCAAATATATCTAGCATTATTAGTAGAATTATGCTCTAAATAGGTGTTGTTGAGTTGCCCTCAGGATATATACACCCTATATCCATGGGAAACCATACTCTGAGTTCCAAACTGATGACTTAGGAGATAAGTTTTGGACATAGCTCATTCCTAAGTATGGGGCTGTCTCTACTTAAAATGTATGAAGCATAGGTCAGTTACTGGAATGGGAGTCAATCAGATAAAGAGCAAAGCCATAAAAATGAAAGCCACAGGGAAATTACAACTAGGTTTCTAAAATTAGACAAAGGGCTAGTAAGACTCTTCATTGTGCAGCCTGGACGGGAATATATACATAAAGAAAGTGGCTGTTGGTGGCCTAGTGGCAAGGTGCTGCAACCACAATCCACCAGATGCTCTGCCGGGGAAGGAGCGACAATCTCCTCCTGTACCAGTCAGATCTGATTTGACGGTGCACTCACACAAAAATAATAAAATAAAAATTAAAAAAAAAAGTGGCTGTTGTGGTGTTGTGTGCCAGCCAGTCAGAACCAACTCCACTTGGATATCCCTTCAGTGGATATCCAAAGGTTATAAATCGCCTGGGAGGAGACTGCCCCTCTTTCTCCCATGAAGCAAATGGTGGGCTTAAACTGTGTGCCTTTGGGATGACACTGCAACTCATTACCATTGGGCCACCGGAGCTGCATAAAGAAAATTGACATTAGACTTTAGAAAACAAAGATCAGGAATATTTGGGAGCTACTAGAAATAGCAATAATAACTAACATTGATTTAATACTTATGCTTGGCTCTACAAACAACATTCTTGGTACCAGCAGCCAGGAAATGAAAAGACAAAATGCATTGGGAGGGTCTGCTGTCAGAGACCTCTCCAAGGTACTGAGAAGCAACGATGCCAGTCTGGAGACTAAGGTGTGCCTGATACAGGCCATGGTCTTTGCCATGACATGTTATGCTTCAGAGAGCTGGACAATGAGTAGGGATGATAGAAGGAGAGTTGATGCCCTTGAGCTTTGGTGCTGGAGAAGAGTATTGAATATACCATGGACTGCTAGGAGAACAAACAAGTTATCCTGGAGAGGGTGAAGCCAGGCTGTTTCTTGGAGGCAAGGATTCTGAAGCTTCATATGATATACCTTGGACATGTTGCAAGGAAGGACCAGTCCTTAGAGAGGGACGTCATGCTTGGGAGGATGGATGGACAGCTCAGGAGAGGAAGACCCTCTATGAGGTGAACTGATGACAACAACAACCATGTGCCAGGAGCATTGTTCCTTAGAGGCAAGGATGGTGAGGCTTCATCTCACATACTTGGACATGTTGCTAGGAAAGCCTATTCCTTGGAGAGGAACATCATGCTTGGAAAGATGGAGACTTGGTGAAAGAGAGGAAGACCCTCAACCAGATGGATTGATACAGAGACTGCTGCAGTAGGCTTGAGTGTATTAGGAAGTATGAGGATGGCACAGGATAGGACAGTGTTCAGATCTATAGTTTATAGGATAGTACCTAACAATAACAACATGTTCCAGGAACTATTCTAAACAGTTCTTGTGTATTGTTAATTTAATCCTTCTAAAAACATTATAAAGGAGTCCCCCTGTACAAACAAACACAAATAACGGAACAATCAAAACAAAACAAGGCTGTTATACATTTTGACTCAGTGACCCCACAGGGTTTCTAAGGATGTAAATCTTTACACACAAAGACCACCAAGTCTTTCTCCTGTTTGAGTTTGAACCGCTGACCTTTAAGTTAACAAGAGTGCTTAATTAACCATTGTACTAACAAGGATACCAACTCTAAGGATGTTATTACTACTACCTTTATTTAATAGATGAGATTGTGCACAGAATTTTTGAATAATTTGCCTACAAATCTATAACTAATAAATGGTGGAGTTTAAGTTGGAACACAATTTTCTGGCTCCATAGCTCACAATTTAAAAAGTTAATTGGATTTTTAAAAATTAATTTTAATGAAAGTTTATAGAGACTTAGGGTTTCCAGTCATTCATTGTTGCACTTTTCTCCCTACCCACCCCCTCTCCTCCAATTCACTCTTCTCCTTGAAAAGAAAAAGAAAAACTCTTTCACTGTTATGCAGCCCCCCCCCCCCCCCCAGTCCACTCCACTATGTAACCTTCACTCTGGACTTTTGTAATGACAAGAATGCCCATTCATATGTCCCTTTTAAACAGTTCTAGCCCTCATCTGTTTCAATGCAATGTGCATCATTCCTCCCCTCCTTTTCTGTCTTCCCTCAACCCTGATGTCAGTTCCATTTTACAACAGTGGCCCTATGCAATATTTGTCCTTTTGTGACAGATTTTGCACTCAGCATAATGTCCTCCAGGGTCATCCATTTTGCATAATATTTCATGGGTTCCTTGTTTTTCAATGCAGTGTCATATCCCATTGTGTGAATATACCACAGTTTCACTATCCATTCGTTTGTTGATAGGCACTTGGGTTGTTTTCAGCTCTTTGCTATTGTCAAAAAAGCTGCAATAAACATGGGTGTGCATATATCTGCTTGGGTGGTAGTTCTGGCTTCTTTAGGGTATATTCCCAGCAGTGGAACTGCTGGATCAAATGGTAACTCTATTTGCAACTTTTTGAGAAAGAGCCATACCACCTTTCACAGTGGTTGCACCATTTTACACTCCCACCAACAGTGAATAAGGGTTCCAGTTTCTCCACAACCTCACAAGCATTTGTTGTTTACTGTTCTATTAAATTTCGCTATTCTTACTGGAGTGAGATGACATCTCATAGTTGTTTTGATTTGTATCTCTCTTAGAGCTAGGGATTTTGAACATTTCGTCATGTGTTTGCCATCTGAATGTCTTCTTTGGTGACGTGTCTGTTCATATCTTGTGCTCATTTTTCAACTGGATTATTTACCTTTATCTTGTTGTGGTGCTTGAGTATTTTATAAATTCTAGATACAAGTCCCTTGTCTGACATGTCATTGCCAAATATTTTTTCCCAATCTATGGCTTCCCTTTTTACCCTGTTGGAGAAGTTTTTGGATGTGCATGGGTATTTGATTCTTAGACGGTCCCATTCATCTATTTTATCCTCTCCTGGTTGTAGATAATTTTAAAAGTTTTCGATGATATATATTGTTCCTCGACAAAGTGACATGGAGAATGGATGAGAGTTGTTACCTATCGTTGTTGCTGTGTACTCTAGAGTCGGAACCGACCCACAGCTGACCCTCTGGCAGGTTTTCAGAGGCAGTTAATCACACGGGAGGAGATTGCCCATCCATCTCCCTGTCCTTAATACCAAGAAAATCTGGGTTAGAAAAAAAAATATATATATATATATGAGGAAGAAAGTCAATCTGGATCAACAGAGAAATATCAGTTTCCAATATGTTTGCTTCTTAGTTTGGGCAGAAGAACAGTAAACAGGACATAAGTTTCCCACTCTCTCTACCTATGATGGTGGTAAAGCACTTAAGGGAAGAAATCGTTTTTGTAGGGTTTGTTTGTGGTGTTGGTTTGGTGTGTTGGGTTTGGGTTGTTTTTTTTTTGTTTTTTTGTGTTTTTTTTTTTAGAAACCAGATAGCATCTGAAAGAAAAAAGCTGTTTCAGATGTGGCTGAAGCTCTAAAAGAGAATATATTTGGGTTGGAAACCATCTAAATAAGAAGAGGCTGTGAGAGGGTAGGAAGTTTGTTTGAGGAGCAAGATGATATAGTTCCATTTTTCCTGTGCTAAGACAAAGGGATTCTGGAGTCAGTTGGTCCAAGTCAAGATGAGAAAAATAATCTACAAATTACCAAGATACAAAGTGAAAAATAAATGATGGCTGCCAATAATAAAAAGTACATATGGCATGTTTTTCAATTGTGATGATAGAGAAAATGAATCACAATCTTGGCCATGAAGACTGCCAGAGGGTGGGGGTAGCAGTGGAGATATGCAAAAGCTCATAAATGTGAAGAGACGTGGGAGAGGAAATGGCCGGAAGACTGTGAAGGCCGATCATGGAAGAGAAGGCAGAGAATTAGAAGGCAAAGGAATGATCATTTTCATTTGCATTTTTATAAGAAATTCATATGGTAGAAAATGTTTACAGAAACACATGTAGTTGGGGAAAGATTTATTAATATGTAGAGTATGTAAATACTTTAAAACAAGAAATGATAAGTAAAGATTCAGATAATTGATACTTATTATTTCTATAGGAATTTAAGGTCCAGTTGTCTATTAGATTCACCTTGGGGCAGATGCCTATAAATTGTGGCTTGTGACGTAATTTTGTAATTACGGCATCCACTTCCTAAACAGCATGCCTCTGGAAACTCTGAACTTTGAAAAATGACGATAATTATAGAAAGGCTTCAGGTCTATTTCTCATAGGGTCGCTATGAGTCGTGCTCCACTCAACGACAATCAACAACAACAATATGAACTATTTTCACCACATTCCCTAGAATTATTGTTGTTTGTTTTAAATGACATGCATCAAAGTGTTGGGTGAATTCTTGTTAAAGTTTTCCCCCTTGCACATTAGGGATGTTTAAAGGGAGCCATTATGACTTTTCCCTTCCTTTGGCAAATTTCTTAAGTGCACCTTTTACATCTTTATTTCTTAGAGTGTAAATGAGGGGATTTAACATAGGAGTAACAGCTCCATAAAATATTGAGAAGACTTTGTCCTCTTCCTGAGACTTCTTTGACTGAGGTTTCAAGTACATGTAGATGGCTGTCCCATAAAATATGGTGACCACAGTCAGATGGGACCCACATGTGGAAAAAGCTTTGAACCTGGCCTCTGCAGAGCGGATTCTCAGCACAGCAACCACAATCCGAGTGTAGGAGATGACAATGAAGGTGAAGGGCAAAGGCAATGTGAAGATGCTGATGACCAGCCCCAGAATTAAATTGAATGGGGTATCCGAGCAGACAAGCTTTAATAGGGCCTGGATCTCACATGTAAAATGGTTGATAACATTATGCCCACAATAACGAGCAGGAATTGCAACAATTGGTGTGACTGCCACTAAGAAGGCACTGGCCCAGGTTCCCAAGGCTAACTGCATGCAGACTCGATTGTTCATAATGATGGTGTAGCGTAGAGGATTGGAGATTGCAACAAACCTGTCATAAGCCATGACAGCAAGGAGAAGACACTCAGTCATCCCCAGAAAGAGGGATATTGTCATCTGGGCATAGCAGCTGGTATAGGAGATGGTGGGGAAGTCTCTGAAGCATTGACTCAAGACATATGGCTCCCAGCTGGTAGAGTAACAGATATCAAGGAAAGACAAGTTGCTGAGGAAAAAATACATGGGAGTATGAAGTCGAGTGTCCCATCTGACTACAACAATAATAAGGCTGTTTCCAAATATTGTGACGAGGTAGAAGAACAGTAGTCCCAAGAAGAAAGCAGTCTGGATTCGAGGCTGGTGGGAAAATCCGACGAGGATGAATTCAGTCACCTCAGAGGCATTCTTGAGTCTTGATGTGCCCATTTAGTTGTCTCCGGTACTGGGAAGGCAGACAAAACCTAATGTCATCTACATGGGGAAATAAGAAGGAAAGCATTTCAATAACCTTTAGAATTCATGTTCTGGAGCTCTTATTAATCATCGTGTATTGCTTGTCTTACCAAATTAAGCTGTGCACAATTATCCGATGATAGGAGCGTAAGTTTCTCGTTAATTTTCTATTTTGTAGAACGTTACATAACCAGGAAGGCTGATTAAATTGTTTTGATTTTAAGAGTCCAAATAAAGCTACTTACATCTGGTCAAGAAAGACATCTGAGTTCTGGCCAACTAAGAGAAATATTAACATGGATTAAACAGAATTATGCTAGACAAATTGATCTGAGTGATTTAACCCTTGATTAATCAGGAGGCAAATATGTGATCTGTCTTTACCAAAATAGAGATTTCACATTCTATCCAGTTTTTTCACCAACCTGAAGGCCTGTGGTTCGAATTCACCAGCTGCTCCACAGACGACAGATGGGCAGTCTCTTCCCATATGATGTACTGCCTCTGAAAACTTGCTGGAGGGTCAGCTATAGATCTGTTCTAACTCAGTGGTAAACAATTAAATCTTTATATCCCTTTGGTCTCTACCTTTTTTTGTTTGGTTTTTAGATTTTTATTCTATATTGCTTTGCTTACAAAGTAAGTATACATTATGTTTCACACTATTCTATTTCTTTTCTTTTTTTAATTATTAATTTCCATGAAAATTTACAGAGACTTTGGATTTCCATTCATTTATTGTTGCACTTTTCTCCCTGCCCACAGCTCCCCGCCCAGTACACTCTTCTCTTTGAAAAGTAAAAGAAAAATTCCTTCATTGTTTTACAATCCCTCCCCCCAGGTCCACTCCACTATGCAGCCTTTGCTCTGGACTCCTGTCATGACAAAAATACCTAATCACATATCCCTTTTAAACCGTTTTCTTCTTCCTCTGTTTCAATGTAGTATACATTATTGAACCCATCTTTCTCAGTCTCCCCCCAAACCCGAGGTCAGTCCTGTTTTACAACAGTGGCACCATGCAGTGTTTGTCCTTTTGTGACTGAGATACTTCGCTCAGCATAATGTCCTCCAGGGTCACCCATTTTGAATAATATTGCATGATTTCCTTGTTTTTCAATGCAGCATTGTATTCCGTTGTGTGAATATACCACAGCTTCTCTATCCATTCATTTGTTGATGGGCACTTGGGTTGTTTCCAACTCCTTGCTGTTGTGAACAAAGCCATGATAAACATGGGCGTGCATATATCAGCTTAGGTGGCAGTTATGGTCTCTTTGGGGTATATTCCCAGTAGTGGAATTGCTGGGTCAAATGGTATCTCTATTTGCAACTTTTTGAGAAAGCGGCACACCACCTTCCACAGTGGTTGCATCATTTTACACTTCCACCAACAGGTTTCACACTATTCTTAATTCCAATTGTTTTTCTTACAGTCATTCCCATTATGTTTTATAAAATTAATCACAATTGGACTATGCACATCATTACCCTGTATCTTTATATCTAGATATGAAAGTGTGTGAGCTCAAAGATTCAGTTATGGCTCTGTCATGCATGGAACATTTCTTTGCATTCAGTTTTATTTTTTTATTTTTACTACTATATCTCATGGTGGGAGGGACTAGTCCTTGAAGAAGGGCATCATGCTTGGCAGGGTGGAGGGATGCACAGGAGAGGAAGACCCTGGATGAGATGGAGTGACACAGTAACTGGGACAATGGAGCTAGATGTGTTGGAGACAGTGAGATTGGCTCCGGATAGGGCAGAGTTCAGAGCTATTGAACATGGGCTTACTATGAATCATAGGAGACTCGATGGCACAGGAATAAAAATAGCTATATGTCGTATCAGGGAGCATAGTGGTCAGGAGTTGGAATGCGAATTCAAAGGCATGTGGCTCAAATTCACCATCTCCCCTCTGTGGGAAAAAGAGAAATAATCCCCTCCCAGATGATTTACAGCTGCTGAAAACCTGCTGGAGGGTCACCTATGAGTCAATTCTGACTTGAGACCACATAACAACATATCTCATTTCTGAACCAGCTCTCGTGGCCTAGTGACAAGAAGCTGTGCTGCGATCCCCAAGGCACGAGGTTTCAATCCACCAGATACTGTGTGGGAGAAGGATGAGGAATCTCTTCCTGTGCAATTTACTGCGTCTGAAAACCCCCTGGAATGTCAGCTAGGGGCTGGTTCTGACTTGATGGCAAACAGCATCAACAACAACATACGTAGCTAAGGCTATTACCCTATTCAATGGAAAAACACGAAATGAATAACTGGTGGATTGACTGAAGTCTCCTCTCTCGCCAACTGTTCTGACATCTAGTCTAACTTAGCAGACACCTCCTTGGGGCAGATCCTACCAGCTTCATATCGTTCCAAATGAGAATTTAAAGAGTATTGACAAAACTGTATGAAAGAAACAGAATGTATGAAGAAATAGTTACTAGGCATTGGGAAAAGGGACACAGTAAATTTGAGAATGTATGTGGAGGGACAGCGCAGGAGAAAAAGACCTCAGATGAGATGGATTGATACAGTAACTGGGGCAATGAGGGTAGGTGTGTCAGAATTAGTGAGACTGGCTCAGGACAGGACAGGCTTCAGAGCTGTTGTACATAGGGTCACTATGGGTTGCAGGCAACTTGACGGCACATAACAACAACAACAAAAACAACAACATGCCTCCATAAATTTCTTCCTTTTTTTAAAAAAAAAAAAAAAAGAAGAAAAGACAGAGCCCTGTTCATCTTGCATGATTCAGGTAGGAAGTGCAACAGATTGAGGTTTCTTTGGCTTCAAAATTTTCTTATTTAGATATAGCATCAGAACTCTCCAGACCATCTGGTTATATTAGTGCTGTATGTAACTAGATAATTCATAATTAGCAAAAAAAAAAAAAAAGCAGAATGCTAAAATACAGAAAGAAAGTAAAGGAGCCACCTGGATCTAACCCAAATTCTGGTTCAGTCACTGCTCATTCTTGAGAAAGTCAGTTTCATCGTAAAGTGACATGAGAATATCATCTAACCTTGTGCAGTATTACTCTAAGAATTAGTTGGGATAATTTCTACAAAGAGCCCAGAACAGTGCCTGGCACATTTATAGTGACCTAAGAACTGTTAGTTTCCTTTCTGCTTTTGCACCCTCTGTAGAAATCTTCAGCTCAGATTTCATCCTTGTGAGCATGTGCCAATATGTCATTTCATCTGACTTTTCCTTGTGAGGTTATCACATTCCCAGAAACAATACAATGTGAAGTTGTTGGTTTGTTTTAGGTTTGAGTAACAATGAAAGAAAGTTTGACTGGGTAAGTCATAAAAATTTGTTCCTGATGGTAGGAGGGAAAGACACATAAAGACATGGAAATTACTCACTGACTTCGGGCTGGAGGACAGCAACAGAGGAGCGAGCGCACCTCATTCATAAGAGAAGCATTTTGCAGTTGGCGACACCCCCACACATGACTAATCTCCAAGAAGAAATTTGATTCCTTCAACTGCAAGGAAAGAAGTTTAAAACAAACAGCTGTAGTGATAAATCTTCCTATCAGTTCTGATTATAAGGCTGGAAAATCTCGAATTAACCGTGTTGGTGAATAAGGAAAATTTCTTTATTCTCATTTAAATATATTTTTCTTTTACTTACGTGAAGGCGACTTGTAATAAGGCCACCATGGAGTGTTAGTATCCAGAAAAAATAAAGGAATGAAAATTCATCTTCTAGTCGACATAAGAATGTAGATTCTAGTTCATGACATGCAGTGTTTCTTTTGCCTGTGTAAATATTAAATTATTTCTTCTTGTAATGTCCAAAGTTCTGTTACTTTGCTTCCAGACACAGAAAAAGAAGTCCTTTTTGAATATGTCCTTTCTGAATACATTGAGATGGTTTTTGGAAAGATTGGTGTTTGCCAAAAATGTATAGGCTACTTATAGACTTCAAATATTTAAGTCGTTTTAAAAGGAACTGCAATTCAAGTCAAGAAGAAATTTTGAAACTTTGGAAAAAAGCTTGTGGTGGTTTAACAATTCATCACCTCAGTCTTGAAAAAAAGTTTCTGCTTCTGGGATTTAGGGGATGTCCCTGCTCCGCAATTAAGCCCCTTAATATAAACAAGGGAAGAAAACACAAAGTTGGAGGAGGAGACATCTGCTCGGTTTAGCTCATTAAAATGTTCACTTTCTTCCTAACTGTTAATGAGAATCATCCCCACAGTAATGCTTCTGGTCAGTCACCATGGTGGTGGTTGGAGTGGGCAGAGAAATTTTGTTAAAGAGAGATTTTGTTCTGTTTAAGGGAGAGTTCACTCTCCCTTTTGCTAGCAAGTTTATTGTCCGAGCAATATTATGAAGAATGTAAAATGAGACATTTTGGAGTATAAGTTGTACACTATAGTGTGATTAGCTAATTTTGCTTAACCTTTGTGCCTGCTGGGTCTTGCGAATGATAGACTATGCTGATGAATCAGATTTTCTCTTATAGGTGAATGTGAGGGCAATAGAGGTTAAAAGATGCTTTATTTTTATTTTTGTCTAGATTCAGTATAACGGAAGTAAAACTGAGGGTACGCTTTGAGGTCTGTAAGCTTCTTGAATTGCGTGACCACGCTTGAATAACTCCTGCTTTTCCGTCCACTCTACCTTTACAAAGAGGAAACCCTTGGGAGATGCTAACAGAGATAGAAGCTCTTGATACCACTTTGACAAAATGCATTGTTCCATTATAGTTATTCACACTAGTTGTTTTTGGTCATTTGATCCATGAATAAATTTTTTTCCCTCTGGAAATATTTACTCTTCACTTTCTTGGCACAAGAAAAGAGTTGATGGATGATAAAGCTTCTAAAGAAAGATGAGGAAGGAAGCCTTTCTTTCAGACAGTCATTTTATATTGGAATTTTGCGTGCCACCTTTCTACCTCTGTTCACAGAGAGTTGGTGGTGAGGTTCTTTTATGTGGAATAGTCATTCTTCAATAATTTCCTTTATGATTCTATTTTTGCAATCTCCTCACCTACTCATGTTAAAATTGGTATTAAACATGCATGGAAATCCACAAAATAGAGAATAAGATGGTGAGCATTTCCAAGAGCATACAAATTGTGAGAAACAGCAATGTCATCAAGGAACTATTTCAGAGGTTGATTCAGGTTGATGTTTCGCTAATGAAGACATGTTTCATTAGTTGGCATTGAGGCCAACTACAGTAAGAACAGAAACTTCAGCTGTCCAGACATCTGATGGAAGTCTCATTCTGCTAAAAGCAAGACATCTGACAAATTATGGATTTGTTTTGCTGACAACTTCATTTCTCAGAAGGTTAAAGAAGCTTTGAGGGGAAATGATGCTAAAGGCTTAATTATGATGGAAGGAACCAGAATATTGAGAGAAAAAGAACCATTATCATCTGAGAGTGCATAATAGAAAGAAACTCCTTGGCCAATATTTCTAAAAGGGAAGTTGGCGTTGAGACGATAGAAATCTTTTAATTTAAGAGTTTCAAAAGTCTCTGATAATATTTTGGCCAGAGCCAGAAAGTCCCCAGAGACTTAAGATGAAAATAGATCCTTTTCACTTTGAGAGTACAACGCAAAGCAGTCAAATGGCCCAGACTCAGCTCTGTCGAATGTAAACAGTATTTACACAGTAATCTTACAAGGCCTATTTGATGATAACTTGTTTCTTAGATTCTCTGGAGCCATTCCCAAGCACATTGACCTCTTTTTGTTTATTTTTTTAAAAGTCTATTATATTTGGATGAAATTTTACAAATATCACTGATATTTTTCAGCTAATCATTCATAGACACTACTTAACACTGCTGTTTGTTATGCACATTTGAGTCTGAACCAACCAGAGACTAAGTCTCCAACCAGTTTTCAGAGGCTATAAATTGCATGGAAAGAAATAGTCCATCTATTTCCCAAAGAGTGACTGGTAGATTAGAACCATGTGCCTTTGGACTGGCAGTTTCTTACCACTAAGACAACAGAGCTACCTAATTTGATGCAAATTACTTACTAAAATGTCTAAGAAAACCCTCATTTAGCCTCATTTTAAAGTTTACCAGTTACTTGATTTTTTTTAATTGTTATTTTGTTCTGTAAGGCCTTGAACATTGATGAACTAGGACTAGATGAACTGGGGGAGGATCTCAAGACTATCACCCATGAAGAACGCAAAAGGTCGTTACAGAGACAGAGGAGGAACAAAGACCAAGACGGATGTCAGAAGAGACTCTGAATATTGTACTAGAGTGCCAAGAAGCCAAAGGAAAGGGAAGAAATCAAGATATTAAGGAGCTGAACAGAAGATTTCAAAGGGCAGCGCAGGAAGACAAAGCAAAGTATTATAAGGAAATGTGCAAAGAGGTGGAGTCAGAAAAATCAAAGGGACCAAACTCGCTTAACATTTCTTAAGCTGAAGAAACTGAAGAACAAATTCAAGCCTCAAGGTGCAGTACTTAAGGATGCTTTGGGCAGAATATTAAATGATCCAGGAAGCATTTAAAGAAAATAGACTATACAGAGTCATTGTACCAAAAAGAATTGGCAGACACAGAAGAATTTCATGAAACAACATATTAGCAAGAGCCTGTGGTGCTGAAGGAAGAAGCTCAAGCTGCCCTAAAAGAGTTGGCAAAAAGCAAGGCCCCCTTGGGGACCGCTGGTGGCCTAGTGGCAAGAAGATGCACTGCAATCCCAAAGGCGCACGATTCAAATCCACCAGATGTTCCACTGGAGAAGAAGAGCCAATCTCCTTCTGTGCCAGTAAGATCTGACTCTACGGTACACAACAAGAGAGAGAAAAAAAATAAAGACTATAACTTTCAATATGGATTATGTCTTAACATTAAAAAACAAACAAACCAACAACCACCAAAACCAACCAAACAAAAAACCATGGCTGCAATTGACAGTATACCAATTGACATATTTCAACAAACAGACGCTGTCCTGGATGTATTCACCTAGTTATGCCAAGAAATCTGGAGGACAACCCCTGGCCAATGACTTGAAGAGATCTATATTGTTCTCATTCCAAAGAAAGGTGACCCAACAGAGTGAGGAAATTATCAAACAATATCATTGATATGACATACGAGCAAGATCCTGCTGAAAATGATCCTAAAAAACAACTGGAAGAGCACATTCAACAGAGAACTGTCAGAAGTTCAGGCTGGGTTTAGGAGAGGCCATAGTACTAAGGATATTATAGCTAATATTAGATGGAACTTGGCTGAAAGCAGGGAGTACCAGAGGAATGTGTATCTGTGTTACATTGACGATACAAAGGCATTTGTCTGTGTGGATCACGACAAACTGTTCCTAACCCTGAGAAGAATGGGAATCCCAGACCACTTGATCATGCTTATGGGAAACCTATACTTGGACCAGGAGGCAGTTGTCAGAACAAAGCAAGGAAACACTGTATGATTAAAAATTGAGAAGGGTGTTCACTAGGGATGCCTCCCATCTCCATACCTTTTCAACCTATATGCAGAACAGATTATCCGGGAGGCTGGGCTCTATGAGGAGAAACGTGGCATCAGGATTGGAGGAAAATTCATCAACAATCTGGGTGATGCAGATAACAGAACCCTGCTTGCTGAAACTGAGGAGGACCTGAAGTGCT
>NW_006399766.1:13781342-13787220 GCF_000299155.1 Elephantulus edwardii | reverse complement strand
TGAGTCGCAAATGACTCGACGGCACATAACAACAACAACATGTATATTATCATTTCATCTGCATATAGAGATAGGTTTACTTCTTTGGATGCCTCTTATTTCCTTATCTTTGTTCATTTTAGGATCTCTAATACAATCCTGAATAAGGGTGACAATAATGGGAATCCTTGTTTGATCCCTATCCACAATGGGAATGTGAGGATGTAAATATTTTTCCTTGACGAGTGGGCTATGGATTCAAACAGTCAACCTTTTGGTTAGTGACCTGATACATTTACACACTACACTACCAGAGCTACTCTGTAGTCAGATAGTTTTAATAGTTTCAACTTTCCATATAGGTTTATTCTTAGCAGCAAAGTAACGCCTCTAACCCTGATTTTCTACACAAACTATTAAATTTGACAGTTCACTTCCTGTAACTGAACAATTGACTTTAGTTTAAATTCAGTGACATGGCTTTACCATTTATCAAGCAATATTTCATCTTGTTTAGTATGACCCCGAGTTCTAGTCCATTGGGATTTTTATGAATGCTAATTCTGGCACCTGTAACTTTATCTATCCTTCTTTGCTTTCTTCTGTCATGAAAACATTGTCAAATTAGTCTTCTGGATTTTTATCTAAGTTATTTATTTGATAAAAATGTTAAACAGAATAGGCACTTTTGTATGTCTTTGGAGTTAGTCTTCCAAGGTAACATTGATTTATCAATCAATATGTTTAGAGAAATTTGCTCAAGCATATTCTGTCTTGAATCTGAGGAAAAAGAAAAAGTTACGCTTGCAATTGGTAAGTTGGAAGCAATCAGAGAAAAAGCAGGGAGAGATGCGTTGGCAACTGGTACCAATCCATTCTAGGCATAATAGGCAAAAGAACTTTCTAAAAAAGCTACTTGTGTTCAAATACGACTGTGGAAACATCTTTAGGAGATCCCCACTTCTCCCAAATTAAGTTTAAACATCTCTGGTTTTTATTGCTAGCTTTCATAATAGTGTTGCAACCTTAGACAATATTAAAAATAAATCACATAATTTTGTTTCAGTAATACTTTCTTTTAGAAAAACACATGGTGGGACAGGATCGACCTATGGGCTATATTTGGCCAACTTCAGTTTGAGGTGATTAAAAAAAATCAGCTTCATAGAAATACTCACACATGCATATTTAAGCCATGTGAAAAAGAATAAGGTGTTGCTTTTGAGGATAAATAAGGCAAACTTTATGTGTGAAGAAAAACCAGTATTGAGAGCTTAATAAAAAGGCAGTGGACATTCGGATCTTAGACAAATATAAATAAGTTACCTTCTATGTACAAAGTGTTGATCTTAGACACTTTACATCCCAGGAATCCCAAGTTACTTGTTGCCTGTAGAAGTACACAGTTGGGTAAAGAGAGGAACAATGAGGGTGGACACTTGGACAGAAGTTGCTATAAGATGAGGTGCATCAAGGTTAAGTGCAATGGTGTGTCTGATGAGTGCCTTTCTTCTGTTGGCCCAAACAATGCTCCAATGGATCATTCCACTGTCATTCCTTGGACTGAGTACTATAACGTTCTAACACAGCTCACCCTGTAGTGTGTTCTTTTCAATTTCTATCAGAGTGAACTGTATTCTGAAAGTAACTAAGGAGGGGCAGCCTCTTTACTAAATATTGCAAGGAACATTCCCAACGAATATTTTAAAATCCACTCATTCAAATGCTTTTGCATAGTCAATAAAACACAGACATTCTTCTGGTATTCTCTGCTTTTAGCCAGGATCCATATGACATCAGCAATGATATCTCTGGTGTGGTGACCTTTTCTAAACCAGCTTGAACTTCTGGTAGTTCCCTGTCAATGTACTGTTCTAGGATGATCTTTAACAATATTTCAATTCCATGAAATATTAATGAAGTTGTTAAATAATTTCCACTTCCTATTGGATCACCTCTCTTGGGAATGAGGAAAAATATGGATATCTTCCAGTCAGTTGGCCAGACAGCTGTCCTCCAAATTTCCTGGCATGAACTGGTGAGCATATCCAAGTTTGCATTTGTTAGTTGAACCATGTCAATTCTATCGATTCTTGGGCCTTATTTTTTTGCCATTGCCTTCAGTGCAGTTTGAACTTCATCTCTCATTATCATTGACACTTGGTCAACATTTTTGGTACTAGCAGTCAGGAAATCAGGATAAGTATCGCATTGGGCAAGTCTGCTCTCAGTGGTCTCTCCAAAATGCTAAGGAGCAATGATGTAACTTTGAAGACTAAGGTGCTCCATATTCAGGCCATGATCTTCTCAACCATCTACTACACATCAGAGAGCTTGACAATGAATAAGGATGACAGAAGAAGAGCTGATGCCTTTTAAATTGTAGTGCTGGAGAAGAAGACTGAATATCCTATGAACTGCCAAAAGAACAAACAGATATGCCTTGGAGAAGGTACAGCCAGAGTACTCATTGGAATCAAAGATGGCAATCTTTGTCTTTCATACTTTAGACATGTAGCAAGGCAAGGCTATTCCTTGGAAAAGGACATCATACTTGGGAAGATGAAAGATCAGTGAAGGCGAGAAAGACTCCCAATGAGACAGACTGATAACGTGGCTTCAGCAATGGGCAGTAGTAGCGTATCAGAGATAACAGGATGGCACAAGATATCACAGGATACCAGTTGGCTGTTCATAGGGTTGCTATGAGTTGTACTCAGCTTGATGACACCTAACTACAACAATTTTTTTAAATAGCATGGAATTAGATAGAATCACAGGTCTGAGGGAGCAGAGTAGCAAACATTTCAAAGTTGAAAAGAAGGGAAATTATTTCAAAGTCTTCCAGTATTAGGTCCCAAAGAGGTGATTAGAAGGCATTTCACATTTGCCTCATAGAGTTCCCAAGGTTGAAAGCAGACTGCTTCATATTTCTCCTGCTGAACGGCTGGTGGGATCAAACTGCTGGCCTTTTAGGTGACAGCCAAGCATTTATCCACTGAGCTTTCAAGGCTCCCAATGCAGTCTCTAACACTTTGGAAACAGAAAAGTTTCCCATGAATTCTTGATATTTTTGACTCTTAATAGCCTGGGAAAGCAGCCTGTGCATCTAAGTGGTGAGAAATTTCTGGGTAGAGGGCAAACACATCTACAACAGACTGCCGGATGATTCTAAAACATATGGATGGCTGAGAAAAAGAGATTTAATTTGGTGGTGACATTACTACCTCTTGTTATTGTTAGGTGCCGTTGAGTTGAGTACAACTCATAACAACCTAATAAACAGAAGATCTGAACACTGTTCTATTCTGTGCCATCCTCACACTTCCTGATGCACAAGAGCCTATTGAAACAGTCACCATGTCAATCCACCTGGTTGAGGGTCTTCTCCTTTGCTGACTCTCCACCTTTCCCAGCATCATGTCCTTCTCCAAAGCATAGCCCTTCTTAGCAACATGCTCAAAGTATGTGAAGCCAAACCTCATCATTCCTGCCTCTGAAGAGCTGGGCCCTCTCCAAGACATATCTGTTCTCTTGGCCATCCATGGGATGTTCAGTACTCTTCTCCAACACTACAGCTCAGAAGTGTCAACTTTTTTCCTGTCATCCTTATTCATTGTCCAGGTCTCAGATGCATAGCAAGTAATCAGAAAGACTATGGGCTGAATCAGATACACCCTAGTCCTCAAACTGACATCATTACTCCTCAATAATTTGGAGAGGTTTCTAACTGCAGATTTTTCCAGTGCAAACTGTCTCCTTATTTCCTGACTGCTGGTACCAAGGGTATTAATTGTGGGTCCAAGCAAGATGAAGCTGTTGGCAGTTTCAATCTCCTCTCCATCCATCATGACACTACCAGTGGAGAGAATCTTTGTTTTCTTAATATTGAGATGCAATCCATACTGAAGGCTGCATTCCTTGATCTTCTGCAACAAGTTCTTCAAGCCCTCAACACTTTCAGCAAGTAAGGTTGGGTTATCTGCATAATGCAGGTTATTGAAGAGTCTTCCTCCAATCCTGATGCCATACTCCACAGAATCCAGTTTCTCAGATAATTTGCTCAGCATACAGATTGAAAAGGTATGGAGAGAGAATACAACTCTGACGTACTCCCTTCTCAATTTTAAACCATTCCGTGTTCTCCTGCTCACTTTGCACAACAGTTTCCTGGTCCAGGTATCGATTCCATATGAGCACAATTAAGCATAAATTGATCCCTCAGGAAAGTGTATGTGAGAAGGATGGGTAATCTCCCTTGTGATTAATTGCCTCTGAAAACTCTCTGGGGTAAGCTATGGGCCAGTTTCGACTTGATGCTACACAATAAAAACAACAGATATCCACTTCTGTAATAGCTTGCCTCCAGAAACCCTAAGAACCTGGAGAGAGGATGAAAGACACACAAGTGTTGAGGACTTTCCTTCATAGGGTCGCTATGAGTTGCCTGCGACTTGATGGCACTTAACAACAACAATGTGTAATAATTTTAAAGCAGGTTTACGTAAATTTATTTTATATACCATGAACGTCACCATTTTAAAGGGCACTATTAAACAATTTTTATTCAGAGTTTTAAAACCATAGCCTAATTTTATAACATTTCTGTCATCATTAAAGTTGTCACTAATAGCCACCCCTACTCCAACAATTATCTTTTCTTAGTCGTATGCTGTCATTGATCTACTTTTTTCTCTATAGATTTACCTTCTGGATACTTCTTACAAATGAGACAAAACCATGTGTGGTCTTTCATGTCCTGATTATTTGATTGTACATAATATTTTTTTTTTGTACATAATATTTTTGAGATTGATTCATGTGGTTATAAATAGAATTACTTCATTCTTTTTATGCTGAAAAAAAGATTTCCCATTTTGTTAACTTTTCAAATTCTGGTGGACATTTAGTTCATTTCTACCTTTTAATTATTGTGAATAAAGTTCTTATGAAATGTTTGTGGTACAGTCACATAATGGAGTAAGTACTGTGCAACACTGGAAACCAATGAAGAACTCATGAAACACTACACAATGTGAATGGGTTTAGAGGATATCACACTGAATGAAATAAGGCAAAATAAGACAAAAGAACAAATACTATATAGGATCACTGTTACAAAAAGCTAGAGAAAGATTTACGCATAGAGAGAAGCATTCTAGTATGGTTACCAAGGAAGGGAAGAGGAGAGTAGAAAATATATTAATAGGTAACAAACTTATTAAGATGAATGAAGGCAACAACAATATGGAATGAATAGATGAACATACATTGTGTTTTGTAATTGATGTTAAGAAATAAAAGGTGTATGAATGATTGATTAAAAATATAGTTTATAAACTTACATTGAAATAACAATAAAAATTATGTACATGTACCTTTTGCCTAGGACTTATGTTAAAATATTTTCTCCTAATTTATCAGTGAATTTTGTATAGTTTTTTTGTCATATACCTTTTTAAAAGACCATCTTATCAAATTTATCAATTTAAATTTTTGAATTGTTTTTGTTCATTTGTCCATTCTTCCCAAATTTACCTTCCCTTCCCCTGTTCTTATACAGTGTTCATTGTCTGTATATTCTATTTCTGCTCTCCCAAATCCCTTACTAAATTCCAATCCTGTTGTCACAGTACTTGTCTTATACTTTATTTGTTCTTTTGTAACTGAGTTATTTCACTTCTCATAATGACATTTACATTGGATAACTGTGGCTGACTCTGAGAAGAATGGGAATCCCAGAACATTTGGTCGTGCTAATGAGAAACATATACTTAAACCAAGAGGCAGTCGTCAGAACAGAGCAAGGAAACACTGCATGGCTCAAAATTGGGAAGGGTGTACATCAGGGATGTGTTCTGTCTCCATACCTTTTCAACCTGTATGCAGAACAGATTAT
>NW_006399766.1:13780086-13781242 GCF_000299155.1 Elephantulus edwardii | reverse complement strand
AATCCTGATGCCACAATTCTCCTCATAGAGTCCAGGATTAGACGGACAATAAATAAGACATATAAACAAAACACATTTCGATAGTAAGAAATGTTATGAAGAAGATAAAACAGGGATGATATGAGTGATAGAACAAGTTTTATACTCTAAATATATGGATAGGCAAGACAGTTTCAAGGAAGATGACTTTGAGCTGGGGCCAAAATGTCATAAAGGAATTGTTGATTGCCTTCGAGTTGAGCATGACTCATAGTGACCCTATTAACAAAAGGCCTGAGACCCCTCTACAACTATCAACATTTATCAATGTTTGTAGAGTTTCTGGAGGCATGTTGTTTAGGAAGTGAATGCCAGTCCTGCTTCCAACATAAAGAAATTAGCCATGTAAAAATGTAGAGGAAGTGAGCACTAGGCAAGGATTATAGCAAGTGTTTAGAACCTATGACAAGAAGACATTTAACAGTTTGCTGAGTAAATAGAAGATAAGTATGGGTGAGATAATGTGAGGTAATCAACTATTTTGGCTTATTCAAGAGTTTCTCAGTTTTAACATTAAAAGAGTTGTATACCAGGAAAACCCTCTATTCCTGTTTAGAGTGCAATTATCACAGAAACTGTTTAAAGACCTTGACCTCACAGTGAGTTTTCCTTCAGAGTTAAGCAAGGTATTATTTTTCCATCTTGTCTTGGGTCAAACAGTTACAAGCTCTCTCAATTACAAATAAGGTCCACTACATTTTATTGACTATGCAAAGGCATTTGATCATAACAAACTGTAGCTAACATTGAGAAGAATGGGAATCTCAGAACTCTTATTTATAATCGTACAAAACCTGTACCTAGACCAAGAAAATGTTGTCCAAACAGAGCAAGTGACTTACCACATGATTGAGAATCAGGAAAGGTATGCATCAGAGCTGTATCCCTTCTTCATACCTATTCAATCTGTGTGCTGAGCAAGTAATTTGAGGAGCTGGGCTCTATGAGTAAGAATGTGAGATCAGAATCAGAGGAAGACCCATCAACAATGTGTATTATGCTTGTTGAAAGTGAGGAGGACTTGACGCACTTGATGCAAAAGCTCAAAGACCACATCTCAACATCAAGGAGACACAAAATCTCACCTCTGGACCGATAAGCAACATCATGAATGATG
>NW_006399766.1:13778956-13779986 GCF_000299155.1 Elephantulus edwardii | reverse complement strand
ATTGGCACAGGACAGAGCAGAGTTTAGGGTTGTATATAGGGTTGCTATGATTCGCAAGAGACTCGATGGCACATAACAACAACAACAACAACAGCAACATGTTGTGTAGTGTTTTACAAGTTCTTCATTATTTTGTAATGTTGTATAGTATTCCATTGTGTGAATGTACTATAAATTCTTAATCCATTAACTTAATGGGCATTTCAGTTGTTTTCATTGTCTTGCTATTACAAATAATGTGCAATGAACATAGGTGTACATATTAAATGATCAGATAAATTGATGCAAACTATATTTGATGAAATTCAACATCCTTTTCTGATACAAACACTCAAGAAAATAAGAGCTACTGAGTGGATTTGAATTGACAGAGAAGCACTGCTTTTGGGAAATTGGAACTCTCATACACTCCTGTGAGAATGCACAATGGTGCAACAATATTGAAAAACAATGAACTTGTAAAACATTATACAACATGGATGTGTCTGGAAGGCATTACACTGAGTGAGAATGAAGGATAATCTCGGCCACAGAAGGATAAATATTGCATAAGACTGCTGTTAGAAAATAGAATTGGTATGTGGGGAGTGGGGAGACAGGAAAAAAGGGGATAGGTAATTCTTCACTGGAGCAGGTGAAGGAAAGGACTGTCTGCAAGGAATGTTGATTAGGCATTATATGTACGACAATTAACAATCTAGAACAAGCTGTGCATTACTAAGTGAATTGGGGGAGGAAGAAGGGAGGAAGAGGGAGGAAAAAGTGCATCAATGAATGAATAGAAACCCAACCTTTTTGTAAATGTTCATTAAAATCACAATTTTTAAAAAGTGGTGCAACAATAACGGAAAATATTTTGGTTAGAAAGTTGAAAATAACATTCAAGAGGGGAAGTGGGGAAACCATGATTGCATTGTGGGTATAGAAATTAATGTTATAGAACAAAGGGGGGATAAATAATAAATAATCTACATGGCATTGAAACAGACAAGGGAGAGAGCTGTATAAAAGAAATTTATGGGGGAAAAAT
>NW_006399766.1:13776488-13778551 GCF_000299155.1 Elephantulus edwardii | reverse complement strand
AGAGAGGGACATCATGCTGGGTAGAGTTGAGGGACAGTGCAGGAGGGGAAGACCCTCTATGAGGTGGATTGATTCAGTGACTGGGGTAATTGGGATGGGTATGTCAGAGGCAATGAGATTGGCACGGGATAGAGCACGGTTTAGGGCTCTTGTACATAGGGTTGCTATGAGTCGCAAACGACTTGATGGCACATAACAACAACAATTGTTGGTATGACAAGAGTCCAAAATAAGAGCTGCATAATAAAGTGGTCTGGGGCGGGGGTGCGGGTGGGGGTGGGGTCTGTATAACAATGAAAGAACTTTCTTGAAAAAAGTGATGGGGGGGGAGGGATGGCAGGGAAGAAAAGGTGCCACAGTGAATGATTGGAAACCCAAGGTCTTTATAAACTTTCATTAAAATCTCAATTAAAAAAAAAAGAAGCAGCTTTGTGGTCTTAGACAAGTCACTTCTACTTTTTGAATCTCAAATATCTCCATTGGGACAATTGACCTTATAACACATGTCTTCTGGGGACATCATGTAGTAGTCTTAGGGGGAACAGTACACATAATGTACCTGACAAGGAACACAGTACACAAATATTTCTCAATTATTAACTCTTCACTTTTCCCCAGCCCAAGAGGCTATTTGGGCCAAGCAAAGATGAAGAGAGTATTCTAAGTGGCTGTGAGAGCATAAACTCTGCTGAGAGAGCTGCACAGACCCCCATAGCACCCCTCAGGAGACAAAAGTGGAGCTAAAATTCACACTATGTTAGTCTTCTTGCCCTAAAGACACCTACATGTTTGCTCATCCTAACATCCCTCAAGGAAGTGCAGCCTTTAAAACTCAGACTTGCTAATTTTTCCCAGTGCTATGAATGAAAGAATCTTTTGCGAAATAAAGTAGTTTCTTTTTAGCTTCACATGTTTACTTTTCTGTAAGCTCCCAAGATTTCCTGCATGTTAGCTGTTAATCACACCATCTGTTCAAACAGTACTTGAGTCAATAATTCGATTCATCCTTATTTTATAGAAGAGTCTTTTAAAGGATAATGTTTATGTCTCTGTTATCTTTCATTTGGCAATGTAGCAAAAGTTATTTTAACTTTGCCATCATTGTAAACAAATATAATATTGAATTCCCCCCTTTTTTTCCAAAGAACAATCATTTTATTGAGTGTTCACTATTGCAAGAACTTACTAAGTAATATCTCATGCAATCTCCACAACAACTAATTAGGTTGTCCCAATTTTTTAGATAGGAAAACAGAAGTCTTAGTGTGATTGGTTTCTTAAAAGTGCAGGCAAATCTCAGAAGATCAACTTGATCTAATTTATACCCTTCCTACCTGTAAACCAATTGATGGCAAGAAGATGGAAATACAATGACTTGCCTGGGGTGGGACTGACCAATAGCCAACGAATATTAGAACTAAAACAGAATGCACTCTATGCTACTCTATTTTTATTATTATTAATGAACGTTTATAGAGAATTTGGATTTCCATTGATTCATTGTTGCACATTTTCCTCCTGGCTCCCCCCTGAGTTCACTTTTCTCTTGAAAAAAAAAAAAGTCTTTCATTGTTGTACAATTCCCCGCCCCCAGCCCAATCCATTTTATGATGCAGCTCTTATTTCTGTACTGTTATCATACACATAATATCAAATAATAAATTCCTTTTAAGCAGTTCTTTCCCTCATCTGTTTCTATGCAGTGTACATTATTTATCTCCTTTTTTCATAGTTTCCCCCAACCATGATGTCAGTACTGTTTTAACAGTGGCATTATGCAGTATTTTTCCTTTTTTGACTGAGATATTTCACTCAGCATAATGTCCTCCAGGGTCACCCATTTTGTATAATATTTCCTGAGTTCCTTGTTTTTCAGTGCTGCATATTATTCCATTGTGTGAATATACCACAGTTTCATTATCTATTCATTTGTTGATGGACACTTGGGTTATTTCCATCTCTTTGCTATTGGGGACAAAGCAGCAATAAACATTGGTGTGCATACATCTTCTTGGATGGCAGCTCTGGTTTCTTCAGAGTATATTCCCAGCAGTGGAATTGCT
>NW_006399766.1:13774880-13775654 GCF_000299155.1 Elephantulus edwardii | reverse complement strand
CTGTCTTGACCACCACAGCAGTGTAGTAAGATTTGAAATCAGGGAGTGAAATGTCTCCTACCTTGTTTCACTTTTCGAGGAGTGCTTTGCTTATTTGGGGTCTCTTTCCATTCCAAATGAATTTGGGGATTGTCTTTTCCATCTCGTTGAAGAATGGAATTGGTATTTGTATTGGGATTGCATTGAACGTATAGAGTGCCTTTGGTAGAATGGTCATTTTCACAATATTGAGTATTCCTATCCAAGAGCAAGGTATATTCTTCCATTTCTCCAGGCCTCTTTTTGTTTCTTTGTTTGTTTTTGGGTTTTTTTAAAAATTAATTTCAATATTTTTGTTTCTTGTAGCAATGTTTTGTAATTTTCTTTGAATAGATACTCCCAAGTATTTAATTGTGTGGTTACCTATTGTGATGGGTATTGTTTTTCTTAGCTCCAGTTCTGTATTGCCTTTGTTAACTGTAGAGAAATACAATTTATTTTTTGTTTGTTTTTCAGAGAAGATACATTTTTTGCTTTGTAAAATAGTTGCAACAACAATTTATTTTTGTATGTTGATTCTGTATCCTGCCACTTTACTGAATTAGTCAACTATAGAGTCGCTATGAGTCGCAGGCGACTCGACGGCACATAACAACAACAACAACATGTCTAGAAGTTTCCTTGCTGAGTTTTTAGGGTTTTCTAAGCATATAGAAATAATTTTACCTCCTCTTTGCCAATTTGGATACCACTTATTTCCTTCTCTTGTCTTATTGCTACTGCTAAGACTTTCAA
>NW_006399766.1:13770570-13771836 GCF_000299155.1 Elephantulus edwardii | reverse complement strand
TAGAGTTTCCAGAGGCAAGGTATTTCTGAAGTAGATGCCACTCCTGCTTTCAAGCTTGTTTTTTTTCAATGATTTTTTAAAAATAATTTTAATGAACATTTACAGAGAATTGGATTTCCATTCATTCATTGCTGCACTTCTCTACCCGCCCAGCCCTCTTCCCCCGCCCCCTTAAAAAAACGTTTAAATATCATTTTTTTCTAGTACCCACTCATGTTCAAGCAAGGTGGTGTTCAGCTTCCAAATGTATTACTTTTTCTCCTTTATCCTCTTGTTATTAATTTCTAATTTTGTAGCATTGTGGTCTGAGATTATTGACGCTTGCCTTGTGATGTAAAGTGTGATCTATTCTCAAGAACGTTCCAGGAACATCAGAGAAGAAGGTGTACTATGCTTTTTTTGGGGTGCATTCGCCTATAAATATCTTTGAGGTCGAGTTGCTTTACTGTGTGTTTGAATTCTTGAGCATCTTTGTTGAGTTTTCTTCTGGTAGTTTTATTTTGTCTTGAGAGTGGTGTATTGAAGTCTCCAACTACTGTAGTGGTGTTTTTTATTTCCTTTTTCAATTTTGATAATGTTTGTTTTATACATTTTGCAGGTCTATCATTTGGTACACAGATATTTATTATTGTTATGTCCTCTCCTTCTATTGACCCATTAATCATGTAGTGATCTTCCTTGTTCTTTGTGATAGTTTTTACATTAAAATCTATTTTATCAAAGATTAATATCTCTACTCCTGCTTTTATTCTGGTTGCCATTTCCTTAGTATATATTTTCCCCATGCTTTTATTTTTAACGTTTCTTCATCTTCACTTTTCAGGTGTGTCACTTGTGTGTCACTTGTATTGATGGATTTTGGTGTATTTTTTTTAAAAAAATCCAATCTGCTCCTCTTTTTCTCTTCAGTGGTGTATTTAAACCATTCAGATCTAGTATCACTATTGAGAGACAAGGTTTAATTGCCATCATTTTGTTGAGTTCTTTTTGATGTTGTTGCTAGTTATTTTGGTCCATTCTACCTTTTAAAAAATTTTATTAATTTTAATAAACATTTACAGATATTTTTAATTTCCTTTCATTCATTGTTGCACATTTCTCCCTGCCCACCCCTCCCTGCACAGGTCGCTCCTCTCTTTGAAAAGTAAAATTCTTTCATTGGTATACAATCCTCCTCACTCCCTCCACTGCCCCAAGTACACTCCATTATGCAACCTTAATTCTGGACTTTTGTGATAACCATGATACCCTATCATATATCACTTT
>NW_006399766.1:13723769-13770225 GCF_000299155.1 Elephantulus edwardii | reverse complement strand
TTTCTGTGGCACCTCTGTAAGAATAATGTCTCTCAATATCTCCCTTAGGTCCTATTTTTCTGAGAGTATCTTGATCTCTCCTTCATATTTGATGGACAATTTTGCTGGGTACAATATTCTTCATCCACAGTTGTGTTCTTTGAGTGTTCTGTATATGTTATTTCACTGTCTTCTTTCTCACATGGTTTCTGCTGAGATATCAGCACTTAATCTTATTTGCTCTTCCTTATAGGTTACTTTTTGTTTCTCCCTCACTGTTTTCAGAATTCTCCTTATCTTTGGTTCTGACAAATTTGACTATGATATCCCTTTGTGTTTTTCTTTTGGGGGTCTATTCAATATGGTGTTCACACAGCTTCTTCAATATATTTTCTTCCATTCTTCATTATGCCTAGAAAGATTTCTGCTAGTAAATTTTCCACAACTTTTTTGGTGCCTTTACTTGCTTCTTTGTGTTCTGGGATTCCAATGATATGCATGTTATTTCTCTTGATGATGTCCCACATTTTTCTTAGGTTTTCTTCTTTCTTCCTTCCTTTTTGATTCTACTTTTTGTTCTAGCAGATCAGTGGTGACAATTCTATCTTCTATTTCACTGGTTCTGGGCTCTATCTCTTCAACTCTCTTCATGTGTCCCTCCATCATGTTGACAGAATCTGAAGCATTGGTGCTCATATTTTTATTGTGGTTTCTTGTGTTTCCAGAGCCTCTAATGCCTCGTTTGTTTTAACTGCATTGTTTTGGATTTCTTTTAAGCACCACCTTGGTTTTGCTTGCAGAGTCTTGTAATTCTTCAAGTTTGTCTTTCATCCATTGAAAATATTCTATCATTGTTCATTTAAATTCTGTGTCAGAAAGGTTTTTGAGACTTTCTGGCTTCAGGAAATCCATTGGTACTGTGTCACTTTTTTGGGTGACATCTTGCTTTTAGCTTGTGTAGGGTGTGAGGTAGCCTGCTTCTTAAGTGACATTGTGGTGGTAGAGTTTTTCATGCCTGAGGTAATAGCAGGTTCTTGATCTGAAGTCACTGCTATTGAAGAGGATGGGGTTGCTACTCTGTCTGGGCTTCTGTCTGAGCTTCTGAGTCAAGCGAACATTTGCTTCAGTTCGGGAGAGGAAAGGCCTGTGAATTAGCAGCTTTCTCTGTCAGACAACTTCTGAAGCTAGGCAAGGCCAAAGTGCTCTGGCTAAAGGCAGTTAATTGACTGGACATGAGGAGACAGAAGGCAGAGCATAGATAGTCATACAGGGTGGGCATGCGTGGACATGAACACAGGGCAGGTGTGCACAGAGACCTCAATGGAAAGCCAGGAAGTCTTGGTTTTCCCTTTGAGAACTGGGTCTGCTGCCTCACTCAAGCTCTAGCTGTCTCTCTCTCTTCTGCTTTAACTTAAGGAGTCCCAAGTGGTCCAGCCAAACATCAGTGATCCTCACAAAGTACCTCACTCAAATTTCAGCTGTCCTGCTTGCTTCTGACATGTCACTCCCAGCTTATCGCTCCCAATGCGTCACTCCCTGTGCACAGTTCCTGGCATCCCACCACTCCTGGCACAGGCCAAATTCCCCTTTTCTTAACTGTTCTGAAAACAGGATAACTTCTTTGGATTTATCTCCTTGATTCTAGTCTTTAAGAGAAGTGCCACTAGACTGAGATGATACCGTTTCTAAAAGGAAAAAAAAAGACAAGAAGTTGCAGCCAATATTTTCTCTGAAATTGTAAATTTAGTGACAGTGGATAGATTTCAGTTACCTGAGACCATTATGAGGAAAAAACCCTATGAAGAGAATGGACTTGATGTTTGGGAAGGGGCCAGCCATGCTGACAAGCTCAGTGGCACAGATCTAATTAATTCTTAAAGGGGAAAAATCACTGATTAAAGGGGTTCCCATGAAGAAGAGTTTCAGCCCCCTAGAAAGTTCAGGTTCAAAATATGGAGTGATCTCAGGTCTGAGGACAAGGCAGAAGGACTGTTGGGGTTTTGAGAAATAGAGAAGTCTTTGAATTATTGAGCAAGGGGAATAGGATAGTAGAGATGGACTTCTTATTGCTGTAAGCTGTATCTCTGAAAGACCTGTATCTTTGTGACTATATTGGAAAGTTCAGAATGGAGCCTAGGTTGGAGTGGGTTGCCAAGATCAGTCTTAAGCTACTTCAATGCTCTGTTGTTGTTGTTGTTGTTATGTGCCATCAAATCGCTTGCAACTCATAGCGACCCTATGTACAAGACCTCTATACACTCTTCTATCCTGTGCCAGCCTAGCCATCTCAAATGCACTTATTCCCACCTCTTCAGTCACAGAATAGATCCATCTCTTCAAAGGTCTTCCTCTCCTTCGCTGCCCCTCCACTCTGCCAAACATGATGTCCCTCTCCAAGGACTAGTCCCTCCTTGCAAGAGAAATTATTAAGGCCAGACTTAAGGAGACTTAATGAGATGAGAGACTAGGAATGGGTTTTAGATTTGTTGCAGAGGTAGATGAAAACGACTGGGACCATGATTGGAGGAGTTGAAGGATTAAAAGATGACTTTCAAGTGGATTGTGTTGCTGTTTATTAGGATCATGAAAAAAAGAGGAAGAGGAGGAAAGAGGAAACTTTGTTTTGGAAAGGGTTCAATTTAGCTTATCTGTTGAACTTTGAAGATCCATTTTGCTTGAATATATCTGGCTGGAGTTTAGAGACATGAATTGTAAAAAGCCTTTTAGAAGTCATTACTCTAAATATTATTATTTTAAATTACTCCTAAGTCATTACATTCTATTTGTGGTTTTTTACTATGCAAAGTCATCTGACAGTGTAGATCACAACAAACTGTGGCTAACATTGAGAAGAATGAATATCCAAAACATTTGATTGTGGCCATGTGAAATCTATACTTAGGTCAGGAAGCAGTCATCTGAACAGAGCAAGGAAACACTGCATGGTTCAAAATCAAGAAAGGAGTGCATGAGGGTCATGTCCTTTCTGCATACCTTTTCAATCTATATGTGAGACAGATCGCTCAGGAGGCTGGAATTTAGGAGTTGAAATGTGGCATCAGTATTGGAGGAGGACGCATCAACAACCTGTGTTATGAAGGTAAAAAACCTTGTTGCTGAAACTGAGTAGGACCTGAAATATTTGCTGCAGAAAGTCAAGAATTTCAGTGTTCAATATGGATTGAAGCTCAGCATCAAGAAAACAAAGATTCTAACCACCAGGCCAATAGGCAGTATCATGATAGATGGAGAAAGATTGCTGTTGTTGATTATTTCAACTTGCTTCAATCCTCAATTTTATCTCTAGGTACCAGCAGTCAGGAAATCAAAAGATGAGTTGCATTGGAAAAATCTGCTGTAAAGGACCCTTTAGAGGGCTGGAGGGAAATGATATCAGCCTGGAGACTAAGGAGCACCTAATTGAGGCCATGGTCTTTGCAATTACTAGTTGTGCATCAGAGAGCTGGATAATGACTAAGGATGAAAAAAAAAAAAAACAAACCCAACAACCCACCAAACAATACCTTTGAGTTGTAGTCCTGGAGAAGAGTATTGAACATACCACGGACTGCCAGGAGAACAAATAGGTCTGTACTGAGTGGGTGGAACCAGGTTGTTCCTTGGAGGCAAAGATTTTAAAACCCCATCTCACATACTTTGGGTATCTTGCCAGGAGGAACTCATCCTTGGAGAAGGAGATCATGCTCAGAAGGGTGGAGGGAAAGGTTGGAGATGAAGACTGGGTGAAATGGATTGACACAGTGACTGTGGCAATGGAAGCAGGTGTGTCAGATATGGTGAGACTGGCTCAAAACAGGACAAGTTTCAGAGTTATTGTTCATACTTATAGTATGAGTCGTAGATTCTATAATGGCATATAACAGCAACAATCATGCTAAATACTGTTTTTGACATTGTCCAGGAATTTAAACATGCTACATTCAATATCTTCTCAGATGGTGAAGAGATTGAGACTGTTCACAGCTTTAGCTTGCTTGGCTCCATAGTCAACACTCTTGGCACCAGCAGCCAGGAAATTAAGAGACATATTGCCATGGGAAAGTCTGCTGTTAGGGACCTCTCTAAAGTACTGAAGAGCAATGGTGTCTCTCTGGAGACTAAGGTGCATCTGATACAGGCTATGGTCTTTGCAATCACTTGTTACACATCAGAGAGTTGGACAATGACCAGGGAGGATAGAAGGAGAATTGATGCCTTTGAGCTGTGGTGGTGGAGAAGAGTATTGAATGTACCCTGGACTGCCAAGAAAACAAACCGATTCATCCTGGAAAGGGTTAAACAAGGCTGCTCCTTGGAGGCAGGGATTCTGAGGCTTCATCTGACATACTTTGGACATGTTGTAAGGAGGGACTGGTCCTTGGAGAAGGACATCATGCTTGGTAGGGTAGAGGGACAGCACAGGAGGGGAAGACCCTCTATGAGGTGGATTGATTCAGTGACTGGGGTAAACGGGGTGGGTGTATTGGAGACAGTGCGATTGGCACAGGACAAAGCAGGGTTTAGGGCTGTTGTACATAGGGTTGCTATGAGTTGCAAGCCACTTGACAGCACATAACAACAACAGCATGTTTCACCTATATAATTGTAAATTAATACTACATTATAAGCAAATATTGACAATGTAGTTAATATATTTTATTATATCAAATTATATTCTCTAAAATAATCTGAAAAGATGTTGGTAAAAGCAAGTTCAAACTCATGAACATTGTCAAAGACAAGGTAGAGAATTATTAAATTATGAAAGAACAATCATCAAGAATAGAATGTAGGCATGCATTTATGAAAGATATAAATTTATATTTTGAGTAAAGGAATATGCAATATGTGTTGTTGTGGTTTTTATTTTTATGTGCTGTTGAGTCATTTGTGACTCATAGTGATCCTACACACAATAGCCCTATATCCTGCTCTATCCTGTGCCAATCTTACTGTGTCTGACACATCTACCCCAATTACCTCAGTCACTGAGTCAATCCATCTCATCAACATTCTTTCTCTTTTGCACTGTCCCTCTACACTCCCAAGCATAATGACTAGTCCAAGGACTGGTCCCTCCTTGCAGCATGCCCAGAGTATGTCAGATGAAGCAGTATGTGTAGGGTGTAAATTCTACAAATGTTCATGTAATTTACAGGTGTAAAGACATTATCCATCAAGGGGTGCTCAGTATGGAAACATTGTGGGATATGTTACCATTAGTTATCTTCAGAGAAACATGGGAAATTGGCAGGGGCAATATATCTGTTAAAATTATTTCAGTGCCAATGGACAGAAATCCCAATATGATAGTGCCTTAAACATATGCATTTGAAAATAACAAGTCTACAATGATAATTGTTTATGTTATCCACCACTGAAGAGGACTTGAAGCACTTGTTGCAGAAGTTCAAGGAATGCAACCTTCAGTATGGATTACATCTCAAAGTCAAGAAAACAATGATTCTTACCTGGACCTATAGACAGCCTCATGATGGATGGAGAGGATATTGAAACTGTCAACAGCTTCATCTTGCTTGGATCCACAATTAACACACTTGGTACCAGCAGTCAGGACGTAAGGATACAGATTGCACTGTAGTTAGGAACCTCTCTAAATTATTGAGGAGTAATGATATCAGTTTGAGTACTAAGGTGCATCTGATTCAGGCTATGGCCTTTTTGATCACTTGCTATGTATCTGAGAGCTGGACAATAAGGGTGACAGAAGAAGAATTGATGCCTTTGACCTGTGGTGCTGGAGAAAAGCACTTAACATGGATGGCCAAGAGAACAAACAGATATGTCTTGGAGAGTGTGGAGCTGGAGTGCTCCTTGGAGGCAGAAATAATGAGGCTTCACCTCACATACTCTGGGCATGTTGCTAGGATGTCGTGCTAGGAAACGCAGAAGAATGTGGTGCTAGGAAGGGTGGAGGGTTGGCGAAGGAGAGGAAGACCCTTGACCAGGTGGTTTGACACAGTGACTGCCGCAATGGGCTCTTGTGTGTCAGAAAGTGTGAGAATGGCACAGGATAGAATAGGGTTTAGATCTTTTTGTTCATATGGTTGCTATGAGTCATATTTGACTTGATGGCACCTAACAACAATAACCACCAGTGAGTAGGGTATGACTCATAGGAACCCTATCAACAACAGATCTGAAGGCTGTCCTATCCTGCGCCATGCTCATTACCTCCTACATACTCAAGCCCATTGTTGCAGTGACTGTGCCAATCCATCTCATTAAGGGTCTTCCTCTCCTCACTGAACCTCCACTATTCCAAGCATGATGTCCCTTTCCAAGGAATAGCCCCCTCCCAACAACATGCCCAAAATATATTAGATAAAGCTTCACCATCCTTGCCTTTAAGGAACACGATGGCTACCCCTTCTCTGAGGTACTTCTCAGGCTCTCATGGCCACACATTCTTACCAGCTAACTACTATTCGCTCTTTCTCACAGATCAAGATGATAGCTAGAGTTCCATACATGTATCACACTCTAAGCATCAAGATGGAGGAAGGCAATAACAAGAGGGCTTCATTTTTTCCGTTTTTATAAGACTTCCTAGAAATTTCCCACAGCATTTGAATTTGTATCTTATCAATGAAGACTTAGTCAGAACACTGTGAAATGTACTTTTGTAGGTTGCCAATGTTGCCTACTGAGTATAATTTGGTTAACTCTTACCAAAGAAGATTGGAAAAATGGATAATGAGGTGGAAAAATGGATAATGGGGTAGATCATTAGCAATATCTACCGCTGGATAGTTTTTAAAAATAATTTTCTTTTATACTAGTTTACTTACAAAGTTTGTATACACTGTTTTTCACATCTCATCTTTCCCCTTTTCTTTACCTACCCCTCCCTCCACCTATCAAATTGTTCCACCCTTTCTCCTCCCCGCTCATCCTCACCCCTCTGCTCCCCCCTCTCCTCCTTGGAATCTTCATACTCGTTCTACAATTATGGTCTTCTACAGTATTTGTCTTTATGGGACTGAGTATTAGTTAACTTAGCATAATGCTCTCTGGTCCCTTCCAAGTTAGATAGTAATTTACAAAATCATTGCTCCTGCGTGCTGAGTAGTACTCCATTGTGTGAATTTACCATAATTTCTCAATATATTTCCATTATGGTTGAAAATTTATGCTGTTTTCACGTTTTTTGCTACGGTGATATGACAGATTCTTAATGTAGACTCCTTTGGTGTATAGAACAGCTGATATAACCTTATAAAGCATATGTGGGAAGTCCAGACAGAAAAAAGAAGTTGATATTTTTTATTGTGACTGGGGTAAAAGTTTAAAAATGAAATTCATTTTTATTAAACCATTAATTCAAATTTTGTTTTGCAACATGAATTGACATTAATTACAATCCCCACAATATAATTTCATTTTGCCTGTTCTTTCCTGTAATTCTGAATTAATCCTTCAATAACTCTGTTTTCCTTTTCTTTAGTGATACAATTATGACAGTCCCCTTAATGCAGATATTAATTTTTCTTTCACAGACTTTAATATGTTCTAATTTACTAATGTTTACTCCCATCTCCCTCCCATCCTATCCCTGGCAATCATCCAAGAACAATACTGTGTGTAAATTTTCTTTTAACTTTTCATAATAATGGTCTTACACAATATTTTCCTTTTGCATCAGACTTATTTCACTCTGGATAGTCTCCTTTAGATTCATCCATGCTATGCAGTGTTTCTTTCTTTTTTAAAGTGCTGCATAAAACTTCATTGTATAGATGTATAATAATTTCTTCATCTAGTAACCCTTTTATAGATACTCAGATTGTTTCCATCTCTTAGGTATTTTAAATAATGCTGCTATGAATATTGATGCACATATACCTGTTTGTATTGCATCTCTTGCTTCTTTAGTCTATATACCTAGCAGTGTGTTTGCTGGTTCAAATGATATTTCTATTTCCAACTTTGTACAGAAGTACCAAAATGTTTTCCATAGTGTTTGCATCATTTTAAACTTCTACGGTGTATGAGAGTTTCAATATCTTCCCTCTCCACAATTTTTTATTTACAATTTTATAGTACTTTTAAAAATTGTTGCTGAGGTAAGAGATTAACAAATTATGTTTATATTAATAAACAGCTTTATTAATGAATGGTAGTTGCTTGTTTATATTTATTTTTATTTTAGTGAACATTTCCAACGAGATTGATTTTCATTCAATTCATTCATTCATTCATGCATATTTTCTTCCCTTATCTTGTTCCAGGCTGTTAATTGTCATATACATAATTTTTACTAATTAATTTCTTTCCAATTGTTCTTCCTTTCACCCATTCCAGTGCAGTTATCATTGTCTATCCAGTCTATTCCTGCTGTTCCCACCCAAAGAAAATAATTTTCCAGGCAATCAGTTGGCATTAGAGAGGTTCAAATTGAGTTCTCAGGTTTAACTTCACAGTCACTTAGAGGAGAGGGAAAAAATGTAGGAATAAGCAACATTTAGAAAGTAGGCAAATCAGGTTATGTATACCAGAGACTTAGTTTTCTGCTTAAAAGATGATTGGTGGCAATGATAAAGGATATTGTGACAAAACTGAAGTAATATCTCAATCACGGGAGAAGTAGGTTACTAAGGAGGTGACCAAGCAGAGATATATGACCAAAAGTGGCACCTAATATAAGAGCCAGGTCATAAACAGGATAGATGGTTATTGAATCCCAGAGAGGGACATTAGACCAAAACTTTGGACTTAATATACTATTAATAGTTAATTTTTAAGGTTAAAAATTAGGAAACAAATTCATAGCAAAGAACAACCTTTATTAAAAATTTTAAATACATGGAGTTCCCCAGCAATCCTGTGGATTTGTCTCTTGCTTCAAGAGTAATTTGGATGGAACAGACCCAGCGATTACCCACCTCTAGCCTAGTACTACTTTCCAACTTCATCTCCAGGCATAACCTGGGGACCATCTTAGCCATCTCCCATTTTTGGGACCAGGTAAAACCATTGGTTTTTTTTTTTTGTTAGCCCCAAAACTTCGACCAACTATAAGCTCTCAGATCCATCAAAATTATTCTTCCGAAGCAGAGGCCGACATCAATCATCTGGTCAACCTGCACATGTGAGCCTCTTACATCTACCTCTCTCTGGGTTTTTATTTTGACCGCGATGATGTGGCCTTGGAAGGCATGGGACACTTCTTCCGTGAGTTGGCGAAGGAGAAGCATGAGGGTGCCGAGCTGCTCTTGAAGCTGCAGAACCAGCGCTGTGACCGAGTCCTTTTCCAAGATGTCCAGAAGCCACCTCAGGATGAGTGGGGTAAAACCCTGGCCCTCATACAAGCAGCGCTGGCTGGTCTTGGAGAAGAACCTAAACCAGGCCCTTCTGGATCTGCACGCCGTGGGCTCTGCCCACACTGACCCCCATCTCTGTGACTTTCTGGAGAACCAATTCCTGGATGAGAAAGTAAAACTGCTGAAGAAGATGGGTGACCATCTGACCAACATTAGACTGGGCGCCCCCCAGGCAGGGCTGGGCGAGTATCTCTTTGAGCTTCTCACCCTCAAGCACAACTAGGGACCTGCCATCAGCAGCAAGCTTCTCTTTCCCACCCTGGTGTAGAATCTCATACACCCAGAAGCCCCTGCCCAAGCCTTGGACCAAATGAAACAATAAAGCTTTTTGCAACAGAAAAAAAAGTTGAAAATATATGAAAGGATAGATTAACCTTTTATCACTCAATTCCTGGAGACAACTGTTCTTGTCTGGTTTTTGGCATTCTTTCAGAAGTATTCTTATTTTTAAAATTTTCTTTCATTCATTGTTGCTCACTTCCCTTCCTCCCCTTCCCCCCCTCCCCAGTTAACTTTTTAAAAAAATAGTCATTCATTGTTACCAGATATATTCTATATCTAAATAAGCAAACATAAGTGTGTGCATGTACTGTTTTACACATATTTTCACTAAAATAGTATCTAGAAGTCAACACAATGGGTTCATAAAAAATTTCCTGTTTGGTTATTTTTGTCTGCATACTATTCCATTATATTGATATGTTGTAATTGTTTAAAACTTCTCCCAACAGACACATAAATTATTTTAATGTTTTGTTACTATGAAGATTGTGTGAATCAACGGAGAAAATTCCTTTAACTAACCTCACTTACATACAGGTCATATACTTTACCTTCATTTTCTTTCATTTTGACATGACCCAGGAAAAAACCTTACCATGAACCAACACTGATCTTGAAGAAACACTTTCCTCAAAACAACTATATCATCTCACTCCAGTAACAATAGCAAGATTCAACAGAGCAGCAAACAACAAATGCTGGTGAAGTTGTGGAGAAACTGGAACCCTTGTTCACTGTTGAGTGGGAGTGTAAAATGGTGCAGCCACTATGGAAGGCAGTATGGTGCTTTCTTAAAATGTTATAAATAGAAATACCGTTTGACCCAGCAATTCCACTACTGGGAATATACCTTAAAGAAACCACAACTGCCATCCAAGCAGATATATGCACAACCCAGGTTTATTGCTGCTTTGTTCACAGTAGTAAAGAGTTGGAAACAACCCAAGTGCCCTTCAACAAATGAATGAATAGAGAAACTGTGATATAGTCACACAATGGAATATTATGCAGCATTGAAAAACAAAGAACTCATGAATTATTATACAAAATGGTGACCCTAGAGGACATTATGCTGAGTAAGCTATCTCAGTCATAAAAGGACAAATATTGCATAATGCCACTGTTATAAAACAGGACTACCATGGGGATTGGGGGAAAACTAAGAAAAAAGGAGATGAATAATATACACAACATTGAAACAGATGAGGCAGAAAACTATTTAAAAGGAATATATTATTAGGTATTATTTGCATGACAACAGTTCAGAATAAGAGCTGCAGTGCAAAGTGGACTGGGTCAAGGGACGGGGAGGAAATTGTGCAACAATCAAAGAATTTTTTTTTCAAACAGAAAAGTGAACTTAGGGGGGTGTGTGGGTAGGTAGGAAAGTGAGCAACAATGAGTGAATGGAAATCCAAGTTCTTTATAAATTTGCCTTACTATCTCAATGAAAATTAAAAAAAATTTAAAAAGAAAAAAGAAACACTTTCCCATAATTCCTCATGTTCTTGAAATAATTCAGGCTTATGACATGGCCTATTATTTTGTTTGAAAGTTAGAAAAGAAATCCATCCAAATAGATTATCTACTTCACCAAGTAGGATCCAAGTTTCTGTTTCCAACTTGTCTCTTTCACACTATTTTTTGTCATGTTATTTCTCCTAACCATTATTTTCCCCATTGTTAAATAGCCACCGCTATGACATAGATTGGTCAGGTATAGAATCATTAAAACGACCAAACATAGCAAATGGAAAGGGCAAAGCTTATGTGCTGCTCAGGCACTTGAGCGGATCTAGCACCAAGAATAGATGGCATCTTCAGATGCTGACTTCACTTATACATTATGACCATTGCTCTGATGGAGCAGTGTGGAGCTGTGTGGAATCCTGACAACAGTTGACCTCATGACCTCATTGTAAGTTTTTACTAGGCTTGGAATTCCCTGTGACTACCACTGTGAAACAACAGCCAATCTTTACACATGCATACCTTGAATCACTAAAGGAGTAACACTGTAGGAAAATGGGTATGTCTTTGACCAATGGGCTATAGATGATGGTGACTAAATTATTTCTCATTGCTTTCACTCAGGAACTGGTACTAAGTTTATACTACTTGGAAAAATTCAGTAGAATTAAGCAATCAGATGCTTTCATTCAAAGTCAGCAGAAGAATATGTCCTCGACTAGGCTTTCTCTATGCACTGATTCATTATGCTGGTTTATTCTTATTTTCTTGAACCATACACCTAATAAAACAGCAATACAGGCCATGATGTATCTTAAATACAGGCCATAATGTGGGATACATTCTAACAGGCAAGGTATAATTCAGGCAAGCAAAAAGAAGTACGGAATTTAAACTAGCAGTCAGAATCAGAGGTCTGATAATGACAAAAACTCTCCAGACAAGTATTTGGGGCTTGTTCTTTAGAAACTCTGGTAGAAAAAGCTCAATGCTCAGTAATATAGACAGACAATTACTAAACAGTTTTGACAATAGAAAGTTGGACTCTAGGTTAGAAAGGAAGTTAAGTGTCTGGAAGAATAGAGGCTATGCTGCTGACAAGACCAAAGCTGTTTATGATTTCTAGAGGTTTTGGACTACTTGACCAGAGTCCCTAGCAGTAGTTGAAAAGAAAGTAATAGAAATTAACTGAGACAGAAACAGGATCACATATGAAAAAGAGATTGAATGCCCTAGTACCGAATTACAAAAGTACTAAGTTTTCTCTATACTCCTTACCTAAATCCATAATTGGAATTAGGGTGTGTTCAGTATGCAGCCAGGTGAGTATTACACTCAGCATGTGGAAAGAAACGTTGCAAAGACTAGGAATGTCATAGGATTTCACATCTGATGAGCTTCTCAGAGGTGGGGTGAAACAAGTAATTTACTTCTCTTCATATATATTCCATGATTTTTGGCTTAGCATTTCACTCTTAGACTCTTTTTAAAAAAAATTATTATTAATTTCAATGAAATTTTACAGAGAATTTGGGTTTCCATTAATTCATTGTTGCACTTTTGTCCCCTCACAACCTCCCCCCACCCCCAGCACACTACCCTCTTGGAAAAGTAAAAGAAAAATTCTTTCATTGTTTTACAATCCCTCCCCCCAGGTCCACTCCACTATGCAGCCTTCTTCACTCTGGACTCCTTTCATGACAATAATACCTAATCACATATCCCTTTTAAACAGTTTTCTCCCTCATCTGTTTCAATGCAGTATACATTATTGAACCCATCTTTCTCAGTCTCCCTCCAACAGTCCTGTTTAACAACAGTGGCACCATGCAGTATTTGTCCTTTTGTGACTGAGATACTTCACTCAGCATAATGTCCTCCAGGGTCACCCATTTTGAATAATATTGCATGAGTTCCTTGTTTTTCAATGCAGCGTTGTATCCCATTGTGTGAATATACCACAGCTTCTCTATCCATTCGTTTGTTGATGGGCACTTAGGTTGTTTCCAACTCCTTGCTATTGTGAAGAAGGCCCCGATAAACATGGGTGTGCATATATCTGCTTGGATGTCAGTTATAGTCTCTTTGGGGTATATTCCCAGTAGTGGAATTGCTGGGTCAAATGGTATCTCTATTTGCAATTTTTTGAGAAAGCATCATACCACCTTCCACAGTGGTTGCACCATTTTACACTCCCACAAATAGTGAATAAGGGTTCCAGTTTCTCCACAACCTCACCAGCATTTGTTGCTTGCTGTTCTGTTAAATTTTGCTATTGTGACTGGGGTGAGATGATATCTCAGAGTTGTTTTAATTTGCATCTCTCTTAGAGCTAGGGATTTTGAGCATTTCTTCATGTGCTTGTTAGCCATCTGAATGTCTTCTTTGGTGAAGTATCTGTTCATATCCTGTGCCCATTTTTCAATTGGATTATTTACCTTTATCTTGTGGTGAGATTCTTTTTTTTTCGCTCTTAGACTCTTATGGATTTCTTCACAGGTTTAATAGAGATATTTGAACATGACACCCAAGTGAATGGCAATCAAGAGCTTGCTTTCTGACTATCTAAGAGACAATTTTAGATATAGGATGGAAACTTTTTAAAGTCAGGACACATTAAGTGAGTTATGTACTTTAGTAAATGATTAGGCATTACTGAATCTTTTCTGTTTTGAAAATAAGGTTAATATGTGCCCTCTTGCCTCTCAGCTGTTTTTTGTTAAGCATAAAATGTGATAATAAATGTGAAAACAATTTGTAAATTTCTCAGTGTTATGAAAGTACTCGTTATTATTATTGCAAAAGCTTTTAGTGCTGAGGCAAGAAGAACTCCTTATACAATTTTGAATATTTTATTGTGCTTCAGGTGAATGTTTAAACAGCAAATTAATTTTCCTTTCCATAATTGATGTACAAATTGTTCCATGACATTGGTTGCAATCTCTGCAATTGTCAGTGTTCTCTCCATTTCCTCTCTGGTTTTCCTTTCTGTTCATTCTCTACTCCCTTTTGTTTAGCTACTCCTTTTTGTCTTCTTATATTTTGGGGCAAAGATTGCCTTTTTGGTCTTGTATCATTGATTGTTACAAAGAACAGATCTATTGATTATTCTTCTAGTAATTTTCAGACCAATAAGTCTGGTCTTATTTATAAAAAAATGAATTTTTTTCTTAGTTTAATATATAATCCAATAGCAGGTATTTTGGTTTAAAGAGTAGACAAATTATATGTTTATGATATAATCTAACTGGGACTGGTGCTTTGTCCTTTCCAGCCTAACAATAATATATGGCTTATAATGCATTATCCTCTGGAGAAGTTCCAGTGTAGATGCCATTTTGTTAACAACATTGTTGAGGATTAAGCAAGGCACCACTGAGTCATTGTCATTTAAGCTATACATAGGGCCTTAAATTATGTCCTAGGCAAAAAAGTGTTGCGCTGTGCAAAATTTTAGTTTTGGTTTTGTAACCCAGCATTAAAATTAGAAAAGAAAATATCTGAATGTGTGCTTTTATACACGTAAACGTGTCTCTCTTTCTCTCTGTTAAAGTGATAGTTGAATCAAATCTTGATTTTCCATATTGCAACAGTAGTGTTATTCTAGATGATACTGTCCATACTCTTGATCCTCAAAAGTATAATAAAAAATATTAGCAGTTTTAGAATCATCTGAGAACTTACTAGAAATCTAGAATCTCAGACTCCATTCCTGATTGATTGTTGTTGTGAACTGTCACCTTGGAACCGACCCATAGCTGACTCTCTGGTGAGTTTTCAGGGGCAGTTAATTGCACAGGAGGACATTGTCTATTTTCCTTCTGGAGAGCAGCTGGAGGCCTCGAACCACATGCCTTTGGGATTGTAGCGCAGCTTCTTGTCAGTAGGCAACCAGAGCTCCCTATTCCTGGTTTACTGAATGATATTATCAATATTTTTAAACCATTTGTAGAGTGAATAACATTAGTCTGTATTGTTGACTCACTTCAATCTTAACTCTTTTGTCTGTATTCATGGGCCCTGCCCACCATTGTCTGTCTAGATTTACTGATTATTTAAATATCTATTCCTCCAGGGATCTGAAAATCCTCTTTTTTTCCCCTTATGGACATTATTTAAATTCACAGACTTGGTATACTTGTCACTTTCAAAACATAAATATTACAGCATTACGTTCTCAAAACCTAATTTCACATGAAACCCATTCATTCAGCCAGTATTTTGGTGATCCAAGTGTCTATTTCGAAAAGGAATTGAAGAAAGTCTATTTTGACAGTACCTTAGGAGTTGCCTAGATTAGTAATGACACTTATAACTAAGTCTTGTTAAATTTGGTACTTCTCTAATCTTACATTTTTAAGCAGTGACCTGGTCCTTATCACTAGTTCCTGGAAAACAAGCAAAGCCCGTCTTTTACTACTTCCTGTTCTCCATTCTGTGCATGAATGATTCTTCCTAGGGTAGGCAACACAAAGCAGTAGATAAATCCAACAGTTATTCTGATCAGACTATGGAATGTGAAATTATAACTTTGTTGTAGCACACTAAACAGGAACAAATGGCACCATGGAGAAGATGTGGAGAGAGTACTTTCTTGCCATATCTTCATACTCTATCAGGTAAACAGCATGGGCAACATACATGAAACTCAAACTCACTGTCCTTGACTCATAGCTGACCCACTAGTGTGTTTCTGAGAAAATCACATGGGAGGAGATCGTCTATCTTTCTCACTAGAAGTGACTGGTGTCAGGTAGGTACAGCCTTAGGGTTAGTAGCTCGATACCTTATGAACTATACTACCAGAGGGTCCCTCCTCCTCTCTTCCCCTGCCCGACTCTTTTCATTTCTTAGGACCATGTAGAGTGTGAATGTCTCAGAGAGTACTAAAGCAAAGTCCTAGGGGCCTAGGATATGTGTGTTTATTAAACTTGTGTTAGTCTGTAAATTGTACCTCAAAATCTACACTTATTTCTACTCATTTATGGCTAAAATAAATGAGAAATTAATCCGTGCATTAAAGAACAATTTTAAAGATCCATGCTTGGAGTTTTCTAAAAATAAATCTGCCATGTAAGGAAGTCTTGGAACAGCAACTTTGCCCTATTTTGTGGTGCCCTGATATGAAATTAATTGCCTATTTACCAAACCCATATATATCATAAGAGACAAAATGGAACCAAATTAGAAGGCCTAGTTTATGGTAGAGGAAGGTTAGAAGTACAGCCAAAAATGCACAAGGAGAAGATAAAATTGGTGAATGTAACCTTAAAAACATTAAGTCCCTATGTACATACAAATTTTTTCAAATAGAGTGAAAAGAAAACCTACTGACTGGGGAAAAAATTGGCAACAACATTTCAGACAAGGGTCTCATAACCAAAGTTCACAGAATACTATTATATAAGCAGCCTCTATAAGAAAAAGACTGAGAATAGGTTCTCATGAAATAAAAATTATTTTATTCTACTGTAAAAATAAAAAAAGACTGATAACCCAACAATTACAAAATGGATAAAAGACAGACTTCACAGAGGAAGATGTTCAGATGGCCTACAGACAAATGAAAAAATGTTCAAAATCCCTGGCAATCAGAGAGATGAAAATCAAAACCACAATGAGATACCATCTCATCTTGGTAGCAGTGCCAAAGTTTAACAGGACAGAAACAATAAATGTTAGAGAGTATGTGTAGAGATAGGAACTCTCATACACTGTTGTTGGGATTATAAAATGGTACAATCACTGGCTTTTCTTTAAAAAGCTGAACATAGAAATTCCATATGATCCAGTCTTTCCACTGCTAGGAATATACTCCAAGGAAATTAGAACTGAGACACAAATGGAGATTTGTACCCTAATGTTCATAGCAATATTATTCACCATAGTAAGAACATGGAAACAGCCCAAATGTCCAACCACAATCAAATGGATTGAGAAATTGTGGTGTATTCACACGACGGAATACTACACAGCGCTCAGGAGCAATGACTTAAAAAAAATTATTACATAACTTGGGAAAGACTAGAGAGTATTATGCTGAATGAACTAACTCAGTCTCATAAGGAAAAACACTGCACAAGACAATTATTGTAAAAATAGAAGGATAACTAGTAAAATGGGCGGGGGGAGTTTCAAGGGGGCCAGGAGTAGGAACAGAGGGATGAGGATGGCAGGGGGGAAATCACAGAGTCACACAATTTGGTGGCTGGAGAGAAGGGGTAAAGGAAATGGGAAACAACTATCAGGGACCTGAAAAGACAGGGTAATGGTGGGCATATTTCAATGGGGATTAAATGTATAAAACACAATGTATGGGAATGATTGTATGAAACACAATGTGAATGAAAGTGTGAAACACAATGTAAACAACAACAACAAAGACACTTAAAATAACTGAAAGTACTGGGCTTAGTGTTTCAAAAAAGATTGGATTATTTTTTGTTGGAGAAGAGATTGCAGTTGTTGTAATTGTAAAGCCAGAAACTTATTAATCTTGAACAATGTTAATAAGTAAATTAAATTCTATAATTCTGGTAACCCAGGCTAGTAAACTTTGATAAAAATGTTAATTCTTCAGGAATTTTATAACAGTCTCTTTATAAAATCTTTGTTGTTGTTTGGTGTTGATTACCGTTGAGTTGCACATGACTCATAACGACTCTATGAACAAAAGACCTAATGTCTTTCCATAACTATTGTCGTTTCTCCAAGTTCATAGAGTTTCCAGAGGGATGTGGTTTATGAAGTGGATGCCGCTCCTGCTTCCAAATCTGTTTTACAACTGGAAGCTCCACCAAACACTGTCCACATTGGGAAACCATTATGGTATCTGATATCCCAATGGCACAAGGTTCAGCATCACAGCAAACCCAGGTTACTTCATACAGCACATTGACAAAGAGTGATGTACAAAGTAGAAGAATGTTCTTCCACATATAGCAGCACTAGTCTCATTTAGCAGTGGTTAAGAGTCGTCAAGTCGAATAAGACTCATAGTGACCCTTGCAAAAAGACCTGAACTCTGTTCTATAACCAACATCATTTCTGTATATTTATAGATTTTCCAGAGGCATCTAGAAACAACTGGATGTAGTGGATGCCACTACTGCTTCCCAACCTGAATTAATCTGGAAGCTCCTCCAAACATTGTCCAGGATGGGTAACCATTATGATATTTGACACGACTATGGCACAATATTCAGTATCACAGCAACTCCAAGTTATTCAGTATAGGAAATAGAAAAACGATTGCTGTATCACTTAAAGAATATTAATTCTAAAATTAATACATTTGGCCTGAGGGCCGCAGACCTGAAGGCCCTACGGGATTTTAAAGACACACATTTAAGCAGGCCTCAACCCTTGGTCAAAAGTCCAATTGAAAACCATTTTTTGGGGAAAAACAGTAACACACACCAACCACAACCCCCAAAACTTCACTCATGTGACCACCATCAAGACGTGACCACTATCAAGTGGCTAGGAGCCAACTACTAGAGTGGAGGCTCCAGGCCGGCCTGCAGACTCAACCCCTCACTACAGGATTTTAAAGACACACCCATAAGCAGGTCTCCACCCTTGGTGCAAGTGTAAAATGGTGCAACCACTATAGAAGGCAGTATGGTGCTTTCTCAAAAAGTAGCAAATAGAAATACTGTTTGACCCAGCAACTCCACTACTGGGAAAATACCCTAAAGAAACCATAACTGCCACCCAAGCAGATATACACACACCTTTGTCTATTGCTGCTTTGTTCACAATAGCAAACAGTTGGAAACAACCCAAGTGCCCATCAACAAACAAATGGATAGAGAAGTTCTGGTACAGTCACACAATGGAATACTATGCAGCGTTGAAAAACAAGGAACTCATGAAATATTATACAAAATGGGTGACTCTGGAGGACATTATGCTGAGTGAAATATCTCAGTCACAAAAGGACAAATACTGCCTAGTGCCATTGTAGTAAAGCGGGACTGACATCAGTGTGGGGGAGAACTTAAGAAAAGATGGGATAAATAATGTATACTGCATTGAAACAGATGAGGGAGAAAACTGTTTAAAAAGAATATGTGATTAGGTATTATTGTCATGACAGGAGTCCAGGATGAAGGCTGCATAGTGGAGTGGACTGAGGAGGGGGGAGATTGTATAACAATGAAAGATTTATCTGAGAAAGTGGATAGGTTTTCTAAACATCAGACTTATCTAAGAGAGATTCATTAGGAATCTTCTTAGATTAGTGAACATATTACCTTAAATATTTATCATTTTATTTCAACCTGGTCAATAAACAGTAGAGGGAGTCTCCTAGACTTGACCAGCATCTGAACTAGGCTCACTCTGTCTGACTGTGAGACTCTATGATGCCATAATTGTAGGAGTGAGGAAGAGAGGTAAGAGCATAGAGAAAGTAAGAGGACTGTGGAGAGAGATTTACAAAAGGGAGATAATCAAGGAATTAGACTAGGAGAAGGATGAGTAAGAAATGAAAAGACAGCAAAGGAACTATGCTTGTCAAAAGAGAGGGAAAGTAGGCTTTAAGCAATTTTCCTTCCTCTCTAGAATTTTAAGGGGTTATCTTCAGTTCTCCCATACAGTTCACTAACATTTCAAATCACTGCTTTTGTTCTTACCACAGTACTGTAAGAAAGTGACCTGATGAGTTACTTATGATTCTTTTAATCTAGTAGTACTTACTAATTGTTGTTGTTGTTATGTGCCGTCGAGTCGTTTGCGACTCATAGCAACCCTATGTACAACAGCCCTAAACCCTGCTCTATCCTGTGCTAATCTCATTGCCTCTGACACACCTATCCCGATTACCCCAGTCACAATCAATCCACCTCATAGAGGGTCTTCCTCTCCTGCGCTGTCCCTCTACTCTCCCCAGCATGATGTCCCTCTCTAAGGACCTGTCTCTCCTTACAACATGTCCAAAGTATGTCAGGCGAAGCCCCAGAATCCTTGCCTCCAAGGAGCAGCCTGGTTTAATCCTCTCTACACTTAATTAAATTTTTCTTCTTTTGTCTTGAGATCTTTTCTCTCTTAATTCACCTCTTTCCCCTCTAAATAGTCATTTTACATGTCAATATTATTGTTATTGTAACTTCTAAATCTATTTCTTTTTTTTTTTTTACTTTATTATTTTTGTGTGCGTGTACCGTCAAATCAGATCTGACTGCCCCTCCTTCCCCGGCAGAGCATCTGGTGGATTCGAACCGTGCACCTCTGGGATTGTAGTTGCACCTTCTTGCCACTAGGCCACCAGAGCTCCCCTTGGTATTTCTAAAATTCATGTAGCATTCAAGACAATCTGTCTTTGTCTGTGCTAAGAAACAACCTTCACATTTTTAGTAGCTTGAAAGAGCAAAGGTTGTCTCTTGCTCATGCTATGTATTAACAATGGAGCTCTGTTCTTTGAAGTCATCCAGGGATCCAGACTTATTGGGGCTTCTGGACACATGATTTCATAATTATTACACAGAGTCTATCAAGGGATAGACTCTTTGAGCATCTGCCTGGAAGTGGCATAAATCACTTTTATTTACATTTAGTTGACTTAAGTAATTATATAACAACATTGACATATAGTTCAAAGGAATCGAGAGCTAGAACATTGTGAACAACTCTAATGAAAACAGTATACATGGTTACAGTTGTGTAAACTTACTTTTCCCAGTGTTGTTGTTATGTGTATGTATTGCTTACAACTCATAGTGATTCTATGTACAAGAGTCCTAAACCCTGCTCTATCCTGTGCCAACCTCACTGTCTCTGACACATCTATTCCCATGACTTCATTGAGGGTCTTTCTCTTTTGCACTGTCCCTCCACCCTCCAAAACATGATGTCCTTCTCCAAGGACTGGTCCCTTATTGCCGCATCCCCAAAGTATGTCAGATGAAGCTTCAGAATCCTTGACTCCAAGGAGCAGCCCGCATTCACCCTCTCCAGGACAAATCTATTTGTTCTCCTAACAGTCCACAGAATATTCAACACTTGTCCAGCACCACAGCTCAAAGGTATCAATTTTCTTTCTATCATCCCTAGGCATTGTCCAGCTCTCTGACACATAGCACACAACTGTGAAGACTAGGGCCTGGATCAGGTGCACCTTAGTCTTCAGCCTGATGTCATTGCTCTTCTCCTCTGAGAGGTCCCTGACAGCAGACTTTTCAGTGCAATTCATCTCTTGATTTCCTGGCTGCTGGTACCAAGAGTATTGATTGTGGAGCCAAGCAAACTGAAACTGTTAACAATCTCAGTCTCTTCACCATCCTACATGGCCTGTGACTTCTTTATACTCATGGCTACGTAAGCTTATAGCTAGAAGCCAGCTATGTTCCTTTAGTCCAAGAGTCACATATTTATTCACTTGGATTCCCAAGCTCTGACTGTTGGAAAGTTAAAGTACTTATTACAATCCCATTTAAAAATGTCTTTGTTAATGAGCTACTACTGTTAATGTAACCTCCATTTGGCAACCTTAGTCATCATCCCTCCTTTCTATACCTTAATCTCTTATATTAGTCACTAAGGCATGACATTGTTTCTTCAAATATGGTTTCTATGCTTCATACTCACTATAACTTCCTTTGTCAAGGGCCTCTGTGTTTCACACATGGACTCCTACAACAGATTCCCGGTTGTTTTCTCATTCTTTCCTTATGCACTTGTTTAAAGAGTAGAAAATGGAATATGGGGCTCAGGGCCATGAGTGTCTTTCTGAAAGGGCCAAATGGAGTGAGAATTACACACTCCCTCACTCCAGAGCAGAAAGCTTATAAAGATCCCATAGCCCAGCCCCATTGGTACCTCTAGGGCCATACCAGCAGCAAGAGGTTCATTTATTCATTGTTGACTCACAGTCACAGTTGTAGTACCGAGAATGGGGTTTATAAGGGAAGTAAGTTGGAGAGTGGAAGAGGCAATGAATATTGTTGTGTTGTTGTTGACTGCCGTCAAGTCGTAGGCAACTCATAATGACCCTATGAAAGAAAGTCCTTGACACTTGCGTGCATGAATTTCATCCTTACTCCCGGTTCATAGGGTTTCCAGAGGCAAGCTATTTATGGAAATGGATGCCATTCCTGCTTCCAAGCTTGTTTTAACTGGGGAGCTCCACCAAACACTGTCCACCATAGCTAACCATTATCGCATTTGACACATCAGTGTCACAGTGTTCAGCTTCACAGCGACCACAAGTTACTTCTGTACAGCAAGTAGACATACCAGGGCTATATGATCTAGAAGAATGTTTGACCAAAACTAATTAAAAACAGGCCTGAGGGCCCCGGATTAGAGTCACCCACCTTTGGCTTGGTAGCATTGCTTTCGGCCCACGGGGCCAACTGGTCTCTCTCCGTGTTGTTGAGTGCTGTTGAGTTGTAGGCAGCTCATAACGACCCTACGAATGAAAAAATCTTCAACACTTGAGTGTGTGACTTTCATCTTTTCTCTGGGTTCATAAGGTTTCCGGAAGCAAGTTATTTACGGAAGTGGATGTCACTCCTGCATCCAAGCTTGTTTTAACTGGGGAGCACCACCAAACACTGTCCACCATGGGTAAGACAGAACGTCCCTTCATCCCCCACCTGTGTCTCTTCCAGGTTCAGAGGCTGCATCTACCCAGCAAAGAATATTACCCAATGTAAATCCAGGTTTTAGTCCAGCAGTCCCAAGTACAATTCCTCAATTAGTCCACGCTCTGGTCTCAGTTCAGCAAGCAGCTTTTCCTTCAATCATTGAAAGCAAGAACAACAAACCTCTAACTGTGGTCAGCGCAAATGGAAGAAGCCTCAGGTCACACCTTGTCACAATTTCTTCACAACAATGCCACAGTCTCTCCTCCACCATTACCAGGGTCTTGCTCTCATGAGGGTCTTGCTTCAGTCTCCCTCAAGTCTTGTAGCCACAAGTCTTGCTGTGCAGTGTGGGAAGCGCTTTCTCTCTCTCTCTCCCTCTCTCCTTAGTCCCACAGCTGTTGATAATTTGCAAGATCATGTGTTTGCAGTTAAGATAGCTGGAGACCAGATGAGGTGTAATGTAATGGCTAAAAAAAAATTAAAAAGCCAACTTTTAGGCTAACATTTATGTTAATGTTAGCTTAGGTTTTGATCACATCCCTTTCTTTTGTTTTCATTTCCCACTGCTTGCAAAATCAAATTCTTAGTCTAGCATTCACAATCTAACTTCAGCCTAACTTTCTGTTGGTCTTAATTTGTTGACCTTTGCTTTCCTCTTCAATTTCTTGCTCTTTGTCATGTACAAAGCCAATGTCTAATGCACATGGTCAATGCTAACACAATTGGCTTTTAGAATTCTTGGGTGTTGAAAATAGTTAATACACTAACAACTAATCAAAAGGTTTCAGCTTCATATTTATGTAGAAATTCTTTGGTAGAAATGTCCAGAAGTCTACTTCTGAAAAATCTGCTGGAGAAAGCCTTTTGGAGCATAATTGTACTCTGACACACTTGAGATCACCATGAATTGGACTGCTGGTCAACACTGGTCTTATTTTGGTTTTAATACCTTGCCAATAATCAGTTTGTTCAGAACTGAGAAGTTCCCCAGGATGCAAGACTTCAAGTGTTATAATGAGGAAAACCTAGAGTCTGGAAGCTTTATAAATACCATTCCCCAATAGATCACATTCTATCACTTTTCTCACAGAATGACTACATAGCCCTGTTCATTGAAATTATAACCATTCACGATGTCTTTGATCTATTCTCTTTAAAAAGTTCTCCTCGATCATAATTAATATTTCCTACCAGCATTATATTATTTTTTTTCTCTCTCCCTATGTTATGGACTATGGAGCTCTGCTTGGTACAGAGTTGTGCCCCTAATCCAAAGTTGGCACCTCTCTGTGGTGGTTCAAATTGATTAGTGGCTTTGCCAGAGATAGATAGATTTCCTCCTGTACAATTTACAATCTCCAAAAATCTCTGGGAGGGTCACCTATTAGTAGGTTATGACTCAAAGATAGTGAATGAGTGTGCTTCTTAAACTGACTACACCTTTTTCTTTATTAAATTGTGGTTAATGGAATATATATTTACTTCTTCTTCTCTCTTGATTGTATACTCCTTTAGGGAAATAATTTTATATAATTTAATTCTGTATCTGTGTTAATAGGATATATATATATATATATATATATATATATATATATACACACACACACACACACACACACACACACACATACATATAATCAAAGAAAGGGATGTGGTAGAGGGTTAAAGAATTTAGGTATAAGTTTATTGTTGGGGTTAAAAACGGAAGAAATGATAACCAAATTTTGTGAATCCAGCACCAGCATGGAAATTCTGACAAATAAGAATCTAATTTCAGGGAAAGTGGGGTGTGTTTTAGTTGTCTCTGAAAACTGAATTGGGATGGACAATGTGTTTATGAGTGTGGGCCCTGGAGTCAGACAGATTGGATTTAAATAGGCACTAACATTTCCATGTAATCTTGGACATATCCCTCTTCAAGCTTTAGTTTTGACCTCTGTAAAATAGTTTAAACCTTAGACTGGTTTTATGAATATTAAATGAGACAATGCATAGAATGTTACCTCTGGCATATAATAAGCACTCAATAAAACAAGAAACCTGAAAATGCTGTTTTGACTAAGGCACTCCTTGACTAGAATTTGGACAAGGTGATCTTCTTTGGTTTTTCTAGGCCTGAGATTATAAGTTTATGATTCTCTGGGTGGGGAAAAAGAAATTTTAGCTACTCACTGATGCCTGTGCTGATCAGATAACCTTAAAGACCAGACACACTGATTAATTCTCCGACAGCAATAACTCAGCCAGCAGTTCCCAGGCAGAGATGTGGGAGAAAGTTCAATATCCGGGAAGGCTAGGATCTACAACTTCCTGTGGTCTGCCCAGTGAAATCTGACCAGATAAGAACAGCTAATACGAAACTCTTGAGATAGAAAAGCTCTTTTTATGACTAAATGTTACTATATTGATGTTAAATAACTGAATGGATAAGGTTAATTTTCATAGTCTATTATTGCAAAAAAGAAAGTGTTCAAGAAAATCTGGAAGAATTCTTTATACACTGTCATTGTGAAAGAAGTGTTTCCTTATTATTCGCATTCGTTCAAGGTGTTGGCCTCTGCCTTTGTGAAAGTTGAAGCATCAGCTTCCATGAGCTGGATCCAGGGGCACCCCAGTGTGGTGCCTAAGGAGAAACCAAATTTTGTGTAGCACTTTGCAGGTCATATCCAATTACAATTAAGGTTTAACAGTTGATCTTGGGGTTGCTGCATGTTTCCAGTGCGAGAGTCAGTCACTTGAACAAGAAAACAAGCAGTGCAATGAAGCATTTAATGGCTATGAAGTTGATTGCCAAGTAGTTAGTCTGTTGAATAATCAAGGGACAAAATCCCTGGACAATGACGTTATTTCCCTTACCTTCTCTGAAACAATTACAGAGACTAAGTAAATATTTTGATGATTAGATTCTCTTAGTGATTAGTTCCCTTTTTCTTCCCTGGAAGCAACTTTTAGAATGTGATTTATTTTTTTTTCTACTGGCAGGGTGAGCTAGAGTTGTATTTATTAGACTAGATCAGGAGTGTATTCATGACTAAAACTGATTATATAAGCAAACTATGGACATGATCAAGCATCATCCTGAAAGCAACATAGTTCCGTATTTGAAAGAGAACTCTGTTGTCAGGAAATCCTTAGTCAAATTCCAGTTCTCCCAGTGATTAATGGTGTGAAAAAAAAATTGTGTGACTTCTAAATTATCTGTATGTCACTTTTCTCACCTGGAAAATAGAACTATGCACAGCAGTGACTGATTAAAATAATCAGTAAATGGAAGCTGCTATTATTAAGCAGTGGGTGTCTTCAGCAAGTTCGTATGCCAAAATAATATAGCTAAGGTGATAACTATGTAAACAAGTTTTCTAAAGTAAGATAATTTGGAGAGTACACTATCAACGATTCTATTGAGCTGGTAGATTCTAGAATTAGAGATATTTGTGGAAGATTGTTATTGTAGTTCCTTAAGACCCCTTTAAGTTCTGGGACTATAGCTGTCAAAGGGATGCTTATACAGTAGCAATTTGAAGTATCAAAATCCTTGATTATGAAAGCAAAATAGAAGAAAACAGCCTTCATTACACTGCAAGGTGGTATAACCACTGGAAAACAATCTCTTGTGCTTTTCTTACAGTTTTACTTTTCCAGGAAAACACTGACCGTTCCTTATTGTACTTTTCTTCAAATATTATATAAGTGGTTTATGTACCTTTAAAGTTATTTTTTATTTCTTGTTGTGTACCGTCAAATCAGATCTTCCTGGCACAGGAGGAGATTACCCCTCCTTCTCCAGGGGAGCATCTGGTGGATTGGAACCACGTGCCTTGGGGATTGTAGCACAGCTTCTTGCCACTAGGCCACCAGAGCTCCCTACCTTTATAATTCTTGACATTGAGAATGTGGTCTATATAAATTGGAGAACAATATTAAGTATTTTATGTTGTTGTTGTTGTGGATTGCATTTGAGTCGAGCACGACTCAGAGTGACCCTATGAACAAAAGGCCTAAAGCTCCTCTGCAACTATCGACATTTATCAAAGTTAATAGAGTCTCTGGAGCCATGTTGTTTAGGAAGTGGATGAATAACTGGTATTTTAGGACTTTAAAATGACATCATAGAACTGTCCCTAACGAGACCAAGAAATCAAAGTCAAATCTATTGCCATCAAGTTGAATTTGGCTCATAGAGACCACATCAGACAGAGTAGAACTGCTCCATTTGGTTTCTTTCTTTCTTTCTTTCTTTCTTTCTTTCTTTCTTTCTTTCTTTCTTTCTTTCTTTCTTTCTTTCTTTCTTTCTTATTTTTGTGTGAGTGTACCGTCAAATCAGATCTCACTGGTACAGGAGGAGACTGCCCCTCCTTCCTCGGCAGAGCATCTGGTGGATTCGAATCGTGCGCCTCTGGGATTGTAATTGCAGCTCCTTGCCACTAGGCCACCAGAGCTCCCCTTCCATTTGGTTTCTGAGATTGTAATCTTTGTAGAAGCAGTCTATCATTCTCCCACAGAGCAGCTGGTGAGTTCTATTGACAGCAAAGTACTTTAACCACTTTGCCACCAGCCTCCTTGCCTGAAGAGGGGGGAGGGAAGGAAGGGTAAGGCTGTAGTTTTGTCTTTTTTGGGATTGAGATTGAAGTGTCAAGGGTACGAAATTGTTAATTTTACTGTTATCCACCATAACGATGCTTGGTCAACCGATAGTCTAGTGTTAGATTGCACGCTAAATCCCTAACAACTGATTGTCTTCTCACATCTCACACTGCATCATGAGGATGATAACATCATTATCTACCTCTTATCCTGCCTCATTAACATAATGGAGGTTAAGATTTGCAATATATAGGATAAGCATATTAACACTCAGAGTCATGGTCTAGCCAAATTGATACATATTTTGGAGGGGGCAGAAATCAATCCATGACAGAATCCAGACCTCTATATACACCTTTGAATGTAATGAGTTGAGAATAGGTTTTAACTATATTAATGAAGGTAAATCAGTTTAGGATGTGTCTTCAGTTCAATCACTTTGGAAATAGAGAAAGAACAAATCAAACACTGAATCAAGGAACTATGGATGGGTATAAAATAAAATTATAAGAAGATCCCCAAGGAACTGAGGGACAAAAGCTAAAAAGAAACAAGAACTTTCTTCTCCAGCTAACAGAGAGAGAAAGCCTTCCCCCAAAGCTGGAATTCTGAAATGAAAATTCTAGTCCGTAGAGTGTTGTGCTGCTAACCAAAAGGTAATGTCTCCTGCGGTTCCATCAGCAGCCCTGAGAGAGAAAGCAGTCTTAGAAGACTGCCAACTCAGAAGTGACTTGAGCGCAGTGAGAGTAGTAGTTGTGTTTTGGTTTTTAATTTATCTAAACTCTAAGAAAGGGAATTTTTGTTCAATAAAGTCACTCACTTGTAGTATTTTTGTTATATAGCAATAAGGAACAAAGGGTATCAACACATTTAATAAATAAATGAAACAAACAAATTTTTAAAAAGTCACAAACTACCAAACCTATCTCAAGATGAAACAGAAAATTTGAATAGAACTATATGAAATGCTTGACTTAGCAAGAAAAAAAACCTGTTTCACAAAACAAACTCATGCTCAAATGGCTCACATCAATTCTTTCAAATATTAAAAGAATCCTTTAAGCCCTACATTATCATTTTAATGAATATATTTTCTGGAAAAGTTATTTAATAAACTTATATGAGTTTACTCTCAAAAACAAAGGAGCAAATATTTATCAATTCATTCAATGTAGCCTAATAGTAGCCTCAGACCAAAACCAGGTAAAGTTATCACAAGAAAATGATAAATTAATACCTCTTAAGAATATAGACAAAAATTTCTCAATAAAATACTATTAAATTGAATCTTATAGAAATAAAATTATACATCATGATCAAGAGATATGATTGCTTTAACATTTACAAAACAATAAAATGTTCTATAGTAATTTAAAAGGGGAAAATGAATATGTTAATTTCAAAAGATGTGGATAACAAACTTTTAAAAATATAATATCCTTTCATTATAAAAAGCCAACCCATATTACAACTTTAAGACTGTTATTGTTTATTGTTGTTAATTGCTGTTGAGTTGTAGGCGACTCGTAGAGACCCTATGAATAAAACACCTGTATAACTTAAATAATTTCTCCAAGTTCATAGAGTTTCTGGAAGTGGATGTCACTCCTGCTTCCAAGCTTGTTTTAATCGGGGAGTTCCACCAAACACTGTCCACCATGGGTGACCATTTTTCCCATTTGACACATCAGTGTCACAGTGTTTAGCATCACAGCCATCATGAGTTACCTCTATAGAACAAATGGACACTTCAGTGCTATACTACTTTGAAGAATGTTTGACCAAAAACAATTAAAACTAGGCCTGAGGGCCGCAGGCCCAAGGGACCGAATTTCTTTTCCAATTGGAGGCTGAATCCTCACCAGAACTAGAAAACAAACCTCTATAGAATCCAGCTGCTCCAGACGACTTCACAACCTGGAATGCACCCCTATACTGGTGACCAAATGCTTTTTTAGATGTTGCTGTTCAGTACCATCGAGTTGAACACAGCTCCTAGTCACCCTATGAATAAAAGGCATGAAGCCTTTCTATACGTATCACAGTTTCTCACAGTTTAAAGAGTTTTCAGAGATTTAGGAAGTGGATACGACTTTTGCTTCCAAATTTGTCTCCACCAAACACTGTCTACTTTGGGTAGCCATTATGGTAATTGTCCCCCAAAGGCACAAGGTTCAGCATCACAGCAAACCCAGATTAACTCAGTGCAGCAAATTGACAGAGGAGCGCTGTAAAATTTCGAAGAAATGTTCCTCCAAAAATAACACTAGACCCTCAGGCCCAACTGATATCTAAATACATGGGCACAACACACACACACACACACACACACGGCCTGAAGCCTTTCTCTAACTATCACTGTTTCTCCCGGTTTATAGAGCTTCTGCAGGCATGTGGTTTAGGAAGTGGATGCCACTCTTGCTTCCAAACTTTAATCACTCTGGGAGCGCCACCAAACACTTCCCATGATGGGTACTCATTATTGTGTTTGGCATACCTATGGTACAGTTGTTCCATTATGGCATTTGAGACTCCAATGGCAAATAGTTCAGTATCACAGCAAATAGACCAGAGTGCTGTATGACTTAGAAGAGCCAAATATTTTCTTTTAAGAGCCAAAAACTAGTAGCAAGGGATTAAAATATAATTCCTTTGGCCCAACTTTTAAATATAAGGGCCATCTAGGAGGTTTTGTTGACTCTAAACAAGAGGCTTAAATTAAAAACAAACAAACAAACAAACAAAAAAACCCCACACAATCCACACAGATCCTCAGCCAAAACAAGAGTGCCTTTGTACAGAGTCCACCACTTCACCTAATTTCAAAATGGAGACAAGGGCCTGGCTGTATATGCTGCTGTTGTTGTCATTAAGTGTTATAGAGCGGTGACCCTATAAACAGAAGACCTTAACTCTGTTCTATAAAAATTGTCCTCTCTCTAAGTTCATAGAGTTTCTACAGACATGTTTAGGAAGTGGATGCCACTCCTACTTACTTTAGGACTAGAAGGGAGTATTCTCAGCTTGATTAAGGCCATCCATATACCTCTGGTAGCCTAGTGGCAAGAGACTGCAATTCTGATGGCAGGCAGTTTGAGGCCAATAGTTCCTCCATAGGAGAAGGATGGGCAATCTTCTCTCATGCAATTAACTATCTCTGAAAACTTGCCAGAGGTTCAGCTTTGGGTCAGTTCCAACTCTATGGTACACAACAACACCTATATAATGGTAAAAGTTGAAAGCTCTCCAGTAACTTTAATACTGGGCTATAGTTTCTAGCCAGAGTTGACAGGCAAGAAAAAGAAATAACATCACCCAGATTGGAAAGGAATATTAACAACTCTCTATTAAAATCAGGAAAGGTATGCATCAGGAATGTCCATACTTATTCAATCTGTATGTTGAGCAGATAACTCATAAAGTCAGACTCTATGGAGGTGAATGTGGCATAAGGATTGAAGGAAGACCCATCAACAACTTGCATTATGCAGATGACAAAAACTTATTTGCTGAAAGTGAGGAGGACCTTAAACACTTGCTACAGAGGATCAAAGACTATAGCCTTCTCCTAAAAAAGCTGAACATAGAAGTTACGTATGACTCAGCTATACTACTGCTAGGCATATACCTCAAGGACAACAGAACTGAGATACAAAAGGAGATTTGTACACTAATATTCATAGCAGCATTGTTCACAATAGTAAGAACAGAGAAACAGCCCAAAAGGCCATCAACAAATGATTGAATTGAGAAACTGTGGTACATTAACACAATGTTAGCACTCAGGAGCAACACTTTTGGAAAAGACTATACAACATGGGAAAAGCTAGAGAGCATCATGATGAGTGAACCAACTCAGGCATCTAAGAACAGATACTATATAAGACCATTATTATAGATAGAAAGATAACCGGTAAGATGTATATGGATATCCAACAAGCGAAGGGGAGGGGGCAGGGGTGCTGATAATGGGGAGGGAAGCAATGATGGGACCACAGAGTTTGGTGGGTGGAGGGGAAGGGTGAAAATATATACATGAATGAAAAACAATAAAAAAATAAAAACAAATAGACTACAGCCTTCAATAAGAATTACATCTTAACATTAAGAAAACAAATCTTTTTACCACTGACTGGATCAATAGGAAACATCATGATTTATGGAGAAAGCATTGAAGTTGTTAATGATTCCATCTTTCTGGAATCAACAGTCAACACCCTTGGTACCAGTTGGAAGACTAATATGTGTCGGATTAAGGGTATATTTTTCCATCGCTATGCATCTGAGAGATGGACAGTGAATAAGGATGACAGAAGAATTAAGGTCTTTGAGTTGTGGTGTTGGAGAAGAGTGCTGGATGGACTACCAAAAACCCCAAACATATATTTTGGACAGAGTGCAACCAGAATGCTCCTTAAATGCCAGGATGGTGACGCTTCAGCTCTCATACTTTGGAAATGTTATTAGGAGAGGCTATTATTTGGAAAGACATAATGTTTGGAAAGATGGAGGGTCTACAAAAGAGAGGAAGACCTTCAATGAGGTGGACTGACATGATGAGTATAGCAATAGGCTCAAGTGTATCATAAACGATGAGGACTGCACAGGATAGGACAAGATTCATGTCTGCTGTTCATAGGGCCACTATGAGTCGTACTCAAAACGATGGCACCTAACAACCACAAAAACATTCACAGGTATCATAATCTTGCATCTAGGATTCAAGTAAAATGAAATCAATTGTTTCTAGATCTAGGTCTAGTTGTCAGGATTTTTGTTTTCTTAATGTTAAGGTGTAACCCATATTGAAAGCTGTAGTCTTATCTTCTTCATTTTTACAAGCAAGGCTATGTCATGGGAATACTGCAGGTTGATAATGAGTCTTCCTCCAATCTTGAGGTTACATTCTTGTTCACTTGTCAAATTATTTGCTCATCATACAGATTCAATAGATGTGGGGGCAAAGAGACAGCCCTGATGCACACCTTTTCTAATTTTCAAGGTTTAGGGTGCATATGATTAATATTCTAGAATTCTCCTTCTTCTCGATGTTATTAAATAATTTATTAGGCAATCAAATGCCTTTTCATAGTCACTAAAACATACGTGAATAAAACACACTGGCATTCTCTGCATGTATCTCTATCTGTCTTTATTTCTTTATATGTTTATCTGTATCTATGTCTATATTTAATATCTGATATATATCCAAATATTTCTCTCTCTCAGGGTAAATATGACAATTGGGTCAAATATGTTAGTGGGAAATTATCAGGTGGCTATTTTAATGGAAACAACAACAAAGAAATTGCAAGAAAAAAAAGGAATACCTTTTTTGTGTTCTCTTTTACCCATGATAAAAATGGTAGATTTAAAAGTTCTGTCTCCACAACTTTGTAAAAGCCCAGAGAACATTCTGTGGGGAATTGAGTTTCATTTTCTTACTCCTTAGTACAGGTGTTGTTGACAAACTTTAAAACAGCGACTTTGTTTTAGCCTTTTTAAAATGTTTAATTTATTTTTGTGAAGCTTAAGTTGTGGTTATTGCTCTCAAGTGCATTTTCTTTACTGCTGCGCAGCCTTTTCTTAGTGATGTTGATTTTTTAAGGGGTCAGTTCAACCTTCTAAAATATAGCCTTGTGATTTTGGCACACCTTGTGAGAAGACAGTGTGCAGAGAGGCAGAATTGTCTATTTTCAGCTACATGTCATAAGTGCTGTTTGGCAGAGATAAGACATTTAAGCAAGTTTCTCAAGGCATCACAAGTTATTTTTCTGTTTGTTACAACATAAACTCATTTATTTAGTAATGCAAAGAGAGTCTGAAGACAACTTTTAGAATAAACAGTTAACATAAGGCACCTCATGCACACATCTTACTGATTATTTGTTCTAACAAAACCTCTTACCCTTTCTCTCCATCCAGTGTGAACTTCATGTCAGAAGCCTTCCTGCAGCTTGTTTTACATTTCCAGATGTAACGTATCTCTCTTTCTCTATACAACTCTATCTGACATTAGTCTATCTAATTTTCTCTTGCTGCTAAAAAAGGTCCTTGTTCTCCCCTATAAATTTCTCTTTGTTGGCACAAAGCACATCTCTTTACTTGCTCTTCTCGACTTCCTCTTAGTTTCTAATAAAATGATCAAACTCCAATTAGTTTTAGGTTTGCTGTTTTACTCCTGCCTCCTCCATCACCTTTTCCTGAGGAATGGTGGTTTTTCTCACTCCTCTGGTATTTGACTTTATCTGGTCATTGTGTCTTGTTAATTAATTAACAATACCTTTCCTTTAGTTTCAGGAGTGTTTTCGATTAAATGAGAAGGATTAGAAAACATGAGAAATAAATCTTAGGCAAGAATTTGTTCAAGGTTTAATTAGTTTCTTTACAACAAAATTTGCATAATACCATAAATGCTCCTTCACAACAGTTCTTTCTCATTTTTATTTGCATTTACAATGCTCTCTCGTCAGCTTCAGTTTATGTTCAATAGGATATTAATCCCAAGAGAGATAACCAAATTAAAAAAAGATGAATGCCACAAAACAAAATATATATATGAATTGTTGAATGGAACACCAATTTGCTTTGTAAACTTTCACTAAATCACAATTAAAGGTCAGAAACAAACCAACCCATCAAACAAAAATAAAACAGAATGAAACAAATTCAGGTTCTACCTGTCAACTTCATTGCTATCAAGTCAATTTCAATTCACGGAAACCCTACGTCAGATTTCCTAGACTGTAATGCAATGGAAGGGCCTGCCCATTTTTCTCTGCAATTGGTGGATTTGAATTGCTAGAGAGGCATGGCCTTAGGATTAGCAATATAACATCCTTCAGATCATGCCATTACATATCCCTTATCAAGTTGTATCTGGAATTTTTGATGGAGACAAACAAGGTAGAAACAATCTGGGGATTTTTAAAAAAAATTAAGTAGATATTGAGAACAGCAGTTTTTCATTCCAAGTTTGGACTGGCTCACTGTTATTTTGACCCAACATCAAAGACCATAATTTTTGAAGTATAGCTTATCAGTGAAAAGAAAATTAAGATAGAAACAAAGCAGTGTTTTAACCTATCACTGTTATGGAATGATTTTTTAAATGGTACAGAAAATTGGTGGAGAAATAAATACTCATACATAAGTAAGGTATGGGTTAGAGCAGGTGAACGCATAAATTACCTACTTTTTTTTTTCTTATGCAGCATTGTGATAGAAACTCAACCTGAATTATCTCATTTGATTCTCAAAACAATTTTGTGAGGTAGGTACTCCTTTTATTTCTATTTTACAAATGAGAAAACTGAAGCTTAAATATGGCAAATAAGAAGATAAATTTAATACAGCTGTGTGTGGTTGACTTAAATTATGTCTGCCTGACTCCAAAGCCCATGTAGATCATAGTACTGACGTGATTACAAGCAAGCTTTTGTGGTAAGGAGTTCTGCTGGCAACTCAAAGGCCGACAGTTCGTATCAACCAGCTCCTGTTAGGGAGAAAGATGGCTTTCACCTCCCATGTGATTTACAGGTTTAGAAACCCCACTGGAGTTTCAGATTTGAAGGTACAAAACAACAATGTGAGTACAGGTGAAATTTTATTTATTCTCTATCTCATATCTATTTTTCAGTAATGAGTGTTACTTTTTTATTATTAAAAAAGATTCACTGTAAAAGGAGGACCGACCACGTAGAGTTATATCTGGTTTATGTTTGAAGTTGCACAGATTGATTCAGTCACTGAGATAATGGGGATAGGTGTGTCAGAGACAGTAAGATTGGCAAGGGATATAGCAGGGTTTAGGGCTGTTGTACAGGGTCGCTATGAGTGGCAGGCGACTCGATGGCACATAACAACAACAACAATCTGAGGTTACAAAGAAAAGGTGGCCCTATCCATTGATCAGGGAGCTCTGGAAGCCTAGTGGTAAGCACTGCAATCCCAAAGACAAGTGATTTGAATCCACCAGCTTCTCTGTAGGAGAAGGATGGACAATTTCCTCCCATCAGAATTACTATTTCTGAAAACTTGTTGGAGGGTCAGCTATGGGTCAGTGTCTACTTAATGGCACACAAAAATTCATTGACCAAGATACGCAATTACAATTTTCATAGGATCAGTAGTTCTGGTCCTCATGATATTCTCCGTCTTTGAGGGCACCTTGCTTCAGTGAAGGACTTTCTTCACGGGAAGTCTTGCAAAGCAGTTGAGTAATTTGCCTTTCTTAAGGCATTCACAGTCATTATGTCTAAGCCTGGGTCATGATACACCTTATGCAAAAAGCTTTACCTGTTTTGTAACTCTTTTCTTTATCATCCATAAAGGGAATGTTAGAATGGCTTTTATTTACTAAAAGAAAATACTCAAGGAGGAAAAAAAAGACTAATTATTTTTTTTTTAAAATGCTCCCTCAAAGGTTGTCCTGTATAATTTTCAGCTAAAATGCATGACATTGTAGAAATATAACATTTTTCTCAGCGGAAGGATGCTCTTTCCTCCTGTGCTAGCTGGAAGGACAAGAAACACATTTGAAACAAATGTCTTTGCTAAAATATCACTTACTATTCCAACCTTATTATTGTTACAAGTCAGTGAGCAGCTGCTGGTTATATTGATTTCCATGGGATTTTTGGTCCTTTTTAGTACTCTTTCTTCCCAATTATTTTTCTTATAACATTTTGTACATCTTTGTTCCTCAAAGTATATATGAGAGGATTCAACATAGGGGTCACAACACCATAAAATACAGAGATGACTTTATCTTGGTCTTGGGACTCCTTTGATTGAGGCTTCAAGTACATATAGATGGCTGTCCCATAAAATATGGTGACCACAGTCAGATGGGACCCACATGTGGAAAAAGCTTTGAGCCTGGCCTCTGCAGAGCGGATTCTCAGCACAGCAACCACAATCCGAGTGTAGGAGATGACAATGAAGGTGAAGGGCAAAGGCAATGTGAAGATGCTGATGACCAGCCCCAGAACAAGTCTCACCGGGGTATCTGAGCAGACAAGTTTTAACAGGGCCTGAACCTCACAGGTAAAATGATTGATGATATTTTGTCCACAAAAATGAGCAGGAAATGCAATGACTGGTATTGTTGCCAAAAGGAAGGCACTGGCCCACGTCCCCAAGGCCAGCTGCATGCAAACCCAGTTATTCATAATGATGGTTTAGCGTAGAGGATTGGAGATGGCAACAAACCTGTCGTAAGCCATGACAGCAAGGAGGAGACACTCAGTCATCCCCAGGAAGAGAGCGATGGTCATCTGGGAATAACAGCTAGTATAGGAGATAGTTGGATAGTCTTTCAGGCCATTGTACAATAAAAAAGGCACTGAATTACTGGAGTAGCAGACATCGAGAAAAGATAGGTTGCTTAGGAAAAAGTACATAGGAGTGTGAAGTCGCCTGTCAATTCTAACCACAAGGATAATGACACTGTTTCCCAACAAGGTGATCAGGTAGATAACTACCATGGTGCAATAGAAGGCAATCTGGGATTTTGGATGATTAGACAAACCCACCAGGATGAACTCTGTCACTGTACTGTCATTATCAGTAACAACAACATCCATTGTATTTTATCTCCTGAGGGGAAAAAAAGAATATATTTATTTTAATTTGGGAATTAATTATTTACTAATTTCTAGCTCCAGCTTGCTTGGCTCCACAATCAATACTCTTGGTATCAGCAGCCAGGAAAGCAAAGGACAAATTATAGTGGAAAAATCTGCTGTCAGGGACCTCTCTAGAGTACTGAAGAGCAAAGATGCCTGATCCAGGCCATGGTCTTCACAATTACTTGCTAGGCATCAGAAAGCTAGACAATGACTAAGGATGATAGAAGAATAACATATGCCTTTGAGCTGTGGTGCTGGAGAAGAGTATTGAATATACCATGGACTGCTAAGAAAATGAACAGATTCATCCTGGAGAGGGTTAAATCAGGCTGCTCCTTGGAAGCAAGAATTGTGAAGCTCCATCTGACATATTTTGGGCATGTTGCAAGGAGGGACCAGTCCTCGGAGGGGACAAAATGCTTGAAAATATGGAAGGAAAAAAGAAAGGAAGACCCTGGATGATATGGATTGACTGAATGACTGGTGTCATGGGGATACGTGTGGCAGAGACAGTGACATTGGCTCAAGACATAGCAGGGTTTGGAGCTGTTATACATAAGGTCACTATGAGTCAGAGTCGACTCAATGGCACATAACAACATGTCCTTAGTCCTATAGTAGGTGCTTTTATGAGATATATACAAACAAGTGATGCCTTTTGAAGTTTTATATTCCTATTTTGGAAGATTAATTTGCAAACCTGTAAGAACCTTGACTCAATTTCTTAAGACTATGACATGAGGGTGATTTCAGATGAACTCTGTCTGAAATGTGCATTGAATACTCTCCCAAAGAAAACCATGCTCTTCAATTCAGATCCTATAGTCATAGAATTGGGTATCAGTCAGAAATTGATATTTCAATTTCTTTAATTTGAATTTTTATATTCAAGTTTAAGTGCTTCATATCAATGACATGAAATAAAGGACCTCTTAATTCTCATTCATTCCTCACTCAAAATCTAATTAATTATCAAATCCTGTTGGCTATATCTGCTAAAAAGATTGCAAATATATCCACATCTCTCCGTATACAAAGTCACTGCTTCGAAAATCAGTTGTTATTTTGTTGCCTTTGAGTCGAGCAAGACTCATAGTGACCCTATGAACAGAAGGCCTGAAGCCCCTCTACAAGTATCAACATTTATTAAAGTTCATAGAGTTTCTGGAGGCATGTTTTTTAGGAAGTGGATGCCACTCCTGCTTCCAAACCTGTCATAATATGTTATTATTGTTATGTGCCCTTGAGTCGCCAACGATGTATAGCGACCCTGTGTACAGCAGCTCTGAACCCTTCCCTGTCCTGAGTCAGTAACTAATTCCGACACATCAACCCCCATGGCCCCAGTTACTGTATCAATTCATCTCATCTGGAGTCTCCCTCTTCTGCGCTGTCTGTCCACCCTTGCAAGCACGATATCCTTCCCAAGGGCTGATATTTCCTGGCCACATACCCAAAGTAAGTTAGGTGGAGCTTAAAAATCCTTGCTTCCGAGGAGAGACTTGTTTTCACCCTCCCCAAGGCAGACTTATTTATTTTCTTGGCAGTCTATGGTATGTTCAAGACTCTTCTCTATCACCACAACTCGAAGGCATCTATTCTTCTTCTGTCATCCTTAGTCATTGTCCAACTCTCTGAAGCATAACAAGTAACTGAGAAGATAATGGCTTGGATTAGACACACCTTTGTATCTAGAATGACATCGTTGCTCTTCAGCACTCTGGAGAGGTCCATGACAGCAGATTTTCCCAATGCAATTCGTCTTTTGATTTCCTGACTGCTGGTGTTAAGGGTGTTGGCTGTGAATCTGAGCAAGCTGTAATTGCTAACAACTACAATATCTTCTCCATCTAATATGGTGCTGGCAATTGGCCCAGTGGTGAGAATCTTTGTCTTCTTGATGTTGAGCTTCAATCCATATTGAAGGCTGTAGTCCTTGACCTTTTGCAGCAAGTATGTCAGGTTTTCTTCAGTTTCAGCAAGCAAGGTTGTGTCATCTTGTATATCATAGGCTGTTAATGAGTCTCCCTCCAATCTTGATGCCACAACTCCTCCTCATAATGCCCTGCTTCCGTATGATCTGTTCTGCATGCAGATTGAAAAGGTATGAGGACAGACTGCATCCCTGACACACTCCTTTCCTGATTTTGAGCTCTTCAGTGTTTCCTTGCTCTGTTCTGAGGACTGCTTCTTGATCCAAGTGTAGGTTTTGTATAAGCACGATCAAGTGTTCTAAGATTCCCATTTTCCTCAAGGTTAGCCAAAATTTATCATGATCAACACAGTCAAATGCCTTTGTATAATCAAGAAAACACAGATAGACATTCTTCTGGTACTCCCTGCTTTCTGACAAGATCCATCTGACATTGGCAATAATGTCCCTAGTGCCACGACCTCTTCTAAACTCAGCCTGCATTTCTGGTAGTTCTCTGTCAATGTACTGTTCAAGTCTTTTCTGCATAATCTTCAGCAGGAATTTGCTAGCTTGTGATATTAGTGATATTGTTCCATAATTTCCACACTCTGTTGGGTCATCTGTTTTTGGAATGGGAATAAATATGCATCTCCTCTAGTCAGTTGGCCAAGTAGTTGCCCTTCAGATTTCTTGGCACAATGTGGTGAGCACGTGCAGGGCAGCATCTGTTTGCTGAAATACATCAATTGGTATTCCATCAGTTCCTGGGGCTTTCTTTTTTTGCCAAGACCTTCAGAACAGCCTGCACTTCCTCCTTCATCACCATTGCCTCTTGCTTATACGTTGTTTCTTGAAATTCTTCTGTGTCAGCCAATTCTTTTTGGCACAACGGACTCTATACTCCTTCCATTTGCTTTTTTTTGTGGCATGTTAAGCTTTATGAAAATTCTTCTGCAGAATAACATAATTTCATGGTGTATTACTCTGAAATGACCTAGTACTTTAATAATTAATTTTTAAAAATTTTTTTAGTTTTTATTTTTTTTACAGAGGTTTTGGATTTCCATTCATTCATTGCTGCAATTTTCTCCCTGCCCACCCCTCCCCACCAGCTCGCTTCCCCCTCCGAAGAGAGAAAAAAAAAGAAAAAGAAAAAAAATTCCTTCATTAGTATACAATTCTTAAGGTGTAGCATTGACTTCCCCTTGCTGTATTTAAACCATGTTGGAAATTGTCAACAAAGCTAAATGTTAGACAATAGACAGGAAGAAGGACAAAACAAAATAAACTCAACCTAATGCTAGGGAGTTGAGTCCAATTCATACCAACTCTATTGGACAGAGTTGAATGGCCTTGTAGAGGTTCCGAGGTTCCAAAGTGGAAATCTTTACACAAGCAGTATCACATTTTTCTCTCACACCTGAAAATTACTCCCTATGTCCTGTGTCCCCATCCCTCCCATCTGCTTTTAATGCTTCTTGAAGCATTCAATACTCTGCCATAATGTCCTTAAGCATTTCAACTCGTGGCTTGACTTTACTCTTTAATTCTTCCAGCTTAGGGAATTCTAAGCAAGTTCAGCCCCTCTGATTTTCTAACTCCAGCTCCTTGCACATTTCATTATAATATTTTGCCTTGTCTTCCTGAGAAGCCCTTTGAAATCAGAGCAGCCCTTTGAAATCTTCTATTCCACTCCTTAACTTCTTGATTTCTTCCCTTTGCTTTGGCTTCTCGATGCTCTAGAGCAATATTCAGAGTCTCTTCTGCATTCATTTTGGTCTTTTCTTCTTTTTTCTTCTTAATAATGACTTTCTGCATTCTGCATGAATGATATTCTTTATATCATCCCACAACTTATCTGGTCTTCATGCATTAGTGTTCAAGGCCTCAAACCTATTCCTGAGTTGGTTTTTAAATTCATGGGAGATAGACTGAAGGTCAAGTTTTGATTCCTGTAGATAAGATTCCATAATCAGAGCCACTCTTTTTTCATCTGTACTAATACATGTTCAATAGGCCTCCCTACCTCCATTTTTGCTTCCCTATAGTTCATTCTCCACACAACAGAAACACACATAAATATGATCATGTCATTTCCATTCTTAAAACCATCCATGGACTTCTAATTGGACTTGAAATGGAACCAAACATAATAACGGAATCCTAATGTTACTTTACACTATGTTCCAACCATATCACTGTTATGAAGCATGTTAAGCTTTTTCTCACCTTTGGGTGTTTGCACACTCTGTTCTCTCTGAGGAAATATTTTCCTCGTACTTCTCTACTTGGTGAGCATGCCTAGTCCTCCCTAATGTTTCAGCTTAAAAGGAACTTTTGTCAAGAAGCCTTCTCTGATTTTCTCCTCCCTCATCTATAGCAAAATTCTTTGTTATAATTATCCGTAACACCCTGAGTTTTTCCTGTGTTAACTTCTATTATATTTTGGATTTATAAATTTATAAGATAGTTAAATGCCTGTTTCCCTACTAAATTCTACATCTTGGGAGGAAAGAGATCATGATGGTCTTGTGTACTGTCTTCTCTTCACAACCCAGCAAGGTGCATGATGCAAAATAAGCATTTATTATGTATTTTTAAATGGATTGAAGCTGGTTACAGCTATCACAATATCACAAGACTTCTTTATTTTTGGCACATAAGGTTGTGCCATTGCATAATTCAGGTTGATGAATCTTCCTTTAATCCTCATTCCACATTCTTCTTCATACAATACCGTTTATAATTTTTTTTTCTCTCTACTGATTGCGTAGGTATGGAGAAAGTCTAAAACTCTGACACACCCATTTCTGGATTTTATACCATGCAGTGTTCTTTTGTTCTGTTTGGACTACTGCTTCCTGGTCTGTATATAGGTTTTGTATGAGCATAATTAAGTGTCTGGGAATTCTTGTCAATATTAGCCACAATTTGTTATGATCCACACAGCAAAATGCTTTTGAATAGTCAAGAAAACACAAGTAAACATCTTTCAAGTATTCTTGGCTCACAGCCAAGATTCATCTGACATCAACAATTCTATCCTCATGCCTCTTCTGAATCCATCTTGAATTTCTGGCAGTTTCTTGTCAGTTCCCTGTTGATGTACTTTCCCAGTCATCAGTATGATTTTATTTGCACATGAAAAATATTACCTTCCACTTCAACAGCAAGAAAACGGAAATTATTGCCATTAGACCAATAGACAACATCATGATAGGTTGAAAAGTATTAAGGCTGTCAACAATTTCATATTATTTGAATCAGCAATCAACACCCATTGTAACCATTGTAGCAATAGTCATGAAATAAAAATGCTTGTTGAATTGAGGAAATCTGCTGTCAAGGACTTCGTTACAAGAACAAGGATGTCAGTTTAAAAGTTAAGGTTAACACAGGTCATAATATATTCAATTGCTTCCTAGACATCTGAAAGTTGGACAATGAAAAGGAAGACCAAAGAAGAATTGATGCCTTTGAATTGTGGTGTTAGGGAATCATTGAAAATACCATGGACTTTCTTGGAGGAAGGAAGTGCAACCAGGGTGCTCTTTAAAGACAAGAAAACTTGATTTCACACACTTTGAGCATGTTGTCAGGAGAGGTTAGTCCTTGGAAAAATAGGCTATACTGGTAAAGGTCAGTGAAAGAGAGCAGGACTTTCAGTGAGATGAATTGATACAGTGATACACTTGAACATGTTAGAGATCATGAAAATGGCATAGAATTAGGAAGAATCTGTTGTCCACAGGACTGCTATGAATTGTAGTTGACTTGATGACAGCTAACAACAGTATATGGCTATTATCCAAAACCAAGTAATGTATTTTACTGAAATGATACTGAGTTTGTGGAAGGAAAGAAATATCTGAGGCTAAAGAGCCTATAATGAGAACCATCATCTTATGGGGTTCAGACTGATTAAGTCACTGCAGCCTAAGAATGAATGCCAATTGCTTGAGATTTTTTAATCCATCTCTATCGGTTACCTTTGTGTGGAAGGAAAGATGCTATAGTTAAGGGAGATAGATCCTGAACATTTTTTTTCCCCAGTTTTGTCTGTTAAAAATTTTATTTACTTTTCCCGGATCTTATTTTAGCAAATATGGATGCAAATACAGACTAGCACATTATTAAAGTCAACAGTTTTTTCCAGTTCATCTGTAAGATCTCCATTAATTTTTAGTCAGAAGCCAAGATTTTGAGTGCGTATAGGCTACATTTTCAGACTCAAGAGGCAAATGTTGTGCTTTGGTAAGAGATAGGGGGAGGGTGGGTGGGTGTGGGGTTTATTTTAGAAGTCAGGCAGCAGGGAGTACTATCTACATTAATGGCATTACAATCTCTCTATGTTAATCTGCCTAGAACAGATCTACGTTTATGTAGACAGAAGACTTATGGACTTGTAATTTACGTAGTAGGATGAGAGATAAATAGAATTCTCAAAAAACTCCAACCTTGACATAAGTAGACTTTGAATAGAAAGTATAATCATGAATAGACAAGCTGGGGAAGAAAAACATACATACAAACAAACATACAAACTTTGAAAACTAAACCCACTAACATAGAGTTGAATCTGGGTTTTGGTGAACCTCCACCAGGTTTCTAATGCTATGGATCTTAATGGGAGCACATCATATCATTGTTTCCCCCACAAAATATCTGTTACAGTCCAATCACTGACGTTTTGGTCAGCAGCCCAGCACGTAACCAGTTACACCACCTAAACTTTCAAGTAAAGTTGTTTCTACTTATTACAAAATATGAACCTTTGAGGAAGCTCTGGATTCCCTCTACTAGATACTGGAAGGCTCCTTTTCATTCTAGAACTACTCTCAGCTTGAGAATAATAAAATAGCACCAATCTGAAGACTTATGAGATTAACACAGATGTCAGATGACCCGGCCTTGGTGCACTGATGACACCCTACCTCTGGTTTCCTTATAGTCTTTCAAGGGTGAAATTCTCATAACAGCAACAGATTTTATATAACATAAAGCCTTATGTTGACTTACAGTCTACACCATCTGATAACCTTAAAGAAGCAAAGAATACCTATTTAGGTTTACATGGCTCGAGTAAGTCTCTTCAAACTATCCACTTACCTATTTAACTGTTTACTGTTATTTTAATGAAAGTCTGCAGATCAAATTAGGAATTCATTCACAATTCATGCACATTTTGTTTTGTGATATTGGTTAGCACCCCTGTAATGTAACAGTGCTCTCATTTCCATTCACCCTTCTCTCTTGACCTATTTTTAAAAATACATTTATTGAATACTTCCATGTGTTGACTCTGTGTATGCCAACATATTTCTAAACCAACTAGATGTATTTGGAGATGCCACACATGTTCCCAACTTTTGAATCTTACTCGTAATATTCTGGAAAAATTTCTAGCCTTTTCTTCACACAAAGAATGCTTTCCTCATACCAACTCCCATGCAGGGTATATTTTCCCAGGAGGACTTATTTTATACTTTATGCTAAAATTAGAAGATGCTTAGCGTATTTTCCCTGTTCCCTGAGCTGCTATTCAGAAAGATCAGAGGAGCTAGGAATGTGCTGTATGAAATTGTTAGCGTTTCCAGAGGACCACTTCTACTATCCATATCAAGCTAAGAGATAAGGGCATAGATCCTGGGGCCCAGTTTGAATACTGTCTTCACTGATGACTGATTCACTTGGTAACCTTGGTAATTTATTTACCTAACTTCTTTATACGTTAGTTTCCTCAACTGTCAATTTGAGGCACATATAGTATCTACATCAGGGATTCTTATGTAAATATTAGCTATTACTGTTTTTAAAATGAGGCCTCATTCTTAAAATGAGGCCTCATTCAGGAAGTATTGCCATGACAAATTGGACACGCTAGGTGTCTTTCTTTTCTTGAAAGTAAGGCCTTCTGGCCAGATTGCTATGGGAGTTCTCTGAAAGCAGAATTTTATTTCTGTAACTTCAGAACTTAGTTCAGCTCCTGATAAATGGTTAAGAATTAACTTAATATTTTTTAAATTGAATTTACTCACCTAAATAACACAAACTTGCTAAGCTTCTAGAATTTGTATTGATGTAGTCCCTTTGGTATTGCAGCAACAGCAGTTTACTGAGGTGTTGAAGTTTTTCAGGAAGAGTGACTCACAGATGCATCCTGGGAGAGTCATATCAAGGATGACCATTATAAATATACATAGTGATTTGTTCCAAGAGGAAAAAAAATGGTCTTTTTTTCTACTTGCCAAGATATGTAGTTCTTCACTTGCTCTTACAATGGGTTGTGGCTTGATTCTGCTCAGCATTTTAAAAACCAGGACTCCAAGTGGTACAGAATATGAACAACAGAAGAAAGAGAATCTTAAATATTCACTACTACTTTCTGAGTTTATTCATTCTGGTTCCAAAGAAGTGATTTCTCTGAGGAGACTTCAGAGACCAGGTCCCTAAAAAGCAATTAAATCACACTATTGAATTGAAACTGTATATTCATTTGGGAGTGTTATTTCTGTAGTTAAAAGACAAGAAGTTTTTGCCCATTAATTCTAATATTTCATTAGTGACAATATAACAAACTTGATTAACGTTGCCAGTTCCAGTCCTGTTTTCAGTTACCAAGGTGTAGACCAATCCCAAGGGTCTGGACTATTAGGTGGCCTAGTGGGTAAAGAGCTGTGCTGCCAACCCAAAGGCAGGAGATTTGAATCCAACAGCTTCTCAAAGGGAGACAGATGGGAAAACACCTCTTATCTGATTTATCCCTTCTGAAAACCTGGTACAGGGTTAGCTATGGATCAGTTTCAAATTGATAGTACATAACAGTAATAGCAACAACAGCTATGCTTCTCAAGAGTGTTACCAATACAACTGTGGACCAACACTACAGTAGAGACAGACACCTGGGCAATGAATCAAGAAGGTAATTAATGAGTAAGAGGGGTGACTAGTCTACTGGGACTTTATGAAAGCTTCCAATTACATACATGTTCAGGTGGATGAAATTCTGTAAACAGTATTTAATGAAGGTCTCCATACCTCTTATATCTTCTCTGCCTTCTCCCAATCCATCTCAGTCACCTTTGATTTGAATAACCACTGAAATCACACTTTCCTCTAAACTTCCCTCCATTAGTTTGGAGGGAGCACACAAACAAATGTTTAACTATAATCCCTCATTCCTTCATTCGATGTCCCATTGATTTGCATTGTCTGTGCATGTACCTAAATAAAAGAATTACTTTTATTGTGATTTCTAGTTCTGCTCAGAATATATATGATGCACTTGTTTTTTATTTTTATGTGTTAAAATGTCCAATATAGTGCCATTGTTGTAAAATGGGACTGACATCGGGGTTGGAGAGAACTTAAGAAAAGAGAGGATAAGTAATATATACTGCATTGAAACAGATGAGGGAGAGAACTGTTTAACAGGGATATATGATTAGGTATTACTGTCATTACAAGAGTCTAGAATGAAGGCTGCATAGTTGAGTGTACTTGGGTGGTGGGATTGTATAACAATCAAAGAATTGTTCTTTTACTTTTCAAAGAGAAGAATGAACTGGGGGAGAGGGGTAAGCAGGGAGAAAAGTGCAACAATAAATGAATGGAAATCCAAAGTATCTGTAAACTTTCATTAAAATTAATAATAAAAAA
>NW_006399766.1:13691623-13723669 GCF_000299155.1 Elephantulus edwardii | reverse complement strand
TATATATAGAGAGAGAGAGAGAGAGAGAGAGAGAGAGAGAGAAAGAGAGAGAGAGAGAGAGATTTTTTAAGAAGCAAGAAGCAAAGATGAGGCATCTTTGTAAATAGTCTAGCCAAGCACTATGCAAAATATTTGTAATGAGGTAAGAGCAGAACTGCTAATTGTGAAAGTTTCTCTTTGGAGGCTAAGATTTTTTTTTTATCAATTTCAATGAACATCTGCAGAGATTTTGGATTTCCATTCATTCATTGTTGCACTTTTCTCCCGGCCGACCCCAGGAGACTAAGATTTTAAGCTCCATCTCACATAGTTTAGGCACGTGGGTCCTTGGAGAAGGACATCATGTTCGGAAGGGTGGAGGGACAGCACAGGAGAGGAAGACCCTGGATGAGATGGATTGACACAGTAATTGGAGCAATGGGGATAGGTGTGTTGGAGCAGTGAGACTGGCTCAGGACAGGGTAGGCTTTAGAACTGCCGTACATAGGGTCCCTATGAGTCACAGGCAACTCAAAGGCACATAACAACAAAACAACATCAATTCTGAAAGTGATCTTTGAGAGCCTGGTGGAGCAATGGTTAAATGCAAGATCTGCTTAACTGAAAGACCATAAATTCAAACACACCAGTCACTCTGTGCAACAAAAGATTTGGCATTCTGTTGTTGTAAAGTTTACAGTTCGACTCTGTCCTAAAGGGGTGCTATGAGTCAGAATCAACTTAATGACAATGGGTTTAAAGTGATTTGACATTATCATGACATTTTCTTCTAGTTTAAGAAATAACAGCTTGAAATTTTTAAAAAGAAAACTTCAATACAAAATCTGCAAAGCCTTTCTGTGGCACTTACTCACTTAAACAGTTCTTAATTGTGCATGCCTTCTGTGCCAGGTACTAGGCTAGACAGACAGGGGTGAATGTTCCTTCTCTCCCAGAGATGTAATGGGAAATGAACATTCTAAAGTAACTAGTTGAAATATACCAAGAAATGTTTTTAAAGTGAGCATTGAACAAAATGCTACCAAGCAACAGAAATGGAAGAAGCTTTAGGAAAAAGCTTATGATGTTTGATCTGAACTTTGAAGGCTGTCTGAAATGTGGTTAAGGTTAGAAAGGAGGAGGGGCACTCTGAGAGATGACTGTCTACAGTAGCAAAGATTTGTAAAAACTCCAAGTAAAGACAGTATTTTAGAGCAGAAGCCAGCAGTGAGGATGAAGTTGTATATTCAATAGGTACTAGGGAACTCTTGGAAGCTTCTCATCTGGGGATGGGATTACAGAGAGGAGGATAAAATGATATTTCTCTTTATAAAAAAATCACTCTGAATGATTAGTTTGGAGGGAGACAAGATTAGACACAAGGAAAATAGAAACTTGTATTCATTGGTGAGACCATGAACTAGGAGAGACACGTAGAAGACCGAGAAGAGGGGATGGATTGGGGAGATATTTTAAAGCAAGAATCAATAAAATCCAACCAATGAGTTGTTGTCAAGGGTAACAAAGAGAGTTGTAGAGGCTAACCCAGAGGATAAAAATAGTACCATCATGTAGCATTAGTAATGTGGCTTAAACTTTGTAATATCTATGATCTCATTTGATCTTTCAGAAACTCTCTGAGTTAGGTTAGAGGATATATTTTTGCCTTCTTGACAGATGCTGTACAGGGAGTTTAAGTGTTTCTCCCAGAGTTTCATGACTCACTAATGGCAGAAATCAGACCACTATCTAGAGTTCTTGATGGCCAATCATATGCTTTTCCCCACCACATTATGACATTGTATTGAAAAAGTGCTTGATCTCCCATTCACACTTAATAAGAAGTAGCTACTATGCATATTACCTATTAGGGGCAAAAAGAAGAAAGGAGAAGGCACCCAGTTCAATGAGTGCATACTACTTTTGTGTCAGTTTAGAATGTAATAATAACTATAATAAAGTAATGATGTCAGTTTCTGGACTTGGGTGCATCTGATTCAGGCCATAGTCTTTACAACCACTTGCTATGCATCTGAGAACTGGACAGTCAATAAGGATGACAGAAGAAAAACTGATGCTTTTGACCTGTGGTGTTGGAGAAGACCACTGAACATCCCGTGGATGGCCAAGAGAACAAACAAATATTTCTTGGAGAGGGTGCAGCCAGCGTGTTCTTTGGAGGCAAGAATGATAAGGCTTCGCCTCACATACTTTAGATATGTTGTTAAGAGGTGCTATTCCTTGGAGAAGGACATGATGCTGACAAGAGTGGAGGGTCAGTGAGGGAGAGGAAGAGCGTCAACCAGGTAGATTGACATGGTGACTGCTGCAATGGGCTCTTGTGTGTCAGGAAGTGTGAGAATGATGCAGGATAGAACAGGGTTCAGATCATTGGTTCATAGGGTTGCTATGAACCGAACGACACCTAACAACAACACTTTATTGTGGAATTACAATGTAGAATCCTGGTGGTATGTACAGTGGTTAAAACACTAAGCTGCCAGCTTCAAGGTTGGTATTTCCAACTCACCAATCACTCCAAAGTAGAAAGATATGACATTCTGATCCAAGTTGGAATTGACTTGATGGTAACTGAGTTTGGTTTTTAGCCACAGCTTTAAACCTCATATTTAAATTAACTGGGGAGCCCTGCTAAGTGGAAGATTAATGATTCAAATTTGCCAGCCATGTCATAGACAGCGGAGGGAAATGATGAGTTCTCATCTTATTGAAATTACAGCTTTGGAAACTGGATGGAGGATTCTTGTTGTTTTTATGTACTGTTGAGTCACCTGAGATGCATAGTGACCCTATGTATAGCAGCTCTGATGTCTGCCCTATCCTGAGACTGTCTCACTGACTCTGACCCTCATTGCCCCAGTTACTGTATTAATCCATCTCACCCAGTATCTTCCTTTTCTGTGCTGTTCCTCCACCATTCTGAACATGATGTCTTTCTCCAAGGACTGGTCCCTCCTGGCTACATGCCCAAAGTATTGAGCTTAAATACCCTAGCCTCCAAGAAGAAACTTGATTTCACCCTCTCCAAGACAGACTCACTTGTTTCCTTGCTGGTCCATGGTATGTTCAAGACTCTTCTTCAGTACCACAATGCAAAGGCATCGATTCATCATCTGCCATCCTTTGTCATTGCCCAGCTCTCTGATGCATAGCAAGTAATTGTAAAGACTGGATCAGGCATACCTTAGTCTCTAGATTGACATCAATAAACCTCACTGAGTTTGGGTTTGATTTAACCTATTGACACTTGGTGATGTCAGTCGTATGGTTATCTTCCTGTCATAGATGAGAGAAATGAGACAGAAAGTTGCCCGAGATGGGTAATTGTTGCTGCTGTTGTTGTTAGGTGTTATCAAGTTGACAACTCATAGCTACCTTATGAATAACAGACCTGAACCTTTCCCTATCTTGTGCCATTCTCACAATCTCTATCATACTCAAGCCCAATGCTGCAGTCACTGGGTCAATACATCTTCTTGAGAATCTTACCTTTTGCTGACCCTCCCCTCCACCTTTTCCAGAATAATGGCTTTTTTAAAGGTTGGTCTCCTGGCAACGTGCCCCAATTATGGGACACTAAGTCTCACCATCTTTGCTTGTAAAGAAGCACTCTGGCCACACTTTCTCTGGACAGATTTGTTTGTTCTTTTGGCGGCCTATCATATATTTAATATTCTTTTCCAATATCACAATTCAAAGCCATAGACTCTTATTTGGCCTTCTTTATTCATTGTTCAGCTAGCAGATGCACAAGAAGCAACTGAAAACGCCGTGGTTTGCATCAAATGCCCCTACTTATTCAAGCTGACATCCTTGCGTTTTAGCATATTAGTTGAGGTCCTAGATAGCAGATTTCCACAGTGCAAAAGCTCTTGATTTCTTGACGGTTCCCACTGTGGGACTTGATTGTGGAGCCAAGTAAAAGAAAATAATTGACAACTTCAACCTTCTCTTTAGCTATTATGATTTTGCCTACTGGTCAAATGGTGAGGTTTTTTTTTATGTTGAAACATAATCAATATTGAAGGTTATATATAGTCTTTGTTCTTCTTTAGCAAGTGTTTGAAGTCTTCACTTTCTTCAAGCAAGGTTGTATTATCTGCATAATGGAGATTGTTGATGAGTCTTCCTTCAGTCCTACTGCCACATTCTTCTTTATACAGTCCAGCCTCTCTAAAGGTTTCATCAACATACAGATTGACTAGGTATGGAGAAAAGGTAGAGCATTTATGCATACCCTTCCTGATAAAACCATGCAGTGTTACCTTGTTCTGTTCAGACAACTGCTTGTTGGTCTATGTATAGACTTCACATGAGCATAAATTAGTGTTCTGGGATTCTCATTGTTCTCAATGATATTCATAATTTGTTATGATCAAATTATGTGGTCAGATGCCTTTGCATAACCAAGAAAACCCAAGTAAATATCTTCCTGATGATCTCAGCTTTCAGTCAAGATCCATCTGACATATTCCTTGGCTCAGCTTGAATTTCTGGAAGTTCATTATAGATGCACGGTTTCAGCCAGTTTTGAATACTCTTTAGCAAGATTTCACTTACATGTGTATTAATGATACTGTTTGATAATTTCTGAACTCTATTGGATCACTTTTTTTTTGGTCTCATACAGTATTTGTTGTTTTGTGGCTGAGTTATTTTACTCAGCATAATGTCCTCTAAACTGTCCCACATTGTGTTGTGTTTTTTGAATATTTCATTGTTCTTTATTGCTGCATAGTATTCTATTGTATGAAAGGACTGCTGTTTCCTTTATTATAGGCATTTGGGTTTTTCCATTTTCTTGCTATTACAAAGAATTCTGCAATGAACATTGCTGTACATATCTCCACTTGTGCCTCAATCCTGATTTCCTTGGGGTATAGTGGAATATCTGTGTCATATGAGATTTCTATATTCATTTGTCTTTCCAAGGAAATGCCAGAGTGCTATCCATAATGATTTTACCATTTTACAATTCCACAAGCAGTCCATGAGACTTCCAATCTCTCCACATTCTTGCAATCATTTATTGTTTGCTGTCCTTTTGATTTCCAACTTTACAATTGCTAGTGATTTTAAACATTTTTTCTCAAGTCTTTGTTAGTCATCTAAATATCCACCTAGGGAGGAAAATGTACAACAGTGAATGAATGAAAAAAAAAATCCTCTTTGGTAAAGAGTGATTTTATATCTTTTGCACATTTTGTGATTATCATTCTTTTTCTTGTAGAAGCATTGTATATTCTGTAAATTTTAGTTATGAGTCCCTTTTAAAAAATATCATTGCCAAATATTTTCCCAGTGTTTGGGCTTCTTTTAATCCCACTGAAAAAGTTTTTTTTACATTTAAAAAAAAATTATTATTTTTTGTGCATATACCGTCAAATCAGATCTGACTTGTACAGGAGGAAACTGCCCCTCCTTCTCCAGCAGAGAATCTGGTGGATTCAAACTGTGCACCTCTGGGATTGCAGTGCAGCTTCTTGCCACTAGGCCACTAGAGTTCCCTTGGAAAAGTTTTTGATTCACACATGGATTTAATTTTTTGAAAGTCTCTCTAATCAATTTGATCTTATACTGGTTGTGCAATTTTGGCTATGTTTGCAAGCCTATTCAGGGTACAATCTTGTTGTTGTTATGTGCTGTGGACTCGCCTGCAACTCATAACCCTAAACCCTGCTCTATCCTGTGCCAACCTCATTGTCTCTGACACACTCACCCCCATTACCCCAGTCACTGAGTCAATCCATCTCATCCAAGGTCTTCCTCTCCTGCACTGTCCCTCTACCTTCCCAAGAGTGACATCCTTGCAACATGTTGAAAGTATGTCAGACAAAGCTTCAAAATCCTTGTCTCTAAGGACAGCCTGACTTCACCCTCTCCAGGACAAACCTGTTCATTCTCTTAGCAGTCCAATCAATACTCTTGTCCAACACCAAAGCTCAAAGGCATCAATTCTCCTTCTATCATGTCATCCATAGACATTGATTGTCCAGCTCTTTGATGCATAGCAAGTGATTGCAAAAACCATAACCTATATCAGGCACACCTTAGTCTCCAGACTGACATTGTTGCTCTTCAGTTCTTTGAAGGGGTCTTTCTGAAAGCAGACTTTCCCATCGCAATATGTCGTTTAATTTCCTGGATGCTGGTGCCAAGACTGTTGACTGTAGAGCCGAGCAAACTAAAACTGTGAACAATCTCAATCTCTTCATACTTTGGACATGTTGTAAGGAGGGACCGGTGTTTGAAGAGGGACATCATGCTTGGTAGAGTAGAGGGACAGCGCAGGAGAGGAAGGCCCTCTATGAGGTGGATTGATTGAGCGACTGGGGTAATTGGGATGGGTGTATCGGAGACAGTGTGATTGGCACAGGACAGAGCAGAGTTTAGGGCTGTTGTACATAGGGTCGCTATGAGTTGCAAGCGACTCGATGGCACATAACAACAACAACAACAGATCTTGTTGGTTGTTGTTTAAGGTCACATCACTGAATATCAGAAGAACGTCTATTTGTGTTTTATTGACTATGCAAAAGCATTTGGCTGTGTGAATCATAACAAATTATGGCTAACATTGAGAAGAATGGAAAGCTCAGCATACTCAATTGTGCACATGAGAAATCCATACCTAGACTAAGAAGCTGCTGTCTGAATGCAGAAAGGTGTGCATCAGGGTTGTATCCTTTCTCAATACCTGTTTAATCTGGATGCTAAATCAATAATAAGAAGCATGTGGCATTGGGATTGCAGGAAGACTCAACAACAATCTGAGTTACGCAGATGGCATAACTTTGCTTGCTGAAAGTGAGGAGGATATGAAAGCTTATATCTCAATATTAAGAAAACAAAGGTCTCATACTATTCTTCATTCACATTGTGTTGCAATCATTCTCATGCTTTACTATGGGAAGCCAATACTAAGTATCTGTAATAAACTGAAAGCTAGTTTAGGATGGAATTCACCCTGAGGCACTAAGGCAATCCTTAAGGGTTTACTGGATTATTGCATTGTATTTGCTGACCCCTCCCTCCTTAGTCAAGGGGAAGGCTTTCAATAGAAAGAGCTTGGCTTCATTTGCATTGAATTATCTTTGTGATTTACTTCCTGATAATTTTCAATAAAGATACAGGGAAGTGGGAATCCAGTCTCTTCAGTCCAGTCTATGAAACTGCTGGCCTCCTGTCTTATGGCTCTCTGTTTTATCTCATTTCTGGCTGTTTGTCTCATTATTAATACTTATAAAAATACGTTACCCTCAGTCTGCAACACATTGTTTTACAAAATTAATCACCACTGGCCTTTGCCCATCATTTTCACCCAGATCCTTCCCATTTCCTTCCCCCTCCTCCCTCCACCCACCAAACTGTGCAACCCTGTGGTTTTATCCCTACCCATCCTCACCCCTCTGATCCCATCCTGTACCCCCTTTAGTTCCCACACATATTTTACTAGTTATCCTTCTATTTTTACAGTAATGCTCTTATTCAGTATTTTTCCTTAAGCAACTGAGTTTGTTCACTCAGCATAATGCTCTCCAGCCTCTCCCAAGTTGCATAGTATTTTTCTAAATCATTGCTCCTGTGTGCTGCGTGGTATTCCATCAAGTGAATATACCACAAGTTCTCAATCTATTCAGTTGTGGTTGGACATTTGTAGAAAATTAATTAATAAAAAGAAAAGAAAAAGAGAAAATGAAACATAAAAAAATGTACTGATGGTACAATTGAGCTCTGTTGTATGTATCTGTGGTCTTTCATTCTTGTTCCATCATGTGAATATGTCTTTGCTACTCAATGACATCTAACAAGAACAACAACCATATCAACTACATAATCATGTTAATTTTATCATTTAGCTGATTTGGATGCCTCATATTTCATTCTGTTGTCTGATTGCACTAGCTAGGACTTCCTTCTCAATACTGAACGATAGTGATGAGAGTGAGCATCCTTGCCTGATCTCTGTCCACAAGGGGAATGACTTTATACTCTCTCCATTAGAGAAGAATGCTGGCTCTTAATTTTGTATGTTTGTGTATATACTTTAAACTATGTTGATAAAATTCACCTCTATTCCTAATCTTACCAATATTTCTATAACATTTATTTAGCCAGTAACAATTATTTTTAAACTCTTTTTTTTATTGGTTTGCATATAAACATTCAAATACATTTCTTATTTGACTTATTTGTATATTTTCATTAGTTAAGTTCATCAATAGTTTGTCTTTTTTTTTTATTCTTTAGAAGAATCATCTCCTGATCTTACTGATTATTTAATAATAAATCTGCTTCTCTTTATCCAATCTCTTGAGAGAGCTCTGATGGTGTAATTGGTTGTGTTTTTTTTTAAAATTTTATTGTTTTTGTGTGCGTGTACCGTCAAATCAGATCTGACTGGTACAGGAGGAGATTGTCCCTCCTTCCCCAGCAGAGCATCTGGTGGCTTTGAACCGTTCGCCTCTGGCATTGTAGTTGCAGCTCCTTGCCAGTAGGCCACCAGAGCTCCCCATGATGGTGTAATTGGTAGGGAGTTGTTTTGCTAACTCCAAAGTGGTGTCTCTCTAGCAGTTTGAAGCTGCCTGTGGCTTCTCTGTAAAAAGACAGGCAGTCTCCACCCATGTGACTTACAGCATCCAAAAACCCCCTGGAGTGTCAGCTATGAATCAGTTTTGGTTTGATTGCAATAAGTTGACTTACTTTCCTCCTCAAATAATTTTGTTAAAATTTTATGATGTAATGTGATCAAATTATATGATTATTTTGAATTGTGTTGCTTCAAATCACTAGCTGCTCCACAAGAGAATGATTATACACACACACACATACATACTTATATATGTTATATATATTTACTTATTTATATGACATACTTTGGACATGTTGTGAGGATAGACAGGTCCTTGGAGAGGGACATCATGCTTGGGAGGGTGGAGGGACAGCGCAGGAGGGGAAGACCCTGTATGAGATGGATTGATTTGGTGACTGGGGTAATCGGGATGGGTGTGTCAGAGACAGTGCGGTTGGCACAAGACAGAGCGGAGTTTATGGCTGTTGTACATAGGGTCGCTATGAGTCGCAAACGACTTGACAGCACATAACAACAACAATAACAATAATATATGTTATATATATTTACACTATAGATATACATTATACATATCATTAATTATATTTATAATTGTATACAATGATTTCTTAATAATAAATATCTTTTTTAAGAAACACAAATGGCAACTATACACATGGACTTCACCTGAATGACTGCACAGAAATCAGATTGACTACATCTGTGGAAAAAAGAAATCGCTGGAGGACTTCAATATCAGCAGTGAAAACCAGGCCAGGTGCTGACTATGGAACTGATAATCAATTATCACATGACCTCACATACTTTGGGCAATTCCCTGGAAGGGGGCGTGATGCTTGGAAGGGTGGAGGGCTGACAAGGAGGGGAAAACCCTTGACCAGGTGGATTGACACAGTGACTGCTGCAATGAGCTCTAGTGTGTCAGGAAGTGTGAGGATGGCACAGGATAGGACAGGGTTGAGATCCATTGTTCATAGGGTCACTATGGGTCATATTCAATTAGATGATACCTAACAACAACAACACAACAACAACCACCCAGATTCCCGGGGTGTGGGTATATGCTAATAATCGATCAAGAGGAGAAGCAAAATTTAACCTTAGGAGTTTTCAACAATCTCTCACTGCTTTTCTTTCACATTCTCCTCATAGAGTTCATATTTATATTAAAAATAAATTAATATCAATGTTGATTTATATGGCCTTTGGATGTTAAGCATCCAGAAACAGAATGTTAGGGCTGGAAGGGACATAGTTAACTAAGTGTTGTATATGTCTACTCTTTTCAGCCAAAGTGAGCATTTGAAATCGGACGGATAGATTAATTGACTTTAGGAATGCTCATGATGCATTGCCAAGAGTAGAAAAGCCAGTTGCAGAGCAAATGGATGCTTTTTTTTAAAATAAAAATGATTTTAAAAAAAGAAATATGAAAAGTTTTACAAAATATTTTCAAGGCTCAGAATGTTAGAACTAGACAAGTCTTGGAACAACTAAACACAGTTCTCCTGTTATACTGAGAATCAAAATTGGAAGCCAAAGAGTGACTCAGGTCACACCACTTGCTAGTAGCAAAATCAATCCCACAACCTCTATCTCCACACTCCACAATGTCACTCTGTCCAGAAGCTATGGCATGTTAATAAAGAGATTAAAAAGGACCTCAGAGCATAGTTACCATTCTGGGGTCAAAGTGCCATTAGTGGAAATCTGGTTCCCATGTTAAGCTGCAGAGCCCTTTGTAGTGGAGAATGAACTATTTCCCCCCCCCCCAAAAGTACAAAGCCTTTGAAATTCAGAGGTTAAATGCTTGACTGTTAACCCAAAAGTCAGTTGTTCAAAGCCATCAACTGCTCTTGGAGAAAGATGTGAGAGTAAAACAGATTACCTTAGCCTTGGAAACTCAACGGGGTATCTCTACACCATCCTATGGAGTTGCTATGAGTTGGAATTCAACATGATGACAGTGTGTTCTGGCTAATAAGTCTTCTAATTTCTGAATTTCTCTCTGTCTGAATCTATTTTTTCTCCTCTAAAAATTTATTGCTTTCACCAATTTGTATTTATTTAACTTTAAGAAATATTTGGCATGAAATATAATCAGCATGGGCATTTTGACTTATTCCATTTCTGACCTGGGTGGGTTCACCCTCCATAGGCAACCCAGTGGTGTCCCCTGCTCCCAGGATGTCACTGTATTGATGCCAAACTTAGCATGGTCACCTGATTGGCATAGAACACTCCAGCCTAGAACTCCTGGACTCAAGCAATCCTCCAGCCTCAGTCTTCCAAGTAGCTGGAAAAATAGGCTTGCACCACCTGGCACCGATCAGAGTGGGCAAGAATGTAATGAACCTTTTAATATCCATATTTGATGACAATTGAATAAAGGTTGCATTTATTTTCAAATTACATCATCTTGTTAAGTGGTTTAGTCATCTTCCATTTACATTTTCATTTAGTGAGTAAACATATGAAACAACTTGTGGGTTTTGAATAACTCACACAGCATTGCATCAAACTACTGTCATTTAATTTTGAACAATGATTGTTCGCTTGCTCAGTAGTCCATAACTCACAAATAGGTGTTTGCATCACATTTTGTCTATTTGTTTGTGGTTCTTCATCAGACTTCTTTGGAGATGATGTTATCATGTTTGGTAACATTACAGTTCCCTGCATGATGCAAACAGTTGATGCTTAACTATTAACTGAAAGGCTGGTGGTTCTTATCCATTCAGCAATTCTATGTTAAAAATACAAAAAGGAACTACTGATCTACTAAATGAGGGTTGTTGTGTACTGTGGAGTCAGAACAAACCCATAGCTGACTCTCCAGCAGGTTTTCAGAAGCAGTGAATCACATGGAAGATTTCCTAACCGAGCAGCTGGTGGCTTCAAACTTCATGCCTTCTGAGATTGCAGCACGGCTTCTTGACACTAGGCCACCAGAGCTCCCTCAAAAACAAATGAGGATTAGAGTTATTAAAAATCCTATGAAGTGTAGGTCATCTCTGACACCTGTAGGGTTGTTATGAGTCAGAAGTGACTGAAGGGCAATAATAGGTTTAATTGTGGGGGAATTTTTAAGGTGAAATTACTCAAAATGAAGTGAGATTTGAAGGTAGTATATCTGGATCTTCGTCCTAGATCTGCGTCAGTTAGCTTCCCGTTCACTGAGCTTCAGATTCCTCACATAAAAGAAAAGATTTTAAAAAGACTCTTCAAAAAAAAAGAAAAGTAAAATAAAATGAGAGGTTTAGAGCAGATCATTGTTAAAACTTTTTCTTTTTAGAACTGTTTTTTTTTACCAATGAAACTGTGCAGAGAAATCTTTACCCCAGTTAGCAGGCTCTAAGAAGCATGACAGATTCACAGGCTATGTGAATTAAAGTTTAAAAACCCCTGAATTGTTCAAGGAGTGGATGAGAAGATGTGACAAATTGAAGTGGTAGAATCTATTTTCAGCAATAAAAATGAACAAACCACTGATACATGCGATGACATGCATGAATCTCAAAAACGTGCTGAGTGAGAGTAGCCACACATAAAAAATACATACTGTACGCATGATTCCATTTACAGGAAAATCTGGAAAAATGAAAATGAATCTATAGTGACAGGTCTGATCAAAATGGTTTCCTGGGACAGAGGATGGAAGCAGGGCTGAACTGGACACAGGGGTGAAAAGGACACAAGGAGATTTTTGGAGGTGATGGAATTGTTATATTTCTTAATTGTGGTGATGGTTCCTTGGCCATATAAAACCAGCCTAAATGTGTACTATAAATGGATGTACTTTACACAAATTCTATCACAAAACATATTTTAAAAATTCAACTCATAAAATTATCTCAAAGGTCCTTTCTAGTTTGAATACAGTACCTGAAACTGGAGAATTGAGTGGTATCTGAAATTAACCAGATCTAGACTCAGATGCTGGTTATACTGTTGATTGCTTCTGTGGCCGTGGACAGACTATTTATACTCTCTAAGTCTCAATTTCTTTATCTTAAGCCTGAGGATGTTAGTGGCATTACTTAAGCTGTTGTTAGCTGCCATCAAATCCACTATAACTCATAATGACCCTATGAACAAAGAATCTGAATGCTTCTCCAACCTGTGTCATACCCATAATCTCTGCCACACTTGAGTCCATTGTTACAGTTACTGAATTAATCCATCTTGTTGTGGGTCTTCCTCTCCTTCACTGATCCTCCACTTTTCTGAGCAAAATATCCTTCCCCTAACATCATGCCCCAAATATGTGAGACAAAGTTTCACCATTCTTCCCTTTAAGGAGCACCTTGACTGTGCCCTCTCGAAGACATATTTATTTGTTCTCTCAGTAGTCCACTTTTCTCCAGCACCACAACTCAAAGGCATCTATCACCTTTATACAACTCTCAGATGCATTGCAAATAATTGAAGGGAAAAAAACCACACCAAACCAACCAACTCAACAAAAAGCAACACAAAACCCAATATGGCTTAGATCAGGAATATCTTAGTTTTTATTTTGTATTTTATTTTAATTAAAGTTTACAGAAAGGTTGAGTTTGCATTCATTCACTAACATTCTTGCTCTTCAGTGCTTTGGAGAGATCCCTGACTACAGACTTATCCAGTGCAACATGTCTTTTGATTTCCTGACTGCTGGTACAAAGGTTTTTAACTGTGGATCCAAGTAGGTGGTTGATGAGTCTTTCTCTAATCTTGATGCCACATTATTCCTCATAAAGTCTAGTTCTTCAAATGAGCAGGGCTTGTAATAGGTACTTAATAAATGTCACTGAAGCTTGTAATTCCATACTTTCAAGTACTTTTCTAGACCTATTCTTATTGTTGTTGTTTACCATCAAGTTGGAACTGACCCATAGCTGACCCTCCAGCAGGTTTTCATAGGTAGTTAATCGCACAGGAGGATATTGCCCATGCTTCTCCAGCAGAGTGTCTGGTGGCCTTGAACCATGTGCCTTTGGGATTGCAGTGTAATTTCTTGCCACTAGGCCACCAGAACTCCCTTTTCTAAACCTAGTCAGATAAATTCAGAAGTGACAAATAAGTGATTGGAATTCTTTATAGTCTAGTGGGTAGGGTGTTGCTTTGCTTAGCCATAGACAGATGATTCAGGTCCACTCGCAGCTCTGGAGGAGAAGGATGGACAATTTCTTCCTGTCTAATACACAACCACTGAAAATCTGTTGGAGGGTTGGTTATGAGTTGAGTTGTACTCAATAACAGTGAATTGAGTTGTTGAATTTTATATGCTCTTAAACTTGAGTCCAACACATTCTTTGGACTTCCATTTTCTGATTGTTAATTACAAAGAAGATTATGATGTCTTCCTCACATATTGTGTGGAGATGTTCAACTCAACTCAGCCCACCTCATTGTTATTATATTAGAACCCACTTGTAGCCCATCTGTCTCCTATGGAGCCGCTGGTGGATTTGAACTATCAGAGAGGTGCCACCTTTAAGTTAACAGTGAAACTTCCTATGAACTAAGAAAATACAGCTCAAGTAAACAGGTTAAAAAGAAGTTTGGAAAACAATGGAGAAAGTCCTCCACACAAATATAGTAAAATGGCTCTGATTTTTTTTTCCTCTCTCATGATTTGAGGTCAAATGAAGCAAGAAGATTGTATTTATACAGCAGAAGTAAGTTGTAAAGTTTCTAGCATTTGTCTTCTGGTCTCATATCATTCTTTGTCCCATTTTCCTATTTCACTTATGTCTTGTCTCCTGTTAACAGTCAGGGGAAGTTCTCTTGCTGAACAGATCCTTCTGTCAGTGAAGAATTTCAGGTCTTTATAGGGATAACATTTTGGGATAGGGACTTCTCAAATGCCAGTCACCTACTCTTCCAATGGCAAAGTCAGCCTCTTTAAACAATTTTCACCATAGATGAAGATTTAAGTGAGTGCTAAATTTAGAAGCCTATGGTCTTTTGGCCATCACTTTCTTCATTGCCCCTTTAACATCTTTGTTCCTCAGACTGTATATCAGAGGGTTCAACATGGGTGTCAATGCCCCATAGAACACTGAGATAAATTTGTCCTGGTCTGGAGAGGACTTTGACTGAGGCTTCATGTACATGGACATAGCTGCCCCATAGAAGATAGTTACCACAGTCAGGTGAGACCCACAGGTGGAAAAGGCCTTAAACCTGCCCTGGGCTGAGCGAATCCTCAGGACAGCAACAGTGATCCGAACATAAGAGAGGAGAACAAACCCAAAGGGTAGAAGCAAGGTGAAGATACCTGTGATGAGAATCATAAGTTCATTGAGGCTGGTGTCAGAACAGGACACTTTAAGGAGGGAGAGAATCTCACAGACAAAATGGTTGATAACATTAGCCCCACAGAATTGAAGTCGTAAGGATAAGACAAGCATGGCAGTGAGCACAAATGATGCCCCCCATGAACTGGCAGCCAGCCAGGCACATACTGGACCGTTCATGACCACGGAATATCGCAGGGGATTACTAATAGCAACCACACGGTCATAGGCCATGACGGCCAGTAGGAGACACTCTGTTGTGGCCAAGAGCAAAGAAACACTCATTTGGGTCACACATTGAGGGTAAGACAGGTAGCGGTGGGTAGAGAAACAATGTACCAAGGCTTGGGGCATGGAAGCTGTTCCATAGCAAAGGTCTAAGAAAGACAAGTTACTAAGGAAGAAGTACATTGGAGTGTGAAGGTTGGGGTCAGAGTGGATAAGGAAAATGATAAGTCCATTCCCCAACAAGGTACTGAGGTAAGTTATGAGCACCAGTGTGAAAAATGTGACTCTCCATTCAGGATAGTTAGAGATTCCAATAAGGAGAAACTGAATCACTGCTGTGGCATTGTTCATGGCCATCTTTCTCACTTGTCTCTTTTCATGGGATAGATGCCAATTACAGCTGCCTAGTTTTATCTGCAAGAACGAGAATGAAGATGGAGGACATGACAAAAGTATAAAGAACTAGAATATGCACGATTATGAATTTTGCCCTTTTTGAAAGATATAGAACATAAATGAAAGATCCAAACTGAGAACCTAAGTAAAGCTGAAAAACTGGAAAAACAAATTAGTTTCCTAGTTTTTGAAAATAGTCATAGTTGTTCTTCAGTTTCCACAGGATATTGGTCCCAGGATTCTTTGTGGATGGTAAAATCACGGATGCTCAACGGCCCTATATAAAATTTCTCAATATTTGTATATAGCATACACACATTCCCTTGTTGTTGTTGTTGTTGTTGTTATGTGCCGTCGAGTCGTTTGCGACTCACAGGGACCCTATGCACAACAGCCCTAAACCGTGCTCTATCCTGTGCCAATCTCATTGTCTCTGACACACCCATCCTGATTACCCAAGTCACTGACTCAGTCCACCTCATAGAGGGTCTTCCCCTCCTGCGCTGTCCCTCCACCCTCCCAAGCATGATGTCCCTCTCCAAAGACCTGTCTCTTCTTCCAACATGTCCAAAGTATGTCAGACGAAGCCCCAGAATCCTTGCCTCCAAGCTATATACTTTAAATTAACATTACTTATAATGTAAAAATCCCCTTTTAATTCTTCTTCTTCTTCTTCTTCTTCTCATAGTATTTTTTTTAAACAAAGATTGGTTGAATTAAAGAATTCAGGACCTGTGGACACAGAAGACTGAAAATACATAGATATAAATTTCCAGTTCTCCTCAATCAGATGCCTTCTTGAATAATTATTCCCAACTAAGGTAAGAGACCAGGTAAGGCATTTTCCTGCCTTTCTTACTTTTTCTTCATTTTCCAATACAGATCTGCCCAAGTCAGCTCAAATCTCCTAACTCCATCACAAAAATAGAAAATATGGAATAATAGTGGGCATAAATCAATGATGATTCATTTTAGAAAACACAATATCCTGGAATGATTGTATGAAACAAAATGTGAATGAAGGAATGTGTGAAACTATACCAATTTTATATGCAAATCAATATAAAATAAAAACAAATTAAAAAAAAAGAAAAGCCTGAAAAAAACATAAGGAGTAATTAGAAACTATTAGCTCATGTTAAACTTAAAGTCAACTGAATTAACCAGATGGCTCAGATAAACTGGCACAAAAATGAAAATAACAAAACAAGGCTACATTCTGGGAGATAGAGCGATGTAGCTAAAACATTGCCCTTTTTAAGTGCTTATTGCACTGACCTCCATTTCCCCACAGTGCCAGCATATACCAGAATAGGTGCAAATGTGCCTTTTTGTTCGAACTAATATTATTTAAATGGAGTAGTTCATGGAGTCTTTGTAATCTACGGAAACCTCTGCTAATAACCCCTGTTCAAATTCTGTTTCGGCTTCTGCTGTGGTTGCTAAGCTTCAGATAAAACCAAAACCGAACCTATTGTCATCATGTTGATTCTAGTTCGTAGCAGCCCTCCACTGGTTTCTGAGACTGTCCATCTTTTTGGGAGGAGACTTCGCTGCTTGGAATAGCTGACACACTGGAACAGTCTACCTTTCGATTAGCAGCCCAACATGCAATGTGTTATGCCACCAGAGCTCTTAGGACTGTGAAAAGCCAATGCTTCCACAAGTAAGGAGAAGACGTCAGTGACAAATCTAATAAGGCTCTTTGTTCTAGCCTCATTATGGTGTGTTCCAACATAAGAAATTAGTCTGTTTATTTGATTTCCTGTTTATTATTTGTCTCCCACTCAAATGGAAATTTGTCTAAAGAAGGGAATTTAGGCTTTGTCTACTGATATAACCCTAGCACCTGAAACACTGGGACTGCACAAAAATATAAAATGAATATACAAAGTCCCAGTCAGTCATGAGTATTTTTCAGAATCTACTTCTCTTGCACTTGCTTTTGCTTTGAGGTTGTTTTGGGTTTTTTTTGTTGTTGTTGTTGTTCCTTTTTTTTTAACTATACGTAACTTCAGTATTTGTTTCCCTTTCTCTGACTTGCCTCCATTTATTTCAAGTGATTAAGTTAAATTGTAAATCAAATCAGGTCACTCTTCCTTTAAAAAATGTCAATAGCTTCCGGTTTCAACCACATTAAGCTCTAATCCTTTTTCTTATGAGCCATGAGGCTTTGTAAACTTTGCCTGCATGTTACCTCTCTAACTTCAGTTCCTACTGTCCTCTCACTGTCTCACTTTGCTCCAGTCCCACCAACTTCTTGACTCAAACACACAAAGCATACCCCTTCCTCAGAGACTTCAGTTGTGTTGTTTCATATCCATGAAATGCTTTCCTCCCTAGATCTTGCTTTCTCCATATCTTTATTTACAAGGCACCTTCTTAATGAATATATTCTGCATCAACGTGCTTGAAGCTTCCTTTCTAGCCCCTAACATTTTAAATCCCCCCTTTTAACTCCCCCCTCTCCTTAGAATTATTACTATGTGGCACACTGTTCTGGTGCCCTAGGAGAGTTGTGCTGCTAATCCAAGGGCCACGCCTTTCTGGCAGTTCAAGTTCACCAGTGATCCTATAGGAGAAAGATGGACTACAGCCTTTGAATCATTGGTTACGACTCAACAACAATGAGTTGAGTACACCATGTGAGTTGCATATAATGAACATTATAGTTTATTAATAATTGTGTTTCTTGATTATCTCTCGCAGCTACAATATAAACTCAATGAGAGCAGGGGATTTTGGCTGTTTTGTTCATCATTATATACAGCACACATAGAATAGTGCCTGGTAGGAGGTGTTCAGTATATCCTGAATGAATGGGTGAATGGAGCTCTTTAGCTATTCCTTACTGAAAGACAATTTTTTCATCTGTCTCTTTCCATCTGTCTCTCCCCTTGACATTTTTGTGCATAAGCCAAACATTCTTTAAAATATCTACGTGCTCCTTCATGAGACTGACTCTTCCTTCTTTCCTATCCTCTTCCTGAGAATTCTGCTACTCACTTACTAGGTGTTTCCAAACAGGGTTTTCCTCTGGATGTGGCCTAAATGATAATGTTAAAATTAAAATCCAGGATCTCGAAGATACCCTTTAGTTCTCACATCCCAAGATACTCTGATTTACCTTAGATTGATTGAAAATAGAACAAAAACAAAACCATTTTTGACACTCCACAAAATAGTCTACTATATTTCTCACTGTTACTGGAGAGGCTTATAAATCAGATATGGGGTTTTGATAGGGAACAGTGTTTCTCTAACCATCTCTGAGACGAGAGACTACTTGGTCCTTAAAAGTCTTTAGCTAAGAAGATTCGATAACTCCTCCTTTCCCTGTTTTGGTCACCAACTAACCTATCAATGTAGGCCATTCATTAAGCACCTGCCTAAACTCTTAGACAGGTTAGTAACACAAGGATGGTAAATCTATTGATATGGGCGTATGTGATTTTTAGGGGATCTCTGATGGTCCAGTGGGTAAAAAGTTGTGCTGCCAACACAAAAATGGTGACTCAGTGGGAGAAAACAAAATTGGATAATCTTCTCCAATGCAATTTACAGCCGCCGGAGGGTCAGCTATGAGTTGATTCTGACTTCATGACAATGAGATTGAGTGAATGATGTTATATGTGGAGTGGTCAACACATGTAAATGATGAAGGGAAAGGCGACTTGCTGTCAAAGGAATGTTCTCAGTTTGAGGTAAATAATGATGGTTTTACCTTCACTTATCTTGGAACCTTGAGGAAGAGGTTTTGCCCTGGAGTATCGTCATCAAGTGAAAATTGAGATCATTGTCTCCGTAGACGGAAAATGGAAAGATGAGTCAAGTGGTTATATGAAAAAAAGAGTCTTTTATATTTAAATTTCAAGATAGAATACTAAAAAAAAAAAATTTAACAAACCCGTACCTCTTAAGCTCATTGCCATCGAACTGGAAGCGACTCATAGCTGAACCTCCAGCAGGTTTTCGCAAGTGTAAATCACACGAGAGGAGATTGTCGATCTTTTCTCCCGGGGCTGCTGGTGGATTCCAGTCACCAGAGAAACACCACCTCTGCGTTAGCAGTGCAGCTCTGTACGGACTATGCCACCGGACCTCCCGAAGTCAGTGTAGTTATAGTTTAAAAATTTCGGAATGGTCTGTATTTAACTCCTAATTCTGTGCACATGGGCCAATCACAGTTGAATATCTGGAAAGATGATAATCTGACTGCATTTGGGAGGATGGACTTGGTCTGCCTAGAAATGGACTGCTGACTCCTGCGCTATTTAAAGATGTCTGTTGTTCCTGTTGTCAGGTGCTATGGAGTCGATTTTGACTCATTGTAACCCTGTGGACAGCAGTTGGAACTCGTGCTCAAATCTGCGGCTTACTCACAATATCCATTGTTTTTGGTCTTAGTTTTGAACATAGCCACTGGGTATTTTTAGCCCATTGTTCGATCACTATGTCAACTCATCTCCTTAAGAGTCTTTTTTTACTGATACTCGATGTTTTGAAGCGCTTACAACTCTAAGAAACATAATGATGCTATTGTTAAATATTATATGTTGATTAATGGATGTTCTCTCCTCACATGAAACTATTATTCTTCCCCCGCCCCACTTTCAGACACAGAAATGATTATTATTAAGAAGCGGCAAGGTGAATTTTGCTCCTCCAATAATGAAAAAGAGTGTATAGAAGCCTCCCTTTTACTCTCTTACAAGTCCAGAAATACAAACTGATGAACTGTTTGATCAAAATTTGGGGATCAATCTATGACTAGGGGACCGTGTTTTGTTTTTAATGGTACCAAATTTACTGACTGAGATCAAGATTGAACCCATGACTTTGGTGCCATTAATACTATAGTTAGACCTACAGAACTAAAATTGATGATTATCTCCCTCTCACAATTAAAGTCTACTCAGCATCTATATTGAGGAACCCATTCTTCATTTGGTCTGAGCCTTGCTCCCCAAAGATTGTTGATTGACTTATCCTACACTTACCATTACACAATTCCTGGCAAAGGCTGGCCACCCTGTTTCACATCTTAGTCCTGTTACGTCATAATATGTATGCAGCCTAACTCCCTTCCCAACTAAGACCTGCCACTTGACTTTGTAGAGATTATTCCTGACAGAGATATGGTTAAAGGTCTGAAAAAGGGAGCAACGGAAAGCAATTAAAGCACAATCCTGTTACCTACTTACCATTGGAGGCCCTTTTCCAACACCAGTAGATGGAGCAGAATGGGACTGTTCAGAAGAACTCTCAGCAGTTGTCACATTTGGCACTACGACAATCTCACAGCAGACCCTCTGAACAAGATGAGGGAGAGAGCTGTTTAAAAGCAATATAAGATTAGACATTATTACCATGACAAGAGTCCAGAATGAAGGCTGCATAATGGAGTGGACTTGGGGGAAGGGACTGTATAACAATGAAAGAATTTTTCTTTTACTTTTCAAAAAGAAGAATGAATTTGGAGAGGGTAGGCAGGGAGAAAAATGCAACAATGAGTGAATAGAAATCCAAAGTCTCTGTAAACATTCATTAAAGTTAATAATAAAAAAAGGGAAAAAACCCAAACCACAAAACTATCCTTGCTTTGTTCAAACTCAAATGCCTAGATGAAAGAAAAGAAAATTCTTTTAAACTAGGTGAAAATGTCCATTACCTCACTCTTTTGTTTGTGATCTTTACCAGGATATCTAATTAAATTAGTTAATCTCTTGGTTAGACTTTCCTTTCCCTGACATTTGATCCTCATACATCTTTATTCAGTTTCCCCGTCCCCCAGATGTGGATATGGAGGATACGGATGTGCATATGTACGGTTGAGGTCATCTTAATGTATTGTGTGAAGATCTTTAGGTCATTTCTGCCAGGGACCTCTTTAAATTGCTGAAGAGCAATGATGTCAGTTTGAATACTAAGGTGCACCTGATCCAGGCCATGCTCTTTTCAATCACTTGCTGTTCATCTGAAAGCTCAATGTGAATAAGGATGTTAAAAGAACTGATGCTTTTAGCTCTGGTGTTGGAGAAGAGTACTGAATATCCCATAACCTGCCAAAACAAAACAAACAAAACAAAATAAAAATAACAACAAGGGGAAAAAACCCAAACAAACAAACAAATAAACCAAACAAAAACCCCTCAAAACCTCTTGGAGAGGGTACAACTAAAATGCTCCTTGGAGGTAAGGATGACAAAGCTTTGACTCACTTGTTACTAGGACAGGCTATTCCTTGGAGAGAAACATCATGCTTGGAAAGGCAGAGGAGGGTCAGTGAAAGAGAGGAAGACCCTCGACGTGCTGGATGGACATAGTGACTGCAGCAAAGGGCTCAGGTGTGAGCGGGGTGATGAGGGTGGTGCGGGATAGGACAGGGCTCACCTCTGTTGTTCACAGGGGTGCCGTGTGTCATAGGTGACTTGACAGCACCTAGCAACAGCAGAAACACTTTCAGACAGATTTTGCCTCTTGGCAATATTTACCGACCTATTATCTTCTCTCTGTTAAATCGGAACCTGACTAAAACAAATTGTCTTCCCACCCCACCCCACCCCCCCCGCAAAAAATAAGTAAAAGTTAATAAGCATGCTATACTCAGGGCTTTAAATGAAATTGAATGACTTCCAGGGGATTACCCGGAATCTGTACATACCTGACTCAAAACGGTGTTGTTACATGCTGTCAAGTTAGAACTGATTCATAGCTGACCCTCCGGCAGCCTTTCAGAGGTTGTAAATTGCGTGGAAGAAGATTGTTCATCTTTCTCCGGCGGAGCCAGGAGTGGATTAGAACAATGTATCTTTGGGTTGGCAGCACAGTGCCTTATCACTAAGCCACCAGAGTTTCCTCAAAAACTAGAGTGTGAAAATGTACAATCTGATGCTTCCCATATTCTGTGCATTCTTCAGTCTGCAAACGAGCTAATGACAATTTCCTCTAACTGCAAAAGCTAGAAAATGAGCTGAGGCATTTCAAAAGCATTTTAATGCCACTGGGCCCCCCCCCCACATACCCCTTCGGTGACACCTCACTTATCTAGAAAATATACTTAGTTAAAACCTCCCTTTCATGGAATAGTTTTATTTGTAGAAATGACACCACATCTCCTCTGCTCCTGAACTAGGCTCAAGTCCATCTATCTCTATGTTTATGTGGAGGCTGTTACCAAAGCCCTAACTCTGGGAACCTGTTTTACTCTGAACTAAATCTATAAATCTCGCATCCTCAACCTACTTATGATATCTGGGGTCCATTTCTCTTCCAGAATCAATTCCAAATGCAGCAAGTAAGTTGATGAGCTGCATGGTATCTTAAATAAGTTGAACTTTCAAAGTGCCACCAGGACATTTATCTCATGAGGAGAGTTCAAAGTTTCTGATCATCACCAGGAAGAAATAATTAACCTTACAGAGCTTAAGGGACCTCATCCCAAATAGGCAATTAAATTTTGCCAAACTAGAAATATTTAGAAAAAAAAATCCACAAAGCAAAGTGGGGTTTTGTGTAGGGAAAACAAATAAAGGAAAGAGGAGATCTTTGAGACTATGGAATATTTGTGTAACACTGTTGGGCTTTCCAGAAAACATAGAAATAGTTCTTTTTATTTTGGTTCATAGTTTCTTCACATTTTTTTACCCTGTATTAAACTGGTGTTATGACAGAGCCTTCAGCTGGTGGAAAAATATATGTCAGGGGATGACTGGGACAGAGAGTGCACAGGAGAGAGTGCATGTATTATTGATTCCTACATTGAAATAGCCCTTATGTTTACCTTTACATTCCTACGTCCATTGCCCTAGCTTGCTCAAAACCCCTCCATTGGCTTGCTCTTCAACTCTATCAAGTCTACAGTCCTTCATCTGACATGCAGGGCCAACTGGCGTAGTCTTCCATCTATCACTTAACATTCATTTGTTCATTCATTCACTTATGCATGAATGTATCTATTCAATAAATACTTAATGAGTGCTTACAGTGCATCAGGCACTGAAGATACAATGATGACAGACAATCCAGAGATGATTCTTTCTCTCATGAATCCGACTGTTTGCCAGTTGTTGGTATTATGTGCTGTCTAGATGAGTATGACTCACAGTGATTCTGCACAATAGATCTGAGCCCTGTCCTATCCTGTGCCATCCTCACCATCTCTGATACACGTGAGCCCATTGCTGCAGTCGCTATGTCAATCCATCTCCTTGAGGGTTTTCTTCTCTTCTGATAATCCCCCATCTTTCCAAACATTATGTCCCTTTCCAAGAAACAGCCTTTCTGAAGCAACATGCCCAAAATATATGAGATGAAAGTTTGCCATCTTTGCTTCCAGGGAGTACCTTGAAGTTGATATTAATAACTAAGGAAGAATGTGACTATGCCAGGACATGCATAACTGATCAAATGGGGAGGGACAAAGGGAGAAAAAGAGAGAGGAGTGAGGGAGAAAGAAAGTATTAAAAAATTGCTGGGCTACAGACATTAGTGAATGGGCAAGATGAAGAGATAGAAAAGGTACAGTGAGCATTTGATGAGACTTTGTGAAAAATAGCATTGATCAATTGTAATGAATTGTATTCCTAAACAAATGCATAGGAATGAATAAATCAAAACCAGTAAAAAAGAAAAATATGACACTATGAAAAACTATGCAGGCCAACTTCACAAGTATAGACATGTCGACTTCTGTTTCCTACAGCTACGTCTTCATTGCTTCATGAACACTTTCTGATTATTCTCACTATTTAAAAAAATAGTGGTTTTCATATAATCATTCATGTACATTGTGCTTCATTAATGTACATTGTATTTAATATAATCATTCATATACAGTGTATTTTAAATAGCTAATTACCATTGACCTACACCAATTATCACCCCTTCTTTTTAAGTCCTCATTGAATATTTCCCATTCCTTCACCTCCTCCTCAGCCAGTCTCTGTTATCCCACTGCTTTCCTCCTTCCCTTTTACCTGCTCCCTCTTTTGTCTCCTTTCCTTTTTGAATATTTATACATAATGATGTCAGTCTGGAGACTAAGGTGCGCCTCATCCACCAGAAAACTGGACTATGACTAAGGATGAAAGGAGAATGGATGCCTTTGAGCTGTGGTGTTGGAGAAGAGTATTGAATATAGAAGAACAAACAAGTTCATCCTGGAGAGGGTGAAGCCAGGCTGTTCCTTGGAGGCAAGGATCCTGAAGCTTTGTCTGACATACTTTGGACATGTTGCAAGGAGAGACCAGTCCTTAGAGAGGGACATCATGCTTGGGAGGGTGGAGGGAGAGTGTAAAAGAGGAAAACCCTCGATGAGGTGGATTGACTCAGTGACTGGGGTTATGGGCGTAGCTGTGTCAGAGACAATAAGATTGGCACAGGATAGAGCAGGGTTTATGGATGTTGTACAGAGGGTCGCTGTGAGCCGTAGGCAACTTGATGGCACATAACAACAACAACAACAACAACAACAACATACGTAAGTTGCCCAGTTATCCTCTTATTTTCACAACAGTGGTTTTATGTAATATTTGTCTTTATGGGATTGAGTTATTTACTCTGCATGATGCTTTCTAGTCTCTCCTAGGTTGTGTAGTATTTTACAAAATCATTGTTCCTTAGTGCTGCATCATATTCAATTGTTTGAATGTACCATTATTTCTGGGCATTTGGGCTGTTTTCCATTTTCTTGCTATTGTGAATAATTCTGCTATGAACATAGGTGTAAATATCTCTGTTTATGTCTCAGTTCTGATTTCTTTGGGAAATATTCCTAGCAGTACAATATCTGGGTCATTTGGGATTTCTACACTCAGCTTTTTGAGGAAATGCCCAAATGCCTTTCATAGTGGTTGTACCATTTTATGATCCCACCAGCATTGCATAAGTATTCGAACTTTGGAAATAAATCAGCATAAAATAAAGAAAAAACAGGTATGGATTGTTTATTTTTGTTGATTGCTATGGAGTCAAGCACAACTCATAGCGAAAAGACCTAAAGCCTTTCTGTAACTATTTTCTCAAATTTCATAGAGTTTCCAGAGGCATGTTATTTAGGAAGTGGATGCCATTCCTGCTTCCAAATATTATGTGATTATTATAGAGTTATTAAACTTTTCAGACATGATATTATGATTATGTTTTCTTTTTTTCAAAAAGGCCTCATAGTCTAGATGCTGAGGTAAATTTAGATGATATAATGTCTGGAATTTGCTTTCAAATATCCCACTGATAGTGGACAATTGTTGCAAATTTTAAAAGCTAGGTGTTGGGTGTCTGAGTTTTATGATACCATTGTCTCCACTTTAATAATAAAGTGTGAAGTTTCCATGCTAAAGAAGATTTTTTTAAAAACCCAACAAACTATGTTCTTAGGGTTATAATGATTAAATTCATTGCACTCGAATAAGAACCAATTCAGAGCTAACCCTCCAGTGGTTTTGCGAGGAAGACTGTAAATCCTCTTGGAGGAAACTGTCGTGGAGGAGATTGCCCTTGGAGTCACTGGTGGACTCAAACCACCAGAAAAGCATGGCCTTTGGTTCAGCAGTGTTAGCTCTCTGCACCCTACACCACTAGAGCTCCCTCTATAATGCAGAGATACAGATTATAAAACATTGAAATAATTTAGGAAATTTCTGCAATATAGTCTATGTGAGGAATGAAAGTAGCCCCAAAGGAAGGAATGGTAGAAACAAAACAAAAAAGCTTACTCCAATGCCTAATTGAGAAAGCAGAATCAATAGTGCTTAGAAAATGAAATGATTTGTGATGTGTGAAATGTCAAGGACAAGTCGAGTGTAAGCATGTGGGTGGCATCTAGAAAGTATGGGAGACGACCAGGAATTGAGGCAATTATGAGAGTTAATATTGATATGAAAAGTAATAAGGAAAGTGCGTTTGAGATGGCTAGGTTGGCACAGGATAGAACAGCATTTAGAGCTCTTGTACATAGGGTTGCTGTGAGTCGCAAGTGACTTTATGGCATATAACAACAACAACAACAAACCAGGACAAAGCCCTGGGGAACACTCAAGGCCCAATTGTTCAATGTGCAGGAGTCTGTGTATGTGTATTCAGGCTTAAATGTTTAAATACATGGAAGCTGGAAAGGACAGGGACATAACAACTGGAAGTAAAGGTGGGAGATGTACACATATTTTCATGTACGTAATAGAGTAAACCTTGGATCACAACTCACTCCTTCCTTCTTGTGAAGTCTTCTCTCTTTTTAGCTTTGGTCTCCACAAGGCCCTGATAGTTGAGTCTTTTTTTCCTTCTTCCTGGTTCTCTTTATGGACAGCTGGAAAGATGGTTCCCTACTTCAGACCTTCCTCTCCTTTTCCCCATGGCTGATCCTCACCTTCAGATCCTCACACAAGTCGCCACAGTCAATCTTTTTGTTCTTGTTGTTTAGTTTTTATTTCTGTCTTAAATTTAAGTCTGCAATCCTGCTTACCTTGGAAAGAAATAGGAAACATGGAACCCAAAGAACTGTGGCAAGAGCATAAAGGTACTGCAAGCATACTGAAGGTCACAGGGTGATCTCTGGAGCTGTAGAAGGAATGATGTGGTGATTAAGGGAAAACATGAAATACAGATCATCATTAGAGTTGTCCACAGTCAGCAATGGTGATCTTCTTGCTGGTCTTGCCATTCCTGGACCCGAAGCGCTCCATTGCTTCCACAATGTTCATGCCTTTTTTCACCTTGCCATCCAAACATTCAGTGTGAGCAGTACAGATAGAAAACTGGGAACCATTTGTATTGGGTCCAACATTTGCCATGGACAGGATGCCAGGAACTGTGTGCTTCAGGATGAAGTTCTCATCATCAAACTTCTCCCTCTAGATGGCCTTTCCACCAGTATCATTATGGTGTGTGAAGTCTCCATCCTGGCTCATAAACGCAGGAATGATCCTGTGAAAGTAGGAACCCTTGTAACCAAATTCTTTCTCCCCAGTACTCAGAGCACAGAAGTTTTCTGCTGTCTTTGGGACTTTATCTGCAAACAGCTCGAAGGAAACGTGGCCTAAAGGTTCACCACCAGTGGTGATGTCGAAGTACACGATGGGATTGACCACGGCTGGGGCGAGCGTAGCAAACAACTGTACTGCTGAGGCAATGGTGTCTGCAAAGCCACCATAGTCAATCTTAATGAGGACCTCTCGTGCGTAGATACTGGAAGTTCTCTGAGAACCTCTTACTGAGTCTTCTCCCTGGAAGCTCTATGGATTTAAAAAAAAAATTCCAATCTCTCCACATTCTCTCCAACATTTATTGTTTCCTGTGTTGTTAAAACTTTGATGCTGTTTCTGGAGTGAGACGTCATCTCATTAAAAAAAATTCTATTGGTTTGCATACAAAATAAACATAATATTATGTATCACACATTGTGTTTCATACAGTCATTCCCAAACATTATGTTTTATAAAATTTATCACCATTGAACTATACTCACCATTACCATGTCTTTTCAGGTCTCTGCTGGATATTTCTCATTTCATTTACACCCTCCCTTCACCCATAAATAGTGCAATCCCATGATTTCTTTTCTGCCTACCCTCACTTCTCTACTCCTACCCCTTTCCTCTCCCTGGACCCACATACATATTTTATTATTTATCTTTCTATTTTTACAATAATAATCTTATGCAGTATTTGTCCTTGTAAGACTACGTTAGTCTACTCAGCATAAGGCTCTCAATTCTTTTCCAAGTTTATGTGGTGTTTTTACAAAATCATTGCTTCTGAGTGCTACGTGGTGTTCTATAATGTGAATGTACCACACATTTTCTCAATCCATTCGATTTTGGTTGGATATTTGGACAGTTTTCATGTTCTTAAGATTGTGAATAATACTGCTATGAATATTGGTATACAAATCTTTGTGTCTCAGTTGGATAGAACGACTTAATATAGTAAAAATAACAATCCTACCAAAAGCAGTCTACATGGTTAACACAATCCCAATACAGACACCAAATTAATTTTTCAAGGAGATTGAAAAGGCAATTGTCAAGCAAATTGGAGAGGGAAGAGACCCCGAATAAGCAAAACTCTTCTGAAAAACAAGTTTGAATTGAGAATCTCTACTATACAGCTGCAATAACCCAAACGGCATGGAACAGGTACAATGACAAACACATAGACCAATGGAACAAAATCGAGAACTCAGAAATTAACCCAACTATCTATGGTCAACAGATATTTGATAAGAAACATAAGCTATCAAATGAGGAAACAACAGTCCCTTCAATAAATGGTGTTGGCAGAATTCATTGTTTTCATTTGCATATCTCTGATTGCTAGTGATTTTGAACATTTCTTCATGTGTTTCTTGGCCATCCAAATGCCTTTTTGATTATCAATATTTTTCTTATAGAGGCCCTATGGAATTCTGTAAACATTAGTTATGAAACCCTTGTCTGAAAGGTCATTGTCAAATGTATTTCCAAAACTGTGGTTATTCTTTTCACCTTATTGGAGAAAATTTTTGATGCACACAGAGATTTGAATTTAAAAAGGTCCCTTTTGTTGATTTTATCCTCTCCAGGTTATGCATTTTTGGCTATGCTTGTAAGCCTATTTCTACCTTTCTGGGGCCTCTAAATTTGTTCCCATTGTCTCTCTCTTTTTTGTTTTATTTTTAAGGAATTTATATTAATTTTTTGTCATTTTGAGTAATTACATAGCAGATTATATACCAATTTCTATACGTTTAATTTAATGCCATATGTGTTCTTAACCATTCTCACTTTTTCTGAATTGTTCTTTATCCATTAACGTAAACCCACTCTTCCTTTTTTAACATTTGTGCACTGATGTTTATAGCAGCCGTTTTCATAGTAACAAGAAAATGGAAACAGCCTAAATGTCCATTAATCAACAAATAGATTGAGAATTATGGCACATTCATACAATGGAATACTATGCAGCACTCAGGAGCAAGGATTTTGGTTTTCTTTTGTTTATTTTTACAGTTTCTTTTTTGTTTACATTTTTTATTGTGATTTTAATGAAAGTTTACAGAAAAGTTAGATTTTTCATTGATTGCTGCAGAACTTCCTCCCTCATCCCTCCTCTGTCCCTCCCTCAGTCTACTTTGCAATGTACCTCTTATTCTGAACTGTTGTTATACAAATAATGCCTAATCATATATTCCTTTTAGACAGTTCTTTCCTTCATCTGTTCCAATGCAGTGTTCATTATCTATCTGCTATTTGCCTAGTTTCCCCCTAAGCCCCATGTCAATTCTGTTTTATAACAACAGTGGTGTTAGGCAGTATTTATCCTTTTGTTACTGATATATTTCACTCAGCTAATGTTTTACAAGTTCCTTGTTTTTCAGTGCTGAATGATATTCCATTGTGTGAGTGTACCATGGTTTTTCTATCCAATTGTTTGTTGATGGGCACTTGGGTTGCTTCCATTTCTTTGCTGTTGTGAATAACACAGCAATAAATATGGGTGTGCATACATCTGCTTCAGTGGTGGTTCTAGTTTCTTTAGGATATATTTCTAGTAGAAGCCCACTCTTCCTCATGAATTCTATCTAATCTTCTGAGTTACTCTTTTCAGTTTGAGTCAATATAGAAATTCTCTTATTTTTTAACTTATCATTTGGCATATACTTATTTATATATTTTGTGTTTTATATAATCATTCATATACACTATATTTTATATAATTAATTACCATTGTTATATGGCTATTATACCCCATCTTATCAAGTCCTCATAAAACCTTTCCCATTCCTTCACCTCCCCCTCTCTATCCACTAACCAGAGTGGTTGTACCATTTTATAATCCCACCAACAGTGTATAAGAGTTCCTATCTCTCCACATCCTGTCCAGCATTTATTACTTGCTGCCCTGTTAAACTTTACCACTGCTACTGGGGTAAGATGGTGTCTCGTTATGGTTTTGATTTGCATTTCTCTTAGTGCCAGTAATTTGGAGTATTTCTTCATGTGTCTGTTGGCTATCCAAATGTCTTCCTCTGTTAAAAGTCATTCCATGCTTTTGACCATTTTATAATTGTGTTATCAGTCTTTTTCTTGTGGAGGCCCTATAGGATTCTGTAAACTTCTTATATGAGATCCTTGTTTGAAATGGTATTGCCATTCATTCACATTCACATTCACATTCACAGTCATTCACATTTGTTGAAGAAGCTGTTGTTTCCCCATTTGAAAGGTTCTGTTTCCTTGTTGAATATCAGTTGACTGTTGATTTTTGTTGTTGTGGTTGTTATGTGCCATCAAGTCGCCTGCGACTCATACCAACCCTATGTACAACAGCCCTAAACCCTGCTTTATCCTGTGCCAACCTTACTGTCTCTGACACCTCCCCCATTACCCCAGTCACTGGATCAACTTATCTCATCAAGGGTCTTCTTCTCTTGTATTGTCTCTCCACCCTCCCAAGCATGATGTCCCTCTCCAAGGACGGTTCTGCCTTGCAACATGTCCAAAGTATGTCAGATGAAGCTTCAGAACAGATTATCTGGGACGCTGGGCTCTATGAGGAGAAATGTGGCATCAGGATTGGAGGAAGATTCATCAACAATCTGCGTTATGCAGATGACACAACCCTGCTTGCTGAAATAGAGGAGGATCTGAAGTGCTTGTTGCAGAAGGTCAAGGACTACAGGCTTCAATATGGATTGAAGTTCAACGTCAAGAAAACAAGGATTCTCACCAATTGGCAGCATCATGATAGATGGTGAAGAGACTGAGATTGTTAACATCTTTAGTTTACTTGGCTCCACAATCAACATTCTTGGTACCAGCAGCCAGGAAATTAAAAGACAAATCCCATTGGGAAAGTCTGCTGTCAGAGAAGAAGAACAAACAAGTTTGTCCTAGAGAAGGTAAGAACAGGTTGTTCCTTGAAGACAAGAATTCTGAAGCTTTGTCTGACCAGATAGATGGATTAACTTCTGCGTTCTCTATTCTGTTCCATTGGTCTATGTGTCTGTCACTGTAACCAATACTATGCTGTTTTTGTTATTACAGCTGTGTAGTAGTTGGTTGTTTGATTTTTTGTTTTTTGTTTGTGTTTTATTTGTAGTAGTAGTTTTTGAGATCAGGGAGTGTGCTATACCTTCCACTTCATTCTTGTCTTTCAGAAGTGCTTTGCTTATTTGCGGTCCCTTTCCTTTCCAAATAAACTTGTCAGTTGCCTTTTCTATCTCTTTGAAAAATCAGTTTGGTATCTGTATTGGACTGTATTAAACATGTAGATTGCTTTTGATAAGATTGTAATTTTTACTATATTGAGTCTTCCTATTCGTGAACAGGGAACATTTTTCCATTTTCTTTAGGTTTTTTATTGTGTCTCACAGAAATGTTCTGTAGTTTTCTTTGTAAAGGTCTTTTGTCTCTCTAGTTCTGTCTCCTTCATTCATTCATGGCTCTCACATTCCATGTACCAATCACTAGGGTCTGCTTACAACTGTTCCTCCTCCTTTGTGTTTCCATACTTGATAGTTCTACCTAGGTTGCCCTTTTTGTTAATCTGCGTGTGTTCTGTTGTGCA
>NW_006399766.1:13645145-13688513 GCF_000299155.1 Elephantulus edwardii | reverse complement strand
AGAGCAGGGTTTAGGGCTGTTGTGCATAGGGTCGCTATGAGTCGGAAACGACTCGACGGCACATAGCAACAACAAAACAACAGTTCCTGTCTCACATACTTTGGGCTCATGGCCACATGTCCTTTGAGCAGGAATTCATGCTTGGAAGGGTGGAGGTGGCAGCATAAAAGAGGTAGAGCCAGGATGAAATGGCTCAGTGACACGATAAATTAATCAGGCCTGTCGGAGGTAATGAGATAGGGTAGGATTTAGAGCTAATGTACACAGGATCACAGAGGACTATGAGTTGCAGGTGACTTGTTGACACATAACAGCAATATAACAGCAATGTAGAGGAAGTTCTTCTTAATTCTTGTACTTCTCATTATTTTTATAATGACGAGGTGTTGAATTTTGTCAAAGGCTTTTTTCTGCATTAATTGATAGCATCATGTGGTTCTTTTTTGCTTTATTAATGTGGTTAATTACAATTGTTTTTCCTATGTTGAACCATCCTTGCATTACTGTTATGAACCCTATTTGGCCATCAAGAATTTATATATATACTGTTGGATTCTATTGGCCAGGATTTCATTAAAGATTTTTGCATCTATGTTCAAGAGTGATATTGGCCTGTAATTTTCTTTTTTGGTGAAATCTTTGCATGGTTTTGGTATTTGGATTATGCTAACTTCATTGAATGAATGACCTTGGGAAAGTTCCCTTTTATATTTTTAAAAATACATAGGTTCACCTCTGAATGTTTGGTAGAATTCATCCATGAAGTCATTAGGGCCAGAACTAATTTTTTTTTTAGAAGTTTTGTCTTTTTATGACCTGCTCAATTTCTTTTCTAATGGCTATGTTGCAGTGTTCCTCTTCTGTCTGTGCCAATCATTTTTTGTAGGGTGTGAGTTTCTAGGAATTTGTCCATTTCAAATTTATCAAAATATAGCTTTTGATATTAGTTTGACATTTTCAATTTAATTGTCACATGATTATTTTGTAAGTTCATCCCTTTAATTTCTTTTTAAAATTATTTGTCTTTCCTTTTGCTACATTTGCCAATGGTTTGTTTATTTTATTAACCCCTTTGAAAAACTGGCTCCTGGTTTTGTTGATGGTGTCATCTGTTTTTCTGTTTGTTATTCCATTTATTTCAGCCCTTATCATTATAACTTCCTTTCTTCTAGAGGCTGTGGGATTAGCTTATTATTTTTCTATTTGCTGGAGGCGTTAAATAGTTTATGTTGCTCTCTTTTAAAATTTCTTTATGTGTTTGCTTATTCCTATGAATTGACCCCGAGGACTGCCTCAACTGTATCCCTTATGTTTTGATATGATATATTTTCATGGTTATTCATTTCAATGAATTTTTTCAATTTGTTTTTTGTTTCTTCTACAAATCAGTAGTACTCAAACAAGATGCTATTTAGATTCCATGTAGATGTTTTTTTCCCCTTATCCTCTTGCTGCTAATGTCTAGCTTGATGATCTGAGAAGATGCTATGTATTATTTCAATATTGCTGAATTTGTTGAGGCTTGTTTTATGTCCTAATACGTGATCAGCTTTGAAAATGTGGTGTTTGCACTTGAAAAGAAAGTAAGTTGAGTTTTTATTGATTGGAGTACCCTGAATAAGTCTATATGGTCTAATTGTCTAATTGTAGAATTTAGTTCTTCTGCATTTTTGTTGAGTTTCTTTTGAGGTGACTTGTCCTTTGGTGAGTATGGTGTGTTAAAGTCTCCTACTTCTATTTTGGTGTTGACTCTTTCTTCAAGACTGTTAACTATTATTTTATGTATTTTACTAGTCTATAGTTAGATATGTAGACACAGAGGAATTTCAACAAACAGCATATAATCAAGAGGCAAAGGTTATGAAGGAGAAAATTCCATCTGCTTTGAAGGAATCAGCAAAAAAATAAAGCCCCAGGATTATGGAATATCAAATGACACATTTCAACAAACAGATGCTGCCCTGGACGTGCTCACCAGGTTGTGCCAAGAAATCTGGGGAACAACTACCTGGCCAACTGACTGGAAGAGAACCATATTTATTCCCATTTCAAAAAAAGGTGACCCAACAGATTTTAGAAATTATCTAACAATATCACCACTGATAAACGATACAAGTACTGTTATATATGGAGGAACATTCTTCCACTTTGCACATCAATCTTTGTCAATGTGCTATATGAGGTAAATTGGGTTTGCTACGATGCTGAACCTTGGGGAATACCAGAATGGTTTCTCCATTGTGGACAGTGTTTAGTGGAGCTCCCAGTTGTAAAAGAGGTTGGATGCAGGAGTGGCATCTCCTTCCTAAACCACATGCCTCTGGAAACTCTATGAACTTGGAGAAACAATAATAGCTATGGAAAAGCATTAGGTCTTTTGTTCATAAAGTTGCTACGAGTTGACCTTGACTTGGCAATCAACAACAAAAACAACAACAACACTACTAATATAATACACAAGCAAAATTCTGCTGAAGATTATCCAGAGATGACTGGAATAGTACATTGATAGAGACTACCAGAAATACAAGCTGGGTTTAGGAGAGGTTGTGGTACTTTATTGTCAATGTCAGATGGATCTTGGCAGAAAACAAAGAGCACTAGTGTAATGTCTATTTGTGTTTTGTGGACAGTACAAAGGCATTTAACTGTGTGGACAACAACAAATTTGTTTTCTTGATGTTAAGATACAATAGTTATTGAAGACTGTAGTCCTTCATATAAGCACAATCAAGTGTTCTGGGATTCCCATTCTGCTGAAGGTTAGCCACAATTTGTTGTGAAAACAAATCCTCACATGGGACCAAAGGACACATCATAATTGATGGAGAAAAAATTGAAATTGTCAATAATTTTATCATACTTGAATTGATAATCAACACCCTTTGGCACCAGCAGTCAAGAAATCAAGACAAATTGCCTTGGAAAAATATAATGTCAAGAACCTCTCAGAATACTAAACAGCCATGATGTACTTTTAGACTAAAGTGCACTAAAGTGCACCTGATCCAAGCTGTGGTCTTTTCAATGATTTACTATGAATCTTAAAATTTAACATTGCCCAAGGGTGATAGAAGAAGAATTGATGCCTTTCAGTTTTGGTGTTGAAGAAGAGTACTGAATATCCATGGAATTCCAAGATAACGAACAGTTGTGTCTTGGAGAAAATGAAACCAGGTGCTTCTTGGAGGCAAGGATGGTGCAATTTCATCTCTCATACTTTGGGCATGTTGTCTGGAGGGGCCAGTCCTTGAAGAAGGACTTGGTGCTTGGAAAGGTGGAGGATCAGTACAAGAGATGAAGACCCTCAGCGAGATGGACTCAGCGAGATGCAGTGACTGTAACCATGAGCTCAAGTGTGTCAGAGATGGTGAGGTTGGCTCAGGATTGGACAGGGTTCAGAGCCGTTGTCGATAGGGTTGCTATGAGTTGTAGTCTACTACATAGCACATGACAACAACAACAACAATATGGGCCTAATTTAACTTTTTATGAAATGAGTAAAAATACACAAATTTCTTGCAGCAGTGCTTGACATTTGACAAGTCTTAAATGGTAGCATGTTAGCTATTTTTACTTTTACAGAAACATTCACATAAATTGGCATCTACATTATATAAAAGAGAAAACTGAGGCTAAAGAAGTTTTAGTCTGTTGATCAAATGTCCCACCAGTAATTAGAAATAGAAGTTTGTTGCTTTTTTTAAACTTCTAGATCAGTGATTTAAAAGAAATTCTTCATATCTTCTTGTGCTTGTGGCCTGCTCTGAGAGGAAAGGTTTTGGCTAAGTTCTTAGTGACGTGATATGAGTACGACATTAAGGTAATTTCTGTAGTTGAGGCTTATTTAGCTAATTAAAGCATATTAGTATGGTCGTAAAGTATTTGCCTGCTAACCACAGGTTGGAACCTACCAACCATTCTATGAGAGGAAGATATTGCAGTCGGCTTCCAAGTACATTTTATCAAAAGCCTTAGAAGCTTTGTGGGGCATATCAGGAGACCTATTACATTAGGCATGTAGGCTGTCAATGACCTCTCCGAATTACTGAGGGGCATTGATGTCAATTTGAAGACTAAGTTGCCCTTGACTCAGGCCATGGTCTTTTCCATCATTTGTTGTGCGACTGAGAGATGGATGGTAAATAAAGATGACAGAAGAAGAAATGATGTCTTTGTGCTGTGATTTTGGAAGATTACTGAATTTATCTCATGGACTATCAAAAGACCAAACAGATACATGTGAGAGAAAGTGCAGCCAGAATGCTCTTTAGAGGCAAGGATAACAAAGCTAGGTCTCACATACTTTGAGAATGTTGCTAGGAGAGACTATTCCTTGGAGAAGTCATCATGCTTGGAAAGGTGGAGGGTCAGCAAAAGAGAGAGGAAGACCCTTAACAAGATAGGTTGATATGGTGACGGCAGCAATGGGTTCAAGTGTGTCAGAGATGATGAGGATGGCCCAAGACAGGAAAGGGTTCAGATTCATTTTTAATAGGGTCACTATGAGTCATACTAAATGGCACAATCATCATCAACCACAACATCAGGTTGCTATGTGTCAGAATTGACTTAATAGCAAGAAGCTTGATGTGTATGCGATTAGCTCCTATAAGATTAACTTATCTTTCGCCAACCTCATGACCAGTGAATGTGCCCCAAATATGATATTTATCAACTTTATATTATTGATGATAAGGAGAACCCAAAAAGTGTGTGTATATCTCACAAGCTGATTGACTTTCTGGGCTGCACTTTCTTTTGCAGTACAGACCATCTCTTAGGTTTATTACAGTTCTGACATTTTTTTTTTATTGCAGTAAAATGATCCCTACTCAAAGAACTCCTTTTCATAGAGGGTCATAAATATCTTTCTTATATATGAAAGAGAACTCAGCAAAAGTGGAGCATGGTAGTTAAAGAGTTAAGAGAAATAAACACTTGTGGAAACAAACACTTCTGTAGCTTAATGTAGAGATGTGTCTGGACTATCAGCCTTAGGTTACTGAATAGCTTGAGTTACAGTAGGCAAAAAAGAGATGGAAATTGGTAACTGAGTGGTGGGAATACGTATCTATGCTGTCACAAGATTGTGACTAGTAGCTGACTCATTAAAAAACTGCTTCTAATCCACTCTTGGAGATTTATTAATCAAAAGAGACAGTGTGCATTGAATGCCAAAAGATCTAGGCAAATCTTTGCTACAGTCCTTGGAGTTATGCACACTTTAAATAGTAAGGTAGCAAGTAACAACACTCTCTTGCCCCGTTCTACCGCTTTGGTTAAGAAGTAAATAGCAAGAGAAAGAGGAAATGAAGTACCAGAGAAAACGGACCAGCTGAACATCTCATAATGGCCATTAAATAGATTTCTAAGAGAAGAGTACTGAGTGTACCATGGACTGCCAAGAAAACAAACAGATTCATCCTAGAGAGGGTTAAACCAGGCTACCCCTTGGAGGCAAGGATTCTGGGGCTTCGTCTGACATACTTTGGACATGTTGTAAGGAGAGACAGGTCTTTGGAGAGGGACATCATGCTTGGTAGGGTGGAGGGACAGCGCAGGAGGGGAAGACCCTCTATGAGGTGGATTGATTCAGTGACTGGGGTAATTGGGATGGGTGTTTCAGAGGCAGTGAGGTTGGCACAGGATAGAGCAGGGTTTAGGGCTGTTGTACATAGGGTCACTATGAGTCACAAACGACTCGACGGCACATAACAACAACAACAAGGGAATTTATCTCAATGATGAAAAATAATCTGTCCATCTTAAGTTGGACAATTGTTCTTTCCACCTGTGTAGCATTAAGTTAGTCCCAGATAAACCTAACACTTCTAATAGCTTTGTATTTCAGAGATTCCACCAGGCTCTGGGGGCCTGATTAGCCTCAGTGCACTGCTCAAAGTTGAGCAATTAACAATTACTTCTTCCAAACCCCCAAACATGTCACACTGGGCATTGTTAAGAAGTTGGCAAACTTGGCACTTAACTTCACTTAAAACTTTCAGAACCATTATGACACACTAATTGTAAACAATGGGAGAAAGACAGACTACTTCCCCAAGATGAGAGTGGAGAAACATTGAAGGCTTAAAAACCATGAGGAAGAAAGTATTCTAAGCCAATAAAAGCCAAGCAGTGGGATTTAACTTAAAAAAAACTTTTTTATGAGTTCAAAACAAGAGATTTGTGCCAATGTGTTCATCAAGTTGGCGGGTAAACATCATCTAACCATTTTGCAGGCGAAATAGCTGGTGATCAACTTCTGTAAAGAAAGATTATAGCCAAGAAAACACTATGGGGTAGTTCTACTCTCTCATATTGGATCTATATAAGTCAAAATGACCCCACAACACTTAAGAATAAATGATGCACATATTAGAATATTATGAGTGGCCCCTTTGTAAAAAAAAAAAATACAAATGAACAGACCTTGTTTCTAGCCTTGTGGCTCTTTCACAAATTTACCATATGATTGTAAATCAGCCCATTAACCTTTTCCTGTTGGTGGAATGATGAACAATAATCCCTTCCCTAAGTATTACTGCACATAAGTAATATAAGCAAAACAGTAATACTATTTTATAATATACTAGAATTAGTATTTTACATCTTGGAGTAATACTATATGAGTAATTCAGATAAAACATGAGTAACACGAGTAGTAGTAATATGGGCAAAATTACATACTGTGTGCAAAGGACATTTGAAGAGCTATAAATAAGTCTACAATTCATGGAATAATTTTAAACCCAAGGATCTGAATGGAACCAGTGCAATTCTCCAAAATTCAAGATAGGTTCTACATTTCAGATCCGTATTTTGTTTGACATTTTTTAAAGGGAATACGTACCCATAGATGTATCTTTCTTTCATTGCTAACTAATCAGAACTGACAAATAGCTGACTCTCCACTAGACTGCCAAGGCTGTAGACCCCATGTGAGAGATTGCCCATCTTTCTCCTGTGGAAACATTGGTGGATTTGAACCTCCAGGGAGATTCTACCTTTGAGTTAGCAGTGTAGCTCACTAAGGTACATGTTACCAGAGCAACCTATAGATGATCTATGAAATAGATTATAACATCTTCATTTTATGAGTTAGGATGTTGTTGTTGTTGTTATGTGCCATTGAGTTGCTTGCGACTCATAGCGACCCTATGTACAAAACCACTACACTCTGCTCTGTCCTGTGCCAATTGCACTGTCTCAGATACACCCATTCCGATTACCCCAGTCACTGAATCAATCCAAATCATAGAGGGCCTTCCCCTCCTACACTGTCCCTCCACCCTCCCAAGCATGATGTTCCGCTCCAAGGACCCGTCCCTCCTTACATGTCCAAAGTATGTCAGAATCCTTGCCTCCAAGGAGAAGACTGGTTTAACCCTCTCCAGGATGAATCTGTTTTCTTAGCAGTCCATGGTACACTCAGTACTCTTCTTCACCACCACAGTTCAAAGGCATCAATTCTCCTTCTATCCTCCCTAGTCATTGTCCAACTCTCTGACGCATACCAAGTGATTGCAAAGATAGTGGCCTGTATCAGATACAACTTAGTCTCCAGAGAGACACCATTGCTCTTCAGTACTTAGGATATAAGATTAAAAATAAGAAATAACTTATATGGAAAATGATAATCAATGTACCTAGCAAATATTACAACTCAACCAAACTGATTGCTATCCAGTCAGAATCAACTCATAGCTGAGCCTGCAGTGCATTTTTTACAGGCTGTACATCGCATTGGGCGAGAGTGTCCATCTTTGTCCTATGGAGCCATTGATGGATTAGAACTGCAAGATAAGTGGCACTTTTGGGTTATCAGCTAAAGTACCTATGGGCCACGACACTTGAACACAGAAAATAATAAGTACTCACTGACAATCCATGGATGACCAAAAGAGCAAACCTGTCTTGGAGAAAGTACGACCAGAATGTTCCTTGGAGACAAAGATGATAAAGCTTTGTCTTACATACTTTGGGAATGTTGCTGGGAGAGGTTATTCCTTGGATAGGGATATCATAGCTGGAAAGGTGGATGGTTTACTAAAGAAAGGCAGATGCTCAACCAGATAGACTGACACAGTGACCAAAGAAATGGACTCAAGTGTGTCAGAGATGATGAGGATGGCACAGTATAGGTCAGGTTTCAGATGTCTTGACTTGATGACACCTAACAGCAACAAAAACAGTAAATAGTAATTTGTATTATGAACATTCCCTAACATGATTTCAATGTACTCAGATGGTCTTAGTTTGATCCTGTTGTAACAAAGAAATCACAGGTAGATGACATTAAGAAAACAACAACAACCCAGAAATATATTCTTTTATAATTTAGGAGAACATGTTGAAATTTAGGGTTCCAAGTCTAGACAGAGGCTTTATATCTGTGTGCTTCCTGGTTCTAGGAGTTTCGCCTCATCTGTTCTGATGTGGTGTTCATTATCTATCCTTTCTTTTCCTAGATACCCTTGATCCGGTTGAGCAAGTTCCCTTCTATTACTACCTCACTAAATCTTTTCATTTAGAAAGACAAGGATGAATTTTTAATAACGAGAATATTAGTAGATTTTAATGAGCTTTCTGTCATTCTTGCTTGTTACATATAGATTAGATGAGCACATGATGAGTTTTCTGTTGAATGGGACATTAAATAAGATGATTCTTTAATCTTCTATTACTTTGTAAGTGATTGTGCTAAAAGCTAGTTTTGTTAATGGTATTTTTTCAAATCCTGCTCCAGTAATTGGAGTTCTAGTTGGTCACTGATCAGTATTTTGGTTCATAAAGGTTTTTATCATATTCTTTTCTCCATTAGACTTTAGCCGTGTTATGTCAGAGCAAAACGAAACCCTAATTTAAGCTTTTGTGTGAATATTCTCATCAACCCTCCATAATTGTTGGGAGGTGAGAATAGAAACAAGTTGGGTTTGGCATTAGGTGCTTTAAATTGATGGAATCTATTTTCCAGGGAGTTTGATGAGCTTATACTATCATTCTTGACCTAGAGTATCACTGGAAATAAGTCAGAAATTAATATTATTCCTACGTGCATAAAGATATATTTGAGGAACTTTGTTAACGTGTTTGTCATTTTATCACCAAATTCTCATCATTCCAAAACAATTTGTTGAATTGAAAATTTTAAAGTGAAAGAGCTTCTCTGTTATTAGCATATTTTTCCCCCTTCAGAGGAATTAAGTCATGAATAACCTTTGAGAAGGGTTGAGGGGAGAGAACTCTACTTACCTTTGTTGCTGTTGTGGATGGACTGTTGAATTGGAACTAATTCATAGCTGAGTCTCCAGCAGGATTTCAGAGGTTGTAAATTGTACGGGAGGAGATTGTCTATCTTTCTTCTGTGAGGCAGCTAGTGGATTTCAACTGCACGCCTTCAGGTTTCCAGCACAACTCCTTACCACTAAGCCACCAGAGCTCTCTTTAAGAAATCTTAATTTTTCTATTTAGATTTAAACATAATGATAGCAAGAAAGGAACTTATGTTTGCATGGCAGTTCACAGTTTACGGAACTTTGGTGGCATAATTGCATTGCTAACCTGAAGGTGGTACCTCTCTGGAGGTTCAAACTCAACAGCTTCTGCATGGTAGGAAGATGGGCAATCTTCTCCCGTGTAATTTACAGCCTTCAGGAAAACCACTGAAGAGTCAGCTGACTTGGCTCTGGCAAGACAGGAATGTTTTTGAGTTTTAGAGTTTAGTACTTTTATAGTCACCAAATCATGAACTGTTTATTTGAAACTGTAGTGGGAAGAGGCAATTTGAGATGTGACTTCTGGCCAAAGGTGAAGTCGACGGTCAAGCGTATTGCTGTTTAAGAGGATTCTGACTCGTAGTAACTCTGTCAGACTGAGTTTAAGTGATCCATAGAGTTTCTAAGGCTGCCAATCTTTATGGAGTCAGACTACATCTTTCTCCTACAGTGTGGCTGGCAGGTTAAAACTGCTGTTCTTATAGTTAGCAAGCAAGTACCCTCTGTGCCCTCACTATTTCCCATATTAAAGACTGAGAAGAGATTTGTTTTGTTTTGGTTTGGGTTTGTTTTTTTTTTTGGTGTGTGTGTGTGTGTGTGTGTGTGTGTGTGTGTATTTATTTATTTATTCATTCATTCATTCATTTTAATTTCAATGAACATCTACAGAGATTTTGGAATTCCATTCATTCATTGTCGCACTTTTCTCTCCGCCCATCCGACCCCCACCGCCTTTCTGTTTTTGCTTTGTTTTTTTTACTCAAAGCATCCTTACTTTTCCATATTATCCTCACAGAACTTCTAACTAATCCAAAGTTAAAATTAATATCAAGAGAGTGGTTGCCATTGCTCTTGTTGCTGTGATCTCCATCTGTTTCAAATGTTTACTAATTTGAAGTTGTTGTTATGTTATGTGCCCTTGAGTCTGCTCTGTCCTGTGCCAATCGCACTGTCTCCGACAAACCCATCCCGATTACCCCAGTCACTGAATCAATCCACCTCATAGAGGGTCTTCCCCTCCTACGCTGTCCCTCCACCCTCCCAAGCATGATGTCCCTCTCCAAGGACCGGTCTCTCCTCACAACATGACCAAAATATGTCAGATGAAGCCTTAGAATCCTTGCCTCCAAGGAGCAGCCCGGTTTAACCCTCTCCAGGATAACCTGTTTGTTTTCTTAGCAGTCCATGGTATCTTTGATACTCTTCTCCAACACCACAACTCAAAGGCATCAATTCTCCTTCTATCATCCCTAGTCATTGTCCAACTCTCTGATGCATAACAAGTGATTGTGAAGACCATGGCCTATATCAGACCCATCTTAGTCTCCAGAGTGACACCACTGCTCTTCACTACTTTGGAGAGGTCCCTTACAGCAGACTTTCCCATTGCAATACATCTTTTAATTTCCTGGCTGCTGGTGCAAAGAGTGTTGACTGTGGAGCCAAGCAAACTGAAGCTGTGAACAATCTCACTCTCTTCACCATCCATTCTGATGCTGCCAATTGGTCCAGTGGTGAGAATCTTTGTCTTCTTGACATTGAGCCTCAATTCATATTGAAAGCTGCAGTCCTTGACCCTCTGCAGCAAGCGCTTCAGATCCTCCTCAGTTTCAGGAAGCAGGGTTGTGACATAGACTGTTGATAGATCTTCCACCAATCCTGAGCCCACATTTCTCCTCATAGAGCCCAGCCTCCCGGAAAATCTGTTCTGCATACAGGTTGAAAAGATATGGAGACAGGACACATCCCTGGTGTACACCCTTCCCAATTTTGAACCATACAATGTTTCCTTGCAGCAAGTCAAAACTCACTGCCCATGATTCAGTTCTGACTCATAGCTGTAAATGGTAATGGTAGAATGCCTGTATTTCTCCAATGGAGCCACTGGTGAATTTCAACTACTAGAGATGTTCAACCTTTTACTTAGTAGAACAACTTGCTGCAGACTTGATTTGCTCTGACGAAGCAGCACTCTCAGTGAAAGGACTTACTCATCTTTTTATTTTGGTTTCCCCCTCAAGTCTTTTAATTGTCCCAAACCAACACTATGCCAAAGTCAGCAGGGACTGAACTTCTCATTTGAATGAAACGATTTTAGGGCTCAGATAGAGGATGTTTAGAAGCTCCCCTTTTTCTCCCCAGAATGGAATTTGTCCAGAAAACTACTTTTGTAAATGTGAATTGACTGGATGGGACAATACATAATATACACTCTCTGAGGTCCGAAATTCATATTTCCAAATTGAGATGAAATAGTTCCCTCAGGAAAGGTACTTTTCTGGTAATTTACAGACTCAGACTCTAGAATTTGCAGGGCTTTCATTCACTCCCTCACACATGCACTCATTTCACTCACTCATTCATAGAAACATCTATCGGGTGCCTGCTGTTTCACAGCTAGCCTCCAATTATTTCTTTGAAAGGTGTGACCCATTTGGAAGGCTCCATAAAAGATGGCAAATCTATTGATATTTTCAAATGCAATTTGGATGCCCAAAATCTGAAGACTGTTTAAAAAGGGTTTTGGAAACAGGTTCGTCACCTTTGCTTTTTCCGTCTGTTGAAGATTGGCAGGGAGACTCCTGGGAAATACAACTTGGAAAATTCACAGACACAGACAAACACACAGACACAGACACACAGAGAGACACAGACACACACAAACACACACACACAGAAACACACACACAGACACAAACAGAGACACCCTGGGAGGGTTTTTACACTGCCCAGGCTTATTTAGCCACATGGAGCCTCATTGTGCCCTTAATTTTCAGCTATTTTGTCACTTAGGCCCTTCATACTTCGCATCTCACCTTTCCAGGTGAGTGAGGAAGATTGTATATTTATTATCAAAGTCAGAATAAGATAGACATATTTGAGACTAGTGAAAAGCACCTGTCAACAGTTGGTATTTTGCCTGCCCTGCTATCCTTCCTTGTGACTAACCAACTTTTTGGCTAAAAGATAAACCAAACTGTCCCTCAGAATTTGTGAATAGTCAAGTATTCATGTTACATTCACCAATCCATTTTTTTAAAATTTTACTTTATTAATTTTAATGAACATTTACAGAGACTTTGGGTTTTCCATTCATTCATTGTTGCACTTTTCTCCCTGCACACCCCTCCCCCCGCCCCAGTTCGTTCTCCTCTTTGAAAAGAAAAAGAAAATTTTTTTATTATTATACAATCCCTCCTTCCAAGTACACTTCACTATGCAGCCTTCGTTTTAAAAAGTAAAAGAAAAATTCTTTCCTTGTTATATAATCCCCCTTCTGCCCCAAGTCCACAGTCCACTTTACTATGCATTTCTTTTTCTGGAATCTTGCTATGAAAATAATACCCAATCATATATTCTTTTTAAACAGTTCTCTCCCTCATCTATTCCATTAATAAATTATTTATACCCTCTTTTTTTAAGTTCCCTCCAACTCTGATGTTAGTCCCATTTTACAACAGTGGCCCTATTCAATATTTGTCCTTTTGTAACTGAGATATTTCACTCAGCATAATTTCCTCCAGGGTCACCCATTTTGTATAATATTTCATGAGTTCCTTGTTTTTCAATGCATCATAGTATTCCATTGTGCAAATATACCACAGCTTCTCTATCCATTTGTTTGTTTATGGGTATTTGGGTTGTTTCCACCTCTTTGCTACTGTGAACAAAGCAGCAATAAACATGGGTGTGCACCTATCTGCTTGGGTGGCAGTTGTGGTTTATTTATGGTAAATCCCCAGTAGTGGAATTGCTGGGTCAAATGGTATTTCTATTCCCAACTTTCTGAGAAAGCACCATACTGTGTTCCAGAGTGGTTGCACCATTTTACACTCCCACCAAGAGTGAATAAGGGTTCCAGTTTCTCCACAACCTCTCCAGCATTTGTTCTTTGCTGTTCTGTTAAATTTTGCTATTGTGACTGGGGTCAGATGATATCTCATAGTTGTTTTGATTTGCATCTCTCTTAGAGCTAGGGATTTTGAGCAGTTGTTCATATGTTTGTTTGCCATCTGAATGTCTTCTTTGTTGAATGTCTTCTTTGTTCATATCCTGTGCACATTTTTCAATTGGGTTGTTTACCTTTATCTTGTTGTGATGGTCCTCCTCACTTTCAACAAGCACCGATTATAGATGAGTCTTCCTCTGATCTTGATGCCACGTTCTTCTCCAGAGACTCCAGCTTCTCATATAATTTGTTCAGCATATAGACTGAACAGGTATGGAGGGACAAGGCAACCCTGAAGCACTTCCTTCTCCATTTTAAACCAGTGTTCCCTTCTGTTTGCACAATAGCCTCTTGGTCTAGGTATAGGTTTTGCATGAGCACAACTAAGTGCTCTGGGATTCCCAGTCTTCTTATATTAGCCATAACTTGTTATATTCCACACTACCAAATGCCTTTGCATAGTCAATAAAGCATAAGTAGACATTCTTCTGGTATTATTTACTTTCAGAGAGGATCCATCTGAAATTAGCAATGATATCTCTGGTTCTTCAAAATCCTTCTTGAACTTCCAGCAATTCCTTATATATATATATACTGTTCTAGCCATTTTTGAATCATCTTCAGCAGTATTTTGTTTGCATGTGGTATTAATGATATTGTTAGACAGTTTCCACATTCTGTTGGATCACCACCTTTCTTGGGAATGGGAACAAATATGGACCTCTTCCAATCCATTGACCAGACAGCTGTCCTCCAAATTTCCTGGCATAGACTGGTGAGTGCATCCAGGGCTGCATTTGTTAACTGAAATAAGTAAATTAGTATCCCATCAATTCCTGGGGCTTTATTTTTTGCCAGTGTCTCCATTGCAGCTTCATCTTCTTCCTTTATCACCTTTGGCTCCTGCTCATGGTACTTCCTGAAATTTTTCACTGTCAGTCAGGTCTGTCATATTCCCTCCTCCTTCTTTTGATGCTTCCTGGGTCATTCAATATATTGCCCATAGCATCTTTCAGTATTGTGACTTGAGGCTTAAATTTGCTTTACAGTTCTCTCAGCTTGAGAAATGCAAAAAGGTACTTTCTTTTTCAAAGCAAGTCTGACCTTTTGAGCTTCCTACTGCATGAGTAATAGCACATAGGTTTACTAGTATTGTCTTTAGGAATCTACTTTAAAACTGAGACTGCCCATGTATCAGAGTATCATCTTGGTTCTAGTTCTTCGTTGTTGGCTTGTTTTTTTTTTTTTCCTGGAGAGGCACTCTTCTATAACACTTAGCCATAATGCAGGAATCAGGAGTCCTAACTTCACTGTTAACATCTTCACACATTAGATGTGGTCAAAATATGACGGAGCCTAGCTGTATAGGGATGTTTAGGCTACACTTCTCCAGCAGTTTAAATCCATCAGTAGCTCCAAGGGAGAAAGACGAGCAGTCTCCTTCCATTATCATTGACAGCATCTGAAACTGAAGGGATGGTTGCTTATGATTCAGACTGAGACTTGTCTTCAGAGCAATGAGACTTTAAAAAAAGCTTTATGACTATGTGCATTAAAAACAAGTTTTATACTATATAAAAATCAATATTTTAAAAATACAAATCAATGTTATGATTATATCATCACAGTAGATTTCCCCCTATACTGTGAAAAATATCTAAATATGAGCATGGTCAGAGAGCTATGAGAGGTCTCTTGAATCATCTCTTCCAGATATCCATCTTAAGTGAATAATTCTCCGTGATACCAATGATCTAGTTTCATTAGAAATTGGAAGGAAGATCAAATCAACTATGAGATATCATCTCAACCCAGTCAGAATATCAAAATTTAACAGAACAGCAAGGCGGTGTCGTGCTTTCTCAAAAAGTTGCAAATAGAGATACCATTTGACCCAGCAATTCCACTTCTAGGAATATAACCCAAAGAGATCATAACTGACATTCAAGCAGATATATGTACACCCCCATGTTTATTGCGGCTTTGTTCGCAATAGCAAAGAGCCAGAAACAACCCAAGTGCCCATCACCAAACGAATGGATAGAGAAGCTGTGGTATATTCACACAATGGAATACTATGCAGCATTGCAAAACAAGGAACTCATGCAATATTATTAAAAATGGGTGATGCTGGAGGACGTTATGCTGAGTGAAATATCTCAGTTACAAAAGGACAAATACTGCATGGTGCCACTGTTGTAAAACAGGACTGACATCGGGGTTGGGGGGAGACTGAGAAAGATGGGATAAATAATGTATATGGCATTTAAATGGAGAAAACTGTTTAAAGGGGATATATAATTAGTTATTATTGTCATGACAGGGGTCCAGAATGAAGGTTGCATAGTGGAGTGGACCTGGGGGGAGGGATTGTAAAACAATGAAGTAATTTTCCTTTTACTTTTCAAAGAGAAGAGTGAACTGGTGGTGAGGGGGGAGAAAGAAAAGTGCAGCAATGAATGAATGGAAATCCAAAGTCTCTGTAAATTTTCATTTAAAATTAATAATAATAATAAAATTTTTAAAAAAGAAATTGGAAGGAGGAATATGGCTTGAAGTGTTTTCTGTAAAAGGTCAAGGACTGCAATCTTCAATATGGTTTGCATCTCAGCATCAAGAAAACAAAGATTCTTACCACTGGGCCAATTGAATCATGATAGATGAGAAAAGATTGAGGTTGTTAGCAATTTCATCTTGCTCAGATCCACAATCAACACCCTTGGCACCAGCAGTCAGGAAATCAAAAGACAAGTTAATTTAGGTGAGTCTGTTGTCAGAGACCTCTCCAGAGTGCTAAAGAGCAAAGATGTCAGTGTTGAGAATGAGGTGCACTTTAAGGTACATCAGGCCATGGTGTTCTCAATTGTTTACTGTGCATCTGAGACCTGGGAAATGACTAAAGATGACAGCAGAGGAATCTGTACTTCTGAGTTGTGGTGCTGGAGATGAGTCTTGAACATACCCGGGACTGCCGAGAGAACAAATAGGTCTGTCTTGTAGAGGGTGAAACCAAGTTGATCTTTGGAGTCAAGGGTTTTGAAACTCCCAACTCACCTATTTGGATGTGTTGCCAGGAGGGCAACATGTCCTTGGAGAGGGACATCATATTTGGAAAGGTGGAGAGGGTCAACGCAGGAGAGGAAGACCCCGGATTAGACAGACTGACACAGTGACTGTGGTAATGGGGGCAAGTGTCTCAGAAATGGTGAGATTTGCTCAAGATAGCATAGGGTTCAGGGCTATTTTTCAGAGCGTCAACTATGACTCAGAAGTAACATTCACAATTTAGAATATGAATCCTTAGATTATGGAAATGGATTTTCACTGAGGAAAATATATATCTCACTGAGTCCCTTCCTCTTTGGGACAGAGACAAGAAAGCCTGGGTCAGAGGCTAAATTTATGACCAGCCTGGTGGCTAAAATCAATATCCCTGACAACTTTTCTCAGCATTCAAACCAGCTGAGAGATCTGACTATATAGCCAGCGGGCTCTAGACCAGTGCAGATGGAGCTACAAGTGGCTTCTGCTGTGGTTGCAGGCAATTAGGGCAGGATCTATTACTCAGCTAATCCAAAGGGTGAGGTCTGATCAAACTGACCTTCTGTACTGCACAGGTTCTGGCCACTGACATAAAGGAGTGGGTCATGCCATAACTTTTCCGATCTGGAAAAATTTCCTCTTCTTCATACTAACATGTAAGTTAAGATGACTGATTACTGTCTAATTAACTCTGCCCTTGTAAACTCTATATCCCAAAGGGCTCAGAAAGGAAGCCCCCAGCAAGCTAGGGAAAAATATTCATTGACATGTTATTTATTTATTTTTTTGTTTCAAAAGTTATTTATTAAACTGAAAGCTCTTGCCAAGACTATTATATATATTTTTTTTCATTTCCATTCATTCATTGTTGCACTTTTCTCCCCTCCCAACCCTCCCCCCTAGTACACTACCCTCTTGGAAAAGTAAAAGAAAAATTCTTTCATTGTTTTACAATCCCTCCCCCCAGGTCCACTCCACTATACAGCCTTCGCTCTGGACTCCTGTCATGACAAAAATACCTAATAATTTTCCCTCTTAAACAGTTTTCTCCCTCATCTGTTTGAATACAGTATACAATATTGAACCCATCCTTCTCAGTCTCCTCCCAACCCCGAGGTCAGTCCTGTTTTACAACAGTGGAACCAAGCAGTATTTGTCCTTTTGTGACTGAGATACTTTGCTCAGCATGATGTCCTCCAGGGGCACCCATTTTGAATAATATTGTATGAGTTCCTTGTTTTTCAATGCAGCGTTGTATTCCATTGTGTGAATATACCACAGCTTCTCTACCCATTCGTTCTTTGATAGACACTTAGGTTGTTTCCAACTCCTTGCTATTGTGAACAAAGCGGCGATAAACATGGGTGTGCATAGACATGTTATTATTATGCACTACTGAGCTGGAACTTAAAGCTGACCCTTCATAGGATTTTCAGAGGCAGTCAATCACATAGGAATCACCCATCTTTCTCCTAAGGAGCAGCTGGTGAATTCAAACTGCATGCCCCTTTAGGACGTTGGCATAGTTCAAAGGAAAAATGAGGCTACCTTAATAGGGTGCTGTCATCTCTAGGGGAGTGTGGAGACTCTGTGACAGGAAGGAAAAGACTTGCATTTTCACCTGAAGTCACTAGAAAGAATTTCTACCTTAATGGTGAGAACAGGACTTTCTGCATCTCTGATGTTTTACATTGCAGGCTATAATGAGCGAGAAAACGTCTTTCTTTTAATAGCTAATCTGCTAGTGTTTTATGCTTGGGGAAGAGTAAGTAGATATGGGAAAATATCCTTGCTAAAGAGCAAGATGGACCCAGGAGCAGCAGCTTTGCTTTTTCTATCCACGACATCACTTAGCTCTTGTTAGAGCAGCAAGGTAGTTGGTGGTTGGTTGTAAAAGCATAGGTTCTGAAAGAGCCGTTATCATCAGGCACAGCCCTGCCCACATACAGAAAAGAGAGGACACTTGCTGGCTTCACACTCATTGCTTTCACAGGTGTAGGGTTCATTAACAGACGAAGCATCCACTTCTTCCCTGTTTCCTCTGCCCACCCATCACTCCCGCTCTCAGCTACTACTAACAACTCCAGGGATCCTTGGGCTCTGAGATGAGTGTACTCTCTTGAGCACGATGTTCAGGCCTTGCCTAAGAGCAAGGTTTAGCTAGGAATTGTTCCTGACCTTTAGTGTGCAGAGAGAAAAGCCAGAAGTAAATAGGTGCTGGGGTGTATCTGGACAATCCTCAAACCACTTTTCCAGAGGCATCATATTCCTTGGGTCAAGCACTGAACACTCGCACCCTTCTGCATTGGTCTGCTTTCGGTTTCCTTCCCTCGTGGAAACCAACACCTGGGGTCAATCTTGACTCAGGACGACTGCATGTGTCTCAGGGTAGAATTTGCGCTCCATATGGTTTTCTATGGTTGATTTTCAAAGGTCTTTCTTTCTTGGTTGCTCTGCATGGACTCAAACCTCCAACTTTTTGTTGTGAAACACAAGCAGTTGAATACTTCGTAATAGCCCCGGGTCTCTCCTTCTCCCTTTGAGGCTTTGTTCTGTTGTAAGGAGGGATTAATGATTTACTATTTATTTCCCTAGGTTGGAGTACTCTGTGCTTGTCTTATTTCTCTAAGAGTGGAAGTTGTCACATTCAGTTTCTTCTGTTTAAAGTCAGTGAGTGGGAATTCCTCATTTATAAAGCCTTTCCAGGATATATATTTTTATGTTCTATCACTTCTTCTTGTTTGGAGCTACTGAAACAATTTTGACTCATATTGACCACATGTGAAGGGAAGAAAAAATGCAACTGCCCTATGGGTTTGTTGGGGGTTTTTTTGTTTTGTTTTTTGAAGAGGACCTAACAACAACAACAACAAGTAGCCTAGTGGTAAGGAGATACACTGCTAACCCAAAGGCACGTGGTTTAAATCTACCAGGTGCTCCATAGGCGAGGGAGAGGTAGTCTCCTGTGTGATTTACAGTCTCTGAAAACCCACTAGAGCGTCAGCTACGGGTTTCTTCAGATGTGACTTGATGGTACATAATAATAACAGCAGCAGCAGCAGCAACAGCAGCAACAACAATCTTAAAGGAAGAGGATTTCGAGGTCTTTCCTTTTGTGGAGTCACCAGGTGAGTTTAAACCACAATCCCTTTTGTTAGCACATGATCACTTACCCATTGTGACTCTAGGGCTTCTTAAAGTCCTGCATTTCAAGTGTGTAACACCTTAACAAGTTCAGATTTTTGATATTTCCATTCTTTTAAATGAAATTATAAGTCTTAGTTATTTTCACAGTTGCTTTTGGTGGAGCTGGCTATAAGGTGTGTCTCAGTAGTTAAATACTATCACTTTTCCTTTCAAAGACATAATTGAATTCACCTTTTCAGTTTTCCTACAAACTTCACAAATGAAAAAGAATTTGTAGGTACAGTTTAATTTTCAGTCATAAAATAATCTATCATGTGTTGTTAAATATGATTGGCTAAGAAGATTTTCAAGGTAATGTCTTGAACCTCCTCATTTCCTTCTGGAGAACCTACAGCTCATACTTTACTGACTTCTATACATCACAGAATAATTCCTTGGATGATATTGTTCGTTGTTCAGTGAAGACAAGCAGTTGAGCTTTTGTAAAATCATACTGATCATGAGAAATGGAATTGGATAGCAGCATGAGAAGACATATTCCCCTTCCTATTTTGGTCTCTGTTGAGTCCACCTGGGGTTTATGGCTTTTAATGAGCAGGGACCATATCTAATGCAGCTGAAACTTGCTTGAATAATTGCAACATTTGGCCAAAGTCAGCAGGTTCTGGTTATTTCATTTGAACCAAACAGGTGCAAGAGGATAGAAGACATGAAAAAGTTATCAGTATTTATTTTTCATTTTTTCTATAAGGGGTTTTGTCTGGAAGAGCTACAAAAGTTATTACAAAAATAGATGTGAATCGATTGTACAATATGTAATAAATCCTGTCTGAGGTCAGAAATTCATATTTTCAAATTGAGATGAAATAGTTCCCTCAGGAAATGTACTTTTCTGGTCATTTACAGATTTCAGACTCTGAGCTTTTCATTCATGCCCTTGTGCATTCACTCATTTCATTCACTCATTCAGAGAAGCATTTATTGAGTGCCTGCTGTTTTCTCAGCCAGCCTCCAATTACTTCTTTGAAACGTGACCTATTTGGGATTCTCCATCAAAAATGGCAGGCCTATTGACATTTTCTAGTGCACTCTGAATGCATTAAATTTGAAGGATGTTCAAAAAGGGTTTCACCAACACCTCATCACTCCTGCTTTTTTCTCTTTGCTGAAGATTTGCAGGGAGCTTCCTAAAAACCTAGGGTCCTGAGGAACACAACCTCAAAAATGCATGATGCAGGCCTAGGACGATTTTTACACTGTCCATTCCATGCTCACCCATCTAACTGGAAGCTTTTTTTCCCCTTTGGTTTCAGCTTTTGTGTTAAAAAGGCTCTTGACACTGCACATTGCAGCTTCCCAGGTGACAGAGTAGGGAAGATTGTGTATTTATCACCCAAACCTGCATTTCATCGAGCTATCTAAGACCAATATGAAAGACATATGTGCACAGCAGGTGTTTTGACTGCCCTGATCTTTTGTTCGTCCTTTCTTGTAGGGATCTGGAAAACCAACTTCTTGGTTAAAAAGTGAACAAAATGTCCCTGAGAATTTGTACCCAGGCAAACGTTCATTCCACACTAACACACTTTCCTTGTCCATTCAGTAGGATGTATCTATTTTCTCTGCACATATATCAGGTTAATAAAATTACTTAGAGAAGTTATAAAGTTAGTGAACGATTCCCTTTGAACTGGTGTTGCTGTTAAGTGCTGCTGAGTCAAGTATGACTGATAGAGACTCTTTGAACAACATATCTGAACCCTGTCCTATCTTGCCATATTTGTCATCTCTGACATATTAGAGCTTATTGCCACAGACATGTTGCTAAATAGTGTATCTGACTGAGGTATTCACTATCTGATTGATTGGTGATGAGATACCATATAAAATGAATTCCTATTCTATCTGAGAATCCCAAGGAGAAAGATTCCATTGCCCTTGCTTGATGAAGGTGAGGAGAACATGGAGTGTTTGCTGCAAAAGATCAAAGACAGTCAATAAGGATCACATCTCAACATCAAGAAGATAAAATGTCACTAGACCAGTAAGTAACATAATGATAGAAGGAGAAAAGAATAAATTTGTCAACACTTTCATTTTACTTAGACCCACAATAACCTTGACACTAGCAGTCAGGAGATCAGGATATGTATTGCATTGGACAAGTCCTCTGTCATGCACTTCTTTAAAGTGCTAAAGGATAATGACATCAGTTTAAAAACTAAAGTATGCCTGATTCAAACCATGGTCTTTTCAATTACTTGTTACACATTTGAAAGTTGGACCATGATTAAGGATGACAGAAGGCTTGATGCCTTTGATTTGTGGTGTTGGAGAAGAGTGCTGAATATCCCATGGACTGCCAAAAGAACAAACTGATCTGTCCTGGAGAAAGTGCAACCAGAGTGCTCCTTGGAAGCAAGAAGAGGGAGTCTTCACCTCATATTTTTAGGAGGGACCAGTCCTTGGAGAAAGACATCATGCTTGGAAAGGTGGAGGGTCAATATAGGAGAGGAAGACCCTCAACTAGATGGATTGATATGGTGACTGTAACAATGAGTTATACCAGAGATGGTGAGGACGGCTTGAGATAAGGTCTGGTTCAGATGTGTTGTTCTTTGATTCACAATTGGCTCAGCAGCACACAACAAACAACAACATGTAATTTAAGTCATGAGTTGAGGAGTTATATGAGAAAGAGCAACTTGAACCTTGTTATCTGAGTCTTTTTTGTAAACATGATATTTTTGGAAGGAGCATTATTATCCTTAGTTTTACAATTTAATTTGCATATGTAGACACTGGCCTATACCAGGATTTTGTTTGGTTTTAGGTGCTATCGAGTCTACTGTGACTCCTAACAACCATAAGAACAACTGATAAGGGCCTTGCCATCCCCATGATCTCAGAAATGCCCAAGCCCATTGTTGCAGCCAATATATCTTGTTAAGAGGCTTCCTTTCTTCCTCTGTCACTCCACCTTTCCCAATATGTTATCTTTTTCTACGGCTGGCCCCTCCTGAAAACATGACCAAAGTATGTGTGATGAGGTTTCAACATCCTTATCTTTAAGGGAAATTGTGGTTCTACTTCCTCCAAGACACTATTTGTCCTTCTGGCAGTCCATGGGATAGTCTCCAACACCATAATTCAAAGGCATTTATTCTTCTTCTGCCATCCTCATCCACTGTTCCACTTTCAGAAGCATAGAAATAATTGAAAAGACCATGACTTAAATCAGGTGGACCTTAGTTTTGAGTTTACTTCATTGCTCCTGACAAATTCAATCTCTTTTCCATCATGATGTTATTTATTGGTCCAGTGGTGATAATTTTGTTTTATGTTGTTGAGGTGCAGTCCATACTGAAGGCTGTACTCTTTGGTCTTCTGTAGCAAGTGCTTCAGAATATATACCAGGATGCTCCATGGTTTTAGAAGAGATTTTATAAAGGAAAAAAAAATTAAATGCATTCTGTAAAAATAATGAAGAGTGCCTGTGAATGATCCTGCATATGTCAAATTGATATTTAGAACAAGTATTAATCATATCAAAAGTACATTTAGAAAATAAAATGCTCATTTTCTTAAGATATCTTTGATACTAATTATTTTTGTTTCTTTTAGATAAATATCTCATTAATGTTGTCCTTGAATTAGTTTCTTGGCACAGCTACTGGGCAGGTTTCCCTGTTGTAACCAAGTTCTACTAAAATCAAGGCTTGCTGTTCTCTGGGCCAGTGGGGAGAGCATTTCCTGGGAACCTGTTAGAAATGCAAAATCTCAGAACTCCATTCCTCACCTACTGTGCTAATCTTCATTCTAGTTCCATCCTCGGATGATTCACATGCATCTTAAAACTTCAAAAGTACTGCTCTTCAGGGTTGTTTTTTTTGTTTAAAAAAATTGAACACATAACTAACACTTTCTGTACCTTTTCTTTTTCTCTTATACCTTGTCTTCATTAATGACACTGTGATGTTTCCAGTCAGTGAGCCTGAAAATGTCAGTTAAATTTATCACCTCCATCTCTCATGTTCCTCAAACCACATCCAGTGCCAATGCCTGGCAATCATACATCTTCAACATCTCTTGACTTTGCAGTGCTTTCCCCCCCTACTTTTAGTCTCCTTGTTCAGTCTAATGAGCTTTTATCAGACTATTGTAGTCATATAACCATGGTGTTGCTGGTTTTCTTCTCCAAAACTTCTGGCTCCCAGTTTATTCAACTTGTTATTATCATGCTAGCATTCATAAACCATAATTTGACCATCCATGTCTCATCTGCCTGGAATCTTCTCACTGGCTACCTGTTGCCTGAAAAACATTATTTATTTATATATACATATATAAATCCTTTAAGATGACAATCAAAATCATGTGTGATATTTCTAATAGTCTCTGATTTGTGGCTACTCAGAGAACTACTCTTCACAGCTGATTATTCAACCATATCAGACTATTTTTTCCCCAAGATGTTCCATAATTTGTTATTGTTGTTGTTGTTATGTGCCATTGAGTCGCTTGCAACTCATAGCGACCCTATGTACAACATCCCTAAATTCTATTCTGTCCTGTGCCAATCTCATTGTCTCCAACACAATCATTCTGATTACCCCAGTCACCGAATCAATCCACCTCCCAGAGGGCCGTCCCCTCCTGCGTCTGCCCTTCACCCTCCCAAGCATGATGTCCTTCTCCAAGGACCGGTCTCTCCTTACAACATGTCCTAAGTATGTCGGACGAAGCCTCAGAATCCTTGCCTCCAATGAGCAGCCCGGTTTAACCCTCTCCAGGATGAGTCTGTATAATTTACTGCTGCTGTATTTTCATTCATGTCTGAAATGCCTCTCCTAAATAATCACACATGCAAACATCACCTTCCTTCAAGGCCTTCTTTCAACCTTTTTGTCTTTTCTTACCTCCCACCATGTGCATCTATAGCATTTGGTAAACCAGTATTAGAACATCCCTCCTCTGCTCTAGTGAGCTTTACGTTCATGTTAAGTCCTTGAAGGCAGTAACACTATCTTGCTCTTCCTCATACTTGCCACAATGCTTAGCCAAGTGCTTTACAAAAATAAAAAATAAAAAAATGTATAGAAATTTAATAAATGTGTAATGAATGGAAATTAGTAGAAGCAGAGACAGAAACATTTATCAATTTATTAACATCTACTCGTGCTAGTTCTATAATATTCCACTGTATCCTAGTTTCTGAACGGATTATCTAGGGCTTGTATTTGCATCTTGCTTCAGTATTTAAAAAGGTAGTTAATTTTTCACGGAAACAGCTGTTTCTCTCTCTCCTTGCTGAGGAGTCAGACTGAACTCATAGCTTTCAGAGTCTGTAAATTGCAAGGGAAGAGATTGCCCATTTTCCTCAGAGCAGCTAGCTAGTGGATTAGCATTTCCAGAGAGAAGCCACCTTCGTGTGTTAGCAGAGCAACTTCCTATGGACAATACCACCAACTCTTGTTATGTACCATCAAGTCAGAACCAACTCATAGCTGACCCTGCAGCAGGTTTTCAGACAGTAAGTTGCACAGGAGATTGTCCATCTTTTTCCTGAAGAACTGTTGGTGAGTTCAAACCACTTGCTTTTGAATTGGCAGTGCAACTCTTTCCCACTAAACCCCCAGAGCTCTTCAAACAGTTGTAGTAGGGCTTAAAGGTCTAATAATAAAAGGTGATTAACCCACCCAGAGGCACAGGGTAAAATGTGCTGTGGTTTGAATTCTTGGGAAAATAGTGCTAGATGATGATTTCTGATATAAGTTGCATAATAATGTGCATAGGTGTGAGAGTGTCTTAACCTGGAATTCCATTGAAGACAAAACAGTCTTCTTTTTCATAGCATCCAGCCTTGCTCAGTGAGTGCTGCATAGATTTAGAAATACGAAGCTTGTGCTAACGTAATGATGCTGTCACCTTTATTAGCAACCATTTATTGGACACATTTGCTGCAAAAGATTAAGGACTACAGCCTTCACTATGGGTTACATCTCAACCTTAAGAAAAATCCCAAAACAACTCTGAGATATCATCTCAACCCAGTCAGAATAGCAAAATTTAACAGAACAGCGAGCAACAAATGCTGGCGAGGTTGTGGAGAAAATGGAACCCTTATTCACTGTTGGTGGGAATGTAAAATGGTGCAACCACTGTGGAAGGCGGTATGGCACTTTCAAAAAAAGTTGCAAATAGAGATACCATTTGACCCAGCAATTCCACTTCTAGGAATATACCCTAAAGAGACCATAACCACCATCCAAGCAGATATATACACACCCATGTTTATTGCAGCTTTGTTCACAATAGCAAGGAGTTGGGAACAACCTAAGTGTCCATCAATAAATGAATGGATAGAGAAGCTGTGGTATAGTCACACAATGGAATACTATGCTGCATTGAAAACCAAGGGACTCATGCAATATTCTTCAAAATGGGTGACCCTGGAGGACATTATGGTGAGTGAAAGATCCCAGTTACAAAAGGACAAATACTGCATGGTGCCACTGTTGTAAAACAGGCCTGACATTGGGGTTGTGTGTGAGGGAGACTGAGAAAGATAGGTTAAATAATGTATACTGCATTGAAATAGATGAGGGAGAAAACTGTTTAAAAGGGATATGTGCTTAGGTATTTTTGTCATGACAAGAGTCCAGAGTGAAGGCTGCATAGTGGAGTGGACCTGGGGGGAGGGATTGTAAAACAATGAAAGAAATTTTTTTTCTTTTACTTTTCCAAGAGGGTAGTATACTGGGGGTAGGGTTGGGAGGGGAGAAAAGTGCAACAATGAATGAATGGAAATAAAAAGTATTTGCAGTGAACAAATCTTTAATTTTTTTTAAAAAAGAAAATAAAAATCCTCACCTCTTAACTCAGTGATGAAGAAAAGACTGAAATTGCCAACGATTTCATCTTACCTGGCTCCATAATCCCTTGGTACCAGCAGTCAGGAGATCAGGAGATGTATTGCATTGTGAAAGCCTGTTGTCAGAATCCTCTCCAAAGTCCTGAAGAGCAATGATGTCAGTTTAAAGATTAAAGTGCCTAATTCAAGCCATAATTTTCCCATGCATGTGGGAACTGAACAGTGACTAAACATGACATAAAGAAGTAGTGATATCTTTGACTTGTGATGTTAGAGAAGAGTACTGAATATTCCAATAAATTCCAAAGGAACAAACAGACTTATCATTGCTGTGATGTCGTTTATTCCTATTAGATGTAAAGTACCATACTTTACCTGCACCATCCTCACACTTTCTGATACACAAAAGCCCATTGCGAGTTGAGTGTCTTCCTCTCCTTTGCTGACCCTCCACCCTTCCCACCATCATGTCCAAAGGATAACCCCTCCTGGAAACATGCCCAAAGTATGTGAGGCAAAACCTCATCATTCTTGCCACCAAAGGCACTCTGGCTGCACCCTAGCCAAGACATCTCTCTTCGCTCTTCTCCAACACCACAGTTCAAAGGCATTTACAACATTACAATAACCAGCCACAAATTGAGATACTTGTGAATGAAGCTAACTAGAGACCAAAGACCTGTACCTGTATTGTTTCTGCAAGAAACAATAAAAGATCTAAATACATGGAAAAATGTTACCTGTTCATGGATAGGAAGACCCAATATAGTGAAAATTAACAACCCTATCAAAAGCAATCTACATGTTTAATGCAATCCCAGTACTAGTACCAAATTCATTTTTCAAGTAGAACTAAAAAGCAATTCTGAAGCTTATTTGGAGAGGAAAGAGACCCCAAATAAGCAAAACACTTCTGGGGGGGGAAAGAATGACATGGGAGACAGAGCACTCCTGATCTCAAAACCTACTATACAGTTATAATAACTGAAACAGCATAGTACTGGTACAATGACAGATGCACAGACGAATGGAACAGAATTGAAATCCCAGAAATTAGTCCATCTAATCTGCTTTTTTTGTCCTTCTAACATATTGAAGATTTTATTAATATTTGCCTTATTATTCCTATTCGCACTTTCCTATTATTTCTAGTACTGTGTTGGTTATACCTTTCCTGTCAGGTACTGATTTTTCAAAAATTCTTGTTAAAAAACAAAACAAAACACAAAACAACCCCGCCAGATTTGAAAGGTTCCTGCAATTGGAAAAAAACACACACAAAATCTTGTATCTCTTTAGTAATGGCTTCATTCCATCATTTGTAACTTTTTTCATATAAATTCTCTAAACTCCATAAAAGGGTATTTCCTTTGCCTTCTTGTCTCCAGGATACACATTGGCTTCTTGATCTGGTCTGCTTTCCCCCCCCCCATTATTTTAAATTTTGATTTTAATGAAAGTTTACAGAAAATTTGGATTTTTTTCATCCATTCATTGTTGCACATTTTCTTCCCTAGCCCCCAGTTCACTTTTTTTATAAGAAATATTTATTTTTGCATAATTTCCTCCTTCCCCTAGTCCACTTTGCTATGCACCTCTTCTTATTCTGGACTGTTGTCATACAAATAATGCCTAATCATTTTTCTTTTTAAATAGTTATTTCCTTCATCTGTTCCAATGCAGTGTTTATTATTTATTCCCTCTTGAATTACTTTCCCCTAAACCCCATGTCAGTTCTGTTTTATAACAGTGGTGTTATACAGTATTTGTCCTTTTGTGGCTGAGATATTTCACTCAGCTAATGTCCTCCAGGGTTACCCATGTTGTGTAATATTTTATGAGTTCATTGTTTTTCAGTGCTGCGTACTATTTCATTGTGCAAATATATCACAGCTTTTCCATTCATTCATGTGTTGATGGGCACTTTGTTTGCTTCCATCTCATTGCTATTGTGAATAATGTAACAATAAATGTGGATGTGTATATATCTGTTTAAGTAACAGCTCTGGTTTCTTTAGGATATATTCCCAGTAGTGGAATTGCTGGGTCAAATGGTATTACTGTTTCCAAATTTTTGAGTAAGTACCATACTGCCTTCCAGAATGGTTGCACCATTTTACATTCCTACCAAAAGTAAATAAGGGTTCCAATCTCTCCACAACCTCGCCAGCCTTTGTTGTTTGCTGCTCTGTTGGACTTTGCTATTGTTCCTGGGGTGAGATGATACCTTATAATTTTTTTAATTTGCATCTCTCTTTCATTTATAGCGTTGCTATGAGTCATCTACGATTCAATGGCACTTAACAACAACATCTTTCTGAGACCTAAGGATTTTGAACGTTTCTTCATTGTTTGCCTGCCCTCTAAATGTCTTCTTTGGTGAAATGTCTGTTCATATTCTATACCTATTTTGTAGTTGGGTTGCTTACTTTTATCTGGTTGAGGTGCTGGAGTATTTATTATTTTTAGACATGAGTCCTTTATCACATATGTCACTACCCAATCTATGGCTTTCCTTTTTGCCCTGTTGGAGAACTTTTTTGATGTGCAAAGGAGTTTGATTCTTAGAAGGTCCTCTTCATCTATTTTCTTCTCTCCTGGTTGTAGGTTTTTCAAGATACTTGGAAGATTGTTAATGTTGTGGATTAGGGCTTCTAGAGTTCTTCCAAGCTTTTCTCTGATCAAGATTACAGTCCTTGGCTTTACATCTAGGTCCTTGATTCACTTTGAGTTGATTTTTGTGTATGCTGTGAATTATGGGTCTTGCTTGAGTTTTCTACGGATAATTTTCTGGTTTTGCCAACACCATTTGTTAAAGAGGCTTTTATTTCCCTACTTAACGTATTTCATCTCCTTGTCAAAAATTGTTTGACCTATAAGTAGATGAGTCGACGGCACATAACAACAACAACAACATAAGTAGATGAGTAGATGTCTGGGTTGTCTATTCTATCCCATTGATCTATCTATTTGTCACTGTACCACACTGTCTTGACAACCATGGCTGTGTAGTAGGACTTTAGATCAGGGAGTGTGATGCCACTTACCTTGTTCCTCATTTTTAGGAGTGTTTTACTTATTTGAAGTTTCTTTCCATTCCAGATTAAATTAGAAATTGTCTTTTCCATTTCACTGAAGAATGGAATTTGTATCTGTTTTGGGATTTCATTGAACTTGTAGATTTCCTTCGATAGAATAGCATTTTCAAAATATTGGGTCCATGAACATTGTATATTTTCCCACTTCTCCAGGTTTCTTTTTGTTTCTTGTAGTTATTGTAGCTTTTGTAATTATCTTTGAATAGATCTTTTGTGTTTCTAGTTAGATTTACTTCCAAGTATTTAATCTTGTAGTTAGTTATAGTGATGGGTATTGCTTTTCTTAACTCCATTTCTGTATTCTCTTTGTCAGCGAAGCAAAATGCAATTGAGTTTTGTATGTTGATCTTGCATCTTGTCACTTTGCTGAATTGGTCAATTATGTCCAGTAGTTTTCTCACTGAGTCTTTAGGGTTTCCTAAGTATACTATTATATCACCTGCATTATTGATATTTTTTGTCTCCTCTTTGCCAATTTGGATACCTCTTATTTCCTTCTCTTGTCTTATTGCTATGACTTCCAATACAATATTGAATGTTGTTGTGTGCCATCTAGTCGCTTGCGATTCACAGCAGCGCTAGGTACAACAGCTCTTAACCTTGCTCTATCCTGAGCCAAACTTACTGTCTCTGATACACTTACTACCCCCCCCCCATTACCCTAGTCACGGAATCAATCCATCTCGTTGAGGGTCTGCCTCCCTTGTTCTGTCCCTCCACCCTCCCAAGCATGATGTCTCTCTCTAAGGACTGGTCCCTCCTTGAAACATGCCCAAAATATGTCAGATGGAACTTCATAATCTTTATCTCCAAGAAGTAACCTGGTTTCACCCTCTGTAGGACAAACCTGTTTGTTTTCCTAGCAGTCCATGCACTACAGCTCAAAGGCGTCAATTCTCCTTCCATCATCTCTCATCATTGTCCAGCTTTCTGATACATAGCATGTAATTGTGAACACCATGGCCTGGATCAGGCACACCTTAGTCTCCAGACTGACAGTGTTGCTCTTCAGTACTCTGGAGAGGTCCCTGACAGCTGACTTTGCCAGTGCAATTCATCTCTTGATTTCCTGGCAGCTGGTACTACGAGTGTTGATTGTGGAGCCAAACAAACTGAAGCTGTCAATCTGGGCACCATTTCCTAGTTCCTGTTCTCAAAGGGATTGCCTTTAATCTCTCTCCATCGAGACCAGTGTTGGCTCTTGGTTTTGTGTATATACTGTTTTCTATATTGGGGAAATTTCCTTCTATTCCTATTTTGTTGAGTGTTTAAATCAGGAAACAGTTTTGGCTTTTGTCAAAGGACTTTTCTGCACCAATTTATAGGATTTTTTTAAAAATATACTGTTGGATTCTACTGGACAAAGTTTTATTGAGGATTTTTTCATCTATGTTTGTGAGGGATATTGGACTATAGTTTTCTATTTTAGTGGTGTCTTTACCTTACTTTGGTATCAAGGATATGTTTGCTTCATAGAATGAGTCTGGGAGTGTTCCATCTTGTTCTATTTTTTGAAATACTTTATATAGGATTGGTGACAGTTCCTCTCCGAATGTTTGAGAAATTTCACTAGCAAAACCACTTTGTCCAGAGCTTTTTGTTGTTGTTAGGTATTGTTTCACTTTTTCATAGTTTGAATTTGATTGCCATTTCTTTGGCATTATGTGGATTTTGGTGGGCCACTTGCTACTGACATGTTGCTCTTGGGCTGGGACAGAAAGTGTGAGATCAGCAACAAAGGCAGTAGGCTGACTTCAGGGTGGGAAGTCTGTGGCTGGGAGTCTCACCAGCAATGGTAGCAGGTGCCTGTGGGTTTTTGTTGGAAAACCCATACTCCTGGACTAAACTAGGTGAATGAATCATTCAATGTTCCATATCAATTATTCAATTTCTAACCTCCTATCTGTCACAAAGTCTCTAATTTCCAACTACCATGCCTTCTTCTTTGCCTCCAACTTTTGCATTTCAACCATCAATTATTATTAATATGTCTTGATTGTATGGATTGGTCAATTGTGAACTGCAGAAGTTGTTGGAATTTCTCAATTTCTTCATCTTTGGCTTTAAGTCTTGTATTGAACAGGTCTTCCTTCACATTATGGATAGTATTCTATTGTTGACAGCATTGTACTTTAGGATAGGTTTTGAAATTGTCTTTTTAATTATGAATGCAGCATCATTCTTCCTCGATTTTTAATTCCCAGCATGGATTATATCATTGTCTGATTCATAGAGGGCAATGCCAGCCCATCTCAACTCACTAATGCCTAGACTATTGATGTTTATGTGTTCCATTTAATCTTTTACAATTATTTTAACTGGTAATTTATGCCAGGAGTTGGAAGCCTGTCCTGGGCCTCAGGAGGATGAAGGACCTAGGAGCCAGAAGCTAGGAGCACATCAGCCACTGAGCCTCAAATGATGTCCCGGGGCCTCATCTTGTTCCTGCATTATAATATTTGTATACCTAATTTTGTATACGGTTAGAGAGAAATATCTGAGTGTCTGACTTATAGGGGAATGAGTTACATATTGCCACTTATTATATATGCTTGCGTATTGTTTGTTCCTATTAGTGCAACACGTATCTGGCAGTTTGCTGTACCAGGACATCTTATGGGACACTGTGATGTTGGAAGATATGCCACTGGTGTTTAAATGACAGCAGTGTCTCCCATGGTGGACAGGATTCAATGGAGCTCTCAGATTAAGATCGATTTGGAAACAGGATTGGCTATCCACTTTTGAATTAACAGGCCTCTGAAAACTCTATATAGACAAAAGAAGAATATGAGTAGATGAGGCCATGTTGTTGTTGTGTTTCCTCAAATCAGAACTGATTCGTAACTGACCCTCCAGGAGGGTTTTAGAGACAGTAAATCACACAGGAAGAGAATGTCCATCCTTCTCCTACAGAGTTGGTGCATTTGACCCATCGCCTTTGGGATTGCAATGCAAGTCTTACCACTAGGCCACCAGAACTCCCTAAAAGAGAACATGGAATGAGAAAGACTGATGATCTTTGCTGAAAGCAGTGAATACCTGAAAGCTGTTGACTTGAATTTTGACTGAAATTGACTGTGAAAAGACATGTGACTAACCACCCACACCACATGAGTTAGTGTTGGTGATGATTATTGTTATGACCACTGGGAAGGTATGAAGAATAAGGAAAAGATTACATTTGTCTGGTATCAGACAGACACTTATATGAGTGCTGGTACAGTTCTGACTTCCTGTCTTGATGAGAAAGCTGTTTGTAAAAATTAAAAATTGCCAAGTTACGTCAGATCCATTCACAGTTTGCCGCTCCATCTGTCTCTATATCCAGTGTTTTCTTTCAGTTTCTTTTGTTATTTTTTTTTACTACTTCTTTAAAATTATTTCCTATGAAGTTCAAGATTCCACAATTTTCATTCATATCTGTTATATTAGTTTTGTTTTTTTCCTAGAGAGTCTGGGTCTATCTGCTTAGTCTACCATCTTGCCAGAAGTACTGTAGTTTTCTTTACTTGTATTGTCTTTGGTTTTGGTACTAGGTTTATGTTTTCTTCAAAGAATGAATTAGAAAATATTCCTCCCTTCTCCATCCATTGAAAGAGTTAAACACTTGTGTTAATTCTTCTCTAAATGTCTAGTATAATTCCCCAGTGAAGCTATCTGGTCCAGGACTATAATTTTATTGGGAGATTTTAGCTATTGATTAAATCCCTTTCCTTTTTTTTAAGGATTGACACTTTCTCTTTCTTCTTGAATCCATTTAGGTAGGTTCTGTGCTTATAAGAGTTTTTCATTTTTATCTAAAGTTATTCATGATATCATCTTTATTTCTGTAGTGTCAGTTCTGAAGTCCCCTTTTTCTTTTTCTTTTCTTTCTTTTTTTTTTTTTTTTACAGAGGTTTTGGATTTCCATTCATTCATTGCCGCAATTTTCTCCCTGCCTACCCCTCCCTACCAGCTCGCTTCCCCCTCTGAAGAGAGAAAAAAAAAAAAAGAAAAGAAAAAAATTCCTTCATTAGTATACAATTCCCGCATCCCTTCCCCCCACCCCCCACCCCGAGTACACTTCTCTATGCAACCTTAATTCTGGATTCCTGTGCTAACCATAATACTCAATCATATATCACTTCTAATCTGTTCTTTCCCTCATCTGTTTCAATACAATATACATAATTTATCCAGTTTTTTCTGTCATACCCCCACCCTGATGTCAGACCCATTCTACAACAGTGGCGCCATGCAGTATTTGTCCCTTTGTGACTGAGATATTTCACTCAGCATGATGTCCTCCAGGGTCACCCACTTTGAATGTTTTTCAATGCTGCGTAGTATTCCATTGTGTGGATATACCACAGCTTCTCTAGCCATTAGTTTGTTGATGGGCCCTTAGGCTGCTTCCAACTCTTTGCTATTGTAAACAAAGCTGCAATAAACATGGGTGTGCATATATCTGCTTGGATAGCAGACATGGTCTCTCTGGGGTATATTCCCAGTAATGGGATTGCTGGGTCAAATGGTATCTCTATTTGCACTTTTTTGAGAAAGCGCCACACCGCCTTCCACAATGGTTGCACCATCTTACATTCCCACCAACAGTGAATAAGAGTTCCAGTTTCTCCACATCCTCGCCAGCATTTGTTGTTTGCTGTTCTGTTATATTTTGCTATTCTTACTGGGGTGAGATGATATCTCATAGTTGTTTTGATTTGCATCTCTCTTAGAGCTAGGGACTTTGAACATTTCTTCATGTGCTTGTTTGCCATCTGAATGTCTTCTTCGGTGAATGAAGTCCCCTTTTTCTTTTAAAAATTTTTATTCTTTGCATCATTTTTTGGTCGGTCTAGCTAAAGAATTAGAAATTTTATTGATTTTTTTTCAAGGAAACTTCCGTTTTCTTGTTTCCCTCTATTGTTCTGCATTCCATTTTCTTTCTTTTCTCCTGGTAGGTTTAGACCTAATTTGCTCTCCTTTTTCTAGTTCCTTCAATTGTTGAGTTAGGTTGTTAATTTTATAACATCCTGCTTTTAAAAAATGTTGGCATTTTACCATCTCCTATATTTCCCTGGGAGTACACACTTCTATGCATCCCATAAGTTTTGGTATATTGTGCCTTTATTTTCATATGGCACTAAGAAATTTGTGATTTATTCCTTGACCCACTGGTATGTTGCTTACTTTCCATAATTCTGTGAATTTTCCAAGATTTTATTTTCTTCCTAGCATCATTCTGTTATGGTCAGAGATTATGCTTTACATAATTTCAATAATTTTAAATTTATCAGGACTTGCCTTGCAGCATAACATGTAGTCAATCCTGGAGAATAGTCCATGTGCACGGATATATAATGTATATTGTGCTGTTATGGGGTGAAATGTTCCCTATGTATCTGTTAAGTCTACTGTTTTATTCATGTCTTTTACTTCCTTGTGTGATCTTCTTTATAGATATTCTGTCCAATATTTAAATTAGTGTTTTGAAGCCCCCAACTATTATTGCATCTATTTCTCCCTTTAATTATATCAATATTTGTTTTATATATTCCTGAGTCCTCTTTTTTTCCCCAATGCCTTCATATACACCTTTAGACTTTGTCATTCATTATTGTTGTCTTTTCATCAAATGCTACTTCCTTGAATGGTTCATTGTGATCAAATTTTTTTTTGGTATAGGGACTGTGTATATTCTCAGTTTGTGCTTTGCCCATAAATTAATCCACTATTGCAACACAATTGTTGAATACTTTTCTTCATATTTTAGTTTGAGAGATATTAGCCTGTTTTTTGCTTTGTTTTCTAACAGCTGGTCTGTGTACATTATAATACATACTTTGTCTTCTTGAACCACCCTTTGCAATCTTCTTTTCTGCTCTGTGACTTTAGTTCCTTCATTTGACTTTAGAGATGAGAGGAACTGTCTTTGGCCACTTAGAATCAGATATACTAAGGTGGGAATGAAAAACCAAGGAAGAGTCACATTGCATTCATAGTTTAAAAAAAGACAATTTCAAGTTCTATACTGAAGTATAATGTTGTTAGTGGTAGGATATTATCTATATGCATGCAAGGAATACTTGCTAATATGACATATATTCAGATATATATATATATATATGCCAACATCTAAAGCAAAAGAGGAGAAAATTGATGATTTGTTATCAAATTTTGCAGTCCATAATTGACAAAATATGCAATCAAGATATGTTAATGATAACTGGTGACTGAATTCAAAAGTTGGAAACAATGAAGAAGGAAGGGTAATAAGAAAGTATGGACATGATGACAGAACAGAGGATGGAACAAGAATGATCAAATTTTGTATGTTCAATGATTTACTCATCAAAAATAACTTTATTTTCAAAAAATTTAAGTGATTTTTATACAAGAATTAATTTACATTGTGTTATACTCATATACATTAGATTCCATACAATTGCTCATTTATAATGTGTTTCATACAATCATTCATATACACTGTATCTCACATAAAACATTACCATTGACCTATGCCTATTAGTACACCATCTTTTCGAGTCTCCATTGCCTCTTTCCCATTCCTTCACCTTCCCCACAATCTCACTAAACTGCTCACTAACCTCTGTTATCCTAGTGATGTTCATTTTTTCCTTTTTACCCTCCATGTTTTGCTATTGTTTTTCCCCCTTTGGACACTTATACACATCTTAGTAGTTATTCTAGTTGCAAGAAGCTGCACTGCAATCCTAGAATCACGTGGTTCGAGACCATCAGCTGCTCTGTGGGAAAAGGATGGACAATCTCCTCCTGGCAATTAATGACCTCTAGACACCTGCCAGAGTGTCAGCTAAGGGTCGGTTCTGATTCTGTGGTATGCAGGAACAACAACTAGTTATCCTTCTATTTTTACAATAATTTTTTTAAAAAAAACCCCATCAACAAATGAATGGGTAGAGAAGCTGTGGCATATTTGCACAATGGAATATTATGCTGCATTGAAAAATAAGGAACTCATGCAATATTATTCAAAATGGGTGACCCTGGAGGACATTATGCTGAGTGAAGTATCTCAGTCACAAAGGGACAAATGCTATATGGTGCCACTGTTGTAGAATGAGGCTGGCATTGGGGTGGGGGTAAGACTGAGAAAAACTGGAAATGGAAAGCATAAATATTGACGTACTAGGCATTGGTGAGATGACATGGACCGGCATGGGGCATTTTGAGTCAGATGATCATATGATATATTACTCCGGAAATGAAAAGATGAGGAAAAATGGGGTTGCTTTCATAGTTAGAAAAGCCATTCCTAGATCCATCTTGAAGTACAATATTGTGAGTGACAGGATAATATCCATACGCATACAAGGAAATCCAGTGTATACCATTATCATTCAGATATTTGCACCAACAACCAGAGCCAAATTAGATGAAATAGAAGATGTCTACCAACTTTTACAGTCAGAGATAGATCGAACATGCAATCAAGATGTACTGATAATACTGGGTGACTGGAATGCAAAAGTTGGGAACAGAGAAGAAGAATCAGTAGTTGGAAAACCTGGACTTGGAGACAGAAATGGAGCTGGAGATAGAATGATTGAATTTTGCACAATGACTTATTCATTGCAAACACATTTTTTAAGAGACATAAACACAGGTTATACACATGGATATCACCTGATGGTATGCATAGGAATCAGATTGATTACATCTGTGGAAGGAACTGCTGGAGAAGCTCAATATCAGCTGTGAAAACTAGGCCTGGAGCCGATTGTGGAATAGACCACCAACTTCTCATATGCAAGTTCAAGCTGAAACTGAGGAAAATGAAACTGAATCCATGAGAACCAAAATACGACTTTGAGTCTATCCCACCTGAATTTCAGAATCATCTCAAGAACAGGTTTGAGGCCTTGAACACTAATGAGCGAAGACGAGGTGAGTTGTGGGAGGATATCAAGGGTATCATCCAAAAAGAGTGCAGAAATTCACTACAAAGACATAAGAGGAAGAAAAGACCAAAATGAATGTCAGAAGAAACTCTGAAGATTTCACTGGAGCGCAGAGAAGCCAAAGCACAAGAAAGAATTCAAGATACTAAAGAGCTGAACAGAAGATTCCAAAAGGCAATGTGGGATGACAAAGCAAAATATTACAATGAAATAGAAAACCAAAAGGGTCGAACTCGCTCAGCATTTCTTAAGCTCAAGGAACTGAAGAACAAATTCAAACCTTGAGTTGCTACCATCAAGGATGCTTTACACAGAGTATTAAACGATCCAGAAAGTATCAAAAGAAGATGGAAATAATATATTGAGTCATTGTATCAAAAGGAATTGGCAGACACAGAAGAATTTAATGAAACAACATATGAGCAAGAGCCTATGGTCATGAAGGAAGAAGTTCAAGCTGCTTTGAAGGAAATGGCAAAAAATAAGGCCCCAGGAATAGATGGTATACCAATTGAAGTATTTCAGCTGATAGATGCTGCCTTGGATGTGCTCACCAAGTTGTGTCAAGAAATCTGGAGAACAACCACTTGGCCAACTGACTGGAAGAGATCTATATTCCCATTCCAAAGAAAGGTGACCCAACAGAGTGTAGAAACTATAGAACAATATCGTTGATTTCACATGCAAGCAAGATTCTGCTGAAGATTATCCAGAAACGACTGGAACAGCACATCAGCAGAGAATTACCAGAAGTCCAGGCTGGGCTTAGAAGGGGTCGTGGTACTAGGGATATTGTAGCTAATGTTAGATGGATCTTGGCTAAAAGCAGGGAGTACCAGAGGAATGTGTATCTGTGCTTCATTGATTATGCAAAAGCATTTGACTGTGTGGACCATAACAAACTGTGGCTGACTCTGAGAAGAATGGGAATCCCAGAACACTTGATCGTGCTAATGTGAAACCAAGAGGCAGTTATCAGAACAGAGCAAGGAAACACAGCATGGTTCAAAATTGGGAGGAGCATACGCCAGGGATGTGTCCGGTCTCCATACCTTTTCAACCTGTATGCAGAACAGATCATCCATGAGGCTGGGCTCTATGAGGAGAAATGTGGGGTCAAGATTGGTGGAATATATATCAACAATCTGTGATATGCAGATGATACAACACTGCTTGCTGAAACTGAGGAGGACCTGAAGCGCCTGCTGCAGAGTGTCAAGGACTGCAGCCTCCAATATGAATTGAGGCTCAATGTCAAGAAGACAAAGATTCTCACCACTGGACCAATTGGCAGCATCAGGATGGATGGTGACGAGATTGAGATTGTTCACAGCTTTAGTTTGCTTGGCTCCACAGTCAACAGTCTTGGCACCAGCAGCCAGGAAATTAAAAGATGTATTGCGATGGGAAAGACTGCTGTTAGGGAACTCTCTAAAATACTCAAGAGCAACAGTGTGCCTCTGGAGACTAAGGTGCGTCTGGTACAGGCCATTGTCTTTGCAATCATTTGTTATGCGTCAGAGAGTTGGACAATGACCAGGGAGGATAGAAGGAGAATTGATGCTTTTGAGCTTTGGTGTTGGAGAAGAGTATTGAGGGTACCATGGACTGCTAGGAAAACAAACAGATTCATCCTGGAAAGGGTTAAACCGGTCGGCTCCCTGGAGGCAAGGAATCTGAAACTTCATGTGACCTATTTTGGTCATGTTGTAAGGAGAGACCGGTCCTTGGAGAAGGACATCATGCTTGGGATGGTGGAGGGCAGGTGCAGGAGGGGAAGGCCCTTTGGGAGGTGAATTGATTCGGTGACTGGGGCAATCGGGATGAGTGTGTCGGAGACAGTGAGATTGGGGCAGGGCAGAGCAGAGCAGAGTTTAGAGCTGTTGTACATAGGGTCACTATGAGTCCCAAGTGACTCGACAGCACATAACAACAACAACAGGTACCAAAAGGTAGCCACTGGGAAAAGTTGAAAGGTCAGTTTGCCTTTCTGGTGTTTACTTGGCCCGGGATTGCAAAAATAAAAAGATTGACGTTCCGTATTCTCTACATAAAACACGTTTTTAAAAAAGTGAAAGTCTAGGGAGTGCTGGAGGCGAGGGCATGTGTCAGAAGTAGGGAGGTTATCTGGCCTGGGGTGCCCTGAGGCTCTAGGGAGCCTGGACACAGCAGGATACAGCTGTCAGCTCTGAGCTCTAAACTCTTTCCAGCCGGAAAGGCCCCTTGGGGACTGGGGCTGCCCATGACGGTTTCCGTGGCATCATGGGCTCAATGGGGGCTTCCCGGTCCCCTAGGGGCCCAAAAGAAAGCAAAGCTTCCACTAAGCAAGCACCATAGCTTGATGGGGCTTCTTGACACGGGAACTGGGAGGCTGGATCAGAACCCGGGCCTGGCACAGTCTGTGTGCGTGCGCGTGCGCATGCGTGTGTATGCGTTGTTCGCGCATGCGTGCCTGTGTTTGCAAATACGTGCCTGTGAGACAGTTACAGGGTGAGTGGACACCAGAAGCAAAGGTCTTTGGGGTCTTTGCTAATGGCCACCGGTGACAGACACAGCCTTGTGATTGGGTCAAGGGTCGCTGAGATGTGGTCCCTGTCCTTGCTTGACCAGGTGGATGTGTGCTACGGAAAGCTACCCTGTGGCCCCGGAGTTCTCAGACTGGGGAAGAGCAGCTAACTGGCTCTCAGTGTCCCAAACTGTCGTGTGCCCGGTGCCCGGGGGTGCCCGTTCGAAGTTCTGGCTTGCTCCTTTGGAAACGGAAAAGAGGAAGGAAGAGGAGGAGAAGAGACAGAGGATAGAAAAAGGATCTGGAATGCTTCTGTGTTAGGGTGCCTCAGCCGCTGCTGTCTATGCTGGCGGGGTGTGGGCCTCCTCCGGCGGAGGGTCTGTTTTGGAGAAATTAATCTCCAGGATGTGTTGCTGTAAGTACCGCACCTACTCCTCTTGGATGGAGGGAGGGCCCTGGAATTCCGGCTCACAGAACCTGCACTGGGTGGGGTGTGTAGATGTTGCCAACAAACTTGAGGAGTGAGGTCGTGGGAGGGGGGAGCGATCCATTCACTTAGCGTCTGGATAGGTGAGCCACAGACCCACCATTCACTCATGCCAAACTGTCGCAGATGAGCCCATGCATCGCTGGCCAAGGCCTTGTGGTTTTCAAAATAAGAGGCCACACAGCTCACAGCAGGCCTTGGTGGAGGAGTGGGAGATCTAATGGATGATCTTGGTCTTGACGGGTAGTTCAGTCTGGATGTAGGTCTTGGCCTTGAACTCTGCAGGGAGGAGAAGGTTGTCAAAATGGTATAGTCTTGAGGGTTCCACTTTCAGTTCATGAAATCAGACTATTTCTAAATTTAAGCTTTGTTCTACATTGTCCCCCTCTTTTATCCAGAATTCCCTACTGTTAGCCTTTTTAGAGTGATCAAGAGTAGTAGTAGGCAGAGGTGGATTGACAAAAAAAGTGAGTAGTAGGCAGGCAATATGTGGTTTTTCTGGTGAGGTTAATGTGGTCTAGTAGTTCTTTGGACTAACTGTTTCTATATATCTTTGCTTTCCTCCTTATTTCTTCCAGACAGGGCAACAGCATTAGTTGGCTGCTCACTCTAGTCAAAGAATCTAAGTTCTTAGGTGCTGAAATGAATCTATTATTAAGGGTAAAATCTGATTTCCATTGGTATTATAAAGTTGAAATATAAAGACAATGTAAGTTTCCCGGAAGCATCAAGAACTATGAAGATTTGAAAGCATTTATCAATATATTTCAACAAGATGAACACTTTTTAGAAAAGTATGTAGTAAAATGGGAAATCTGAAATATATTTGCTTACTTCAATCGTTTATATGCTAAAAGTTGATGAAAAAGTTTTAGTTACCTATTCAAGATACTAAAATAGCAGATCATATTATGCCCAGTAAGTTAGTTGATATATCTGGAAGTGAAAGAATTGACTGATTGATTTACTGATTGTATTTTTCTCCTTTTTATTAAATTCTTTGATGTTACAGTAACATAGACTTTGTTTCTTATTTAAGAAGGAAGTGGTTCCTGACATTTTTATTACTTGTCTTGAAGAATGACAGTTTCAACAAATCCTCCCCTGAAATGCAAAAGTGTAATAATGTGCCCAGATGCCTGAGGTCCTGGTGCTTACATCATTGTTGAAGTAGGTGGTCAAATAACTGTGATCTTTTACTCACTCTACGTGTCTTCCAGGAAAAAAAACCTTTTCCCTTGAGTAATCTGAAAATGATCATATAATGCTTCATTTCCCTTGACATGCTCCAAAGGTGGTCCATAGGATTTGAAATATCTGAATCAAAGGAAAAAATCTCAGACCTTTAAATATATGGTTTACTCATCACTGTTCTGTTAATGATAAACCTGGGAAAGTTGGTACTATTTTGTATCAAGATATTCTCACATTGTTAGAGTTCCCAGGATATATTGATTTCCCTGGACAGTAGATGTTGCATCTACATTAAAGAAAAAAGATAATACAAGGATGCTCTTTGTTAACATGGAGTCCTGCCTAGTTGACCTTGTAAAGTTAGAATTGACTGAGTTCTAAGAGCAAAGAAGAGTGACTGGAAGAATAATTATTTGATGGAACTCTTTGTTTTTACACTAAAATATATTTGTATCTTGATTTATCTTAGTAAATAATACTCCAAGAAAAGAAATTGTTCAAGCCATACAGATTGAAGTCATTTTTTAATCCTCCTTTGTCTTCAGCCCTTGTTTGCCAATTCATCATAAAACTTAGTGCATTCCATATACAAGCATTTTTTGGAATTAGACATTTTACTCTATGCCATCTTTTACTACTTCTTTCATGCCACCATCTTTACCTAAACCTCTGATTTTTTACCTTCTCAAATTTAGATCTTTGTTCCACTTTACCAAAACACTCAACCACAAATGGTTTAAAATTAAGAAAGAAGTTCATCAGGGTTGTATCCTCTTTCCATACCTATATGTCTATATGCTGAGCAAATTATTCAAGAAGCTAGACTCTAGGAAGAGGATTGGACATCAGGATATGAAGAAGACTCATCTATAACCTGCGTTATGCAGATGACAGCTTGCTTGCTGACAGTGAGGAGGACTTGAGGCACTTGCTGAGGAAGATCAAGGAATACAGTCTTCAGTAAGGATTGCATCTGAACATCAAGAAAACAAAAATCCTTACCACTGAACAACAGGAAATATAATAGATGGAAACAAATTGATGTTGTAAACAATTTCATTTTACTTGGACCCACAATCAACATCCTTGGTACCCAAAATCAGGAGATCAGGAGATGTACTGCACTGGGAAAATCTGCGGTCAGGACCCTCTTCAAATTATTGAGGAACAATGATTTCAGTCTAGAGACTAAGGTGTTCCTGCTCTAGGCCATGGTCCAATCCTGATGCCACACTCCTCCTCATAGATCCCAGCCTCCCAGGTGATTTCTTTCACATATAGATTGAAAATATATTGAATAAACATACTCCAGGAGGGAGAAACCAGCAGCGGGTGAAATCTGGCTACTCCTTGGAAGCAAGGATTTTGAATTGCTCTCTGATATAGAGAAATGACTTTTTAAATTATGAAACCAACCCCATTTTTTCTCACCTTTTCATCCCCGGCATAGTAAATCATATGATCATCTGATTCAAAATGTCCCATGCCAAGCCATCTCATTTGCCAATACCTAGTATGTCAGTGTTTATACGTTCCATTTCTTTCTTAACGATGTCCAATTTCCCTACATTCATGCTTCTCACATTCCACGTTCCAATCACTAGTGTCTCCTTACAGCTGTTCCTCTTTCTCCGCGTTTCCATTTC
>NW_006399766.1:13629425-13644055 GCF_000299155.1 Elephantulus edwardii | reverse complement strand
TAAATGTGTGTGGGTTGATGTTCTCTTTGTGGAAAAATTCCTGCCTTGTTCTTTCCATAGGAGCTTCCCTTTTCCTTCTATTCATAATCCATACAGGACAGGAGATGTCCTCTTCAATAATTTCTATTATACTTTTAGTATCCCATCCCTTAATCCAAGCCATGATATAGTCAATTACATCTTATGCATCTAAAAGTTAGACAGTGTTTAAAGATGATAGATGAATCAGTGCTTTGAATTAATGGTAGTTGAGAATATCTTATGGACTGCCAAAAGAACAAACAAATATGCCTTGAATAAAGTGCACTAATATAATATTGTATATCATTATATATATTTTATAATATAATCCCTATGGTTAAAACTGTTAAGTTATGTAATGATGATTTCTCCCCAAGTCATACATTAAAGGAATGTATGCTAGAAACCCCTTGGTTTATTATATCCAGCTCAAGCTGGCCTTCTTTAGCCCTGGATTTTATGTGAATCTTAAATCCGTTCCTCTTCACATTGATTTACCCTGAGAATAATTTTTGAGGGAAATGGGAAGGAACTTGTGTGAAAAACAATGTGTTTGAATTTTGTTAATAAACTAGTAGTACACTTTTTAAAAAAGAATCATTTTTAAGGTCTTTAAAAATAATATGTATTGGACACCAGAAGAATTAATTGTTATAAAAAATCTAGTTATAACAAACTAATATATAATAGTGGAAAGTAGATCAGTATTTTCCCAGAGCTGATACTGGAATGGGATATGAAGAAACTTTCTGGAAAGGCTTTGAACAGGTTTGAACTATGTTAGTCATGGCGGACAATGTGAGAATGGGATAGATTTGAATTCGTAAAATGTGGATGAAATTTAATGACAACTGGAATGGGAAAATTATGTATCAAGGCTGTGAAATGTGAAATTTAGGAGAGATACAGTGAGCCCTTTAAGGAGTCCCGTTCCTGAGAGTAGATCATTTCCAGGAGTAAGGAGAGTGAGCCACATTCAGAGCAGCACAGACAGTCACCATGTTTGAGGCAGGCACTGCTGTTTCTGGCTGTGTTTGTGAAGAGGTCAATGTGCAACAATGAATGAATAAACAAAAGAGATTTGGTTTCTGTGCAACACATACACTGCTTTTATTTTCTGTGAGAGAGATTAGCAGGAAGTTGAGCCATCGTTTTCCCCATTCTAGTTATCTCAGTTTATCTACATTTTTTAAGTTATTAAATTTTATTAGTTTTAATGAACATTTACAGAGATTTTGGGTTTTCATTCATTCATTGTTGTACTGTTTTCTCTACCGTCCTCTCCAGTCGTTCTTCTTCCCCACCCCCCGAATGTCTGTTTTAATTGTCCAATTGCCACAGTGCTTGTTAAAGCCAGTTCTGATTAACATTTTAAGGAATAAGGTCTAGTGTGTATGAATGATTGTATAAAAAACAATGTACAGGGATAAAACTGCATATGAATTATTGTACCAATAGAAAATTTAAAAACAAAAACGGGTAATATTAATAAAATCTGAATTTAAACTGCAAAATTTAAAAAGCCAGTCCAATTTTACTTATTTGGACCTGATTGAACTGAAAAAACTGGTGTGAAGTCCTGCTTTTTTTGAATGATGGAAATGTTACATATCTAGACTACAGGATGGAAGTACATGGGGTATATACATTTGCTCAAATTCATAGAACTGTATATATAAAAGGATAAAATTTTGGATGGAAGGTGTACCTTAATAAAGTCGATTGCTCTCAAACAAATAAAAAAAATTCCTACATGTCTCAAAGATTCTGATTAAGTACTAATATAAGACTCATCAGCACAGGAGATTTTAAAGAACAGCAATGATTTCAAATTTGAGAATTTCTTTTCCAGTGTCTAAGGTGAACATTCTCTGATTGGTCTGTGAAGTTTCAAATCAAGCATTTTAATCATCTTCATTCAAAATAACATCATAATATACTGTTTTCAGAGGTATGTTTAAGTTCGTTGACCTCCCTGACAAGTATTAGGCAAGCCTTCTTTCATCTCTGAAATGCAAAGTGAACACTTTTTTTTAAGCTTTGTGCTCTGCACACACAACGAATGGAGGCTATTTCCTTGACTTGCTTTCTGTGACCATTTTTATGAGAGGATGCTTAGTGTTCGATGGGCCCACGAGCTCTAGTGACACTGTCCATAGCGAGTTATGACGCTTAAGGCAAAGTGTCTAGGAGTTTGAGCCCGTCAGTAGCTAGCTCTGTGGGGAAAAGATGGGTAGTTTCCACCCTATTGATTTACAGCTTCCGAAACCCAGTCGGGGAGCACTATGAGTTGGAATCCGTCAGATGGTAGTGAGTTTGAGTGAGTTCTTTAATCACGCTGGAGTGGCTTACTCTTTAGCAAGGTTGCATCTCCAGAACTTGTAAGATATTAACACAAGTAAGGCGCACTGGAGGCGCCAGTTCCAAAGTACCAGACACTCTGTGGGAGAAAAATTTGACAAGCTGCGCTAGTGAAGATTGTTGTTGCTGCTGTTAAGTGCTGTCAAGTCAGAAAGAACTCATCACCAACCTTCCAGTGGGTTTTCTTTCTAAAAATTTTTTATTTTCATTGTGATTTTAATGAAAGTTTACAGAAAAGGTGGATGTTCTTTTATTGTGGTGCATATCCCCCTCTTCCTCTTCCCCTTCCCCAGTTCCCTTTTTTAAAATATTAATTCATTGTTGCACAAAAAATTTAACTTCTTTCTCCCCCTCCCCCAGTCCTCTTTGCAGCGCTGTACCCCTTATTCTGTGCTGTTGTCATATATGTAATGCCAAACCATATATTCCTTTCAAACAGTTCTTTCCTTCATCTGTTCCAATGTAGTGTTCATTCTCTATCCACTCTTATCCTAGTCTCCTCCCAAACCTCCATGATAGTCCTGCTTTATAACAGTGTTGCTATGCAGTTTTTTGTCAAACATCCTTGTAAGTGGCATAGTACTGGTCTGTGCGTTGCTGTACAGAGGTAACTCATGGTTGCTGTGATGCTAAACACTGTGACACTAATGTGCCAAATTCTATAATGTTTACCCATGGTGGACAGTGTTTGGTGGAGCTTCCCAATTAAAACAAGCTTGGAAGCAGGAGTGGCATCCACTTCCGAAATGGCTTGCCTCCAGAAACTCTAAGAACATGGAAAAACGAAGAAAGTTATACAAGCGTTCAAGTCTTTCATTCATAGGGTCACTATGAGTCGTCTGAGACTCAATGGCACTTAACAACAACAACATGCAGTATGTGTTCTTTAGTGACTGATATATTTCACTCAGCATAATGTCCTCCAGGGTCACCCATGTTGTATGTTTTATGAGTTCATTGTTTCAGTGTTGTGTAATATTCCATTTTATGAATATACCATAGTTTTCTATCCATATGTTTATTGCTCTAGGTATCAGAGAGATGCAACGCTGGTGCCCAGTGGATTTTCAGAGGCATTAAGTTTCATGAAGGAGATTGCCCAGTGTCGCAGCTGGTAGATTTGAACCATATGCATTTGGATTGCCAGTGCAACTCCTTATCCTCTAGGCCATCAGAGCTTCCTCTTGTAAAGTTTACAAGCTGAGAAACATTATTGAGAAACTTCAGCTCTGTCTTATAGGGTTACTATAAATCAGAAATGCCTCATAAAAAGAACTGTTTCAAAAACTTTAATTCCATTATTGTGTTGTGGGGTTTTTTGTTTGTTTGGGTTTTTTTTTCCTTCAAAAGGCAAACAAAGCCTACAGTTTTTATTTAACCAACTGTTATTTGATTCCCTTTGATGTCAGATGTGAAAACTTTCGTCTACAAATATAACACTCAAACTACCTACACCCACACAGAAACGGACTCTGAGGCAGAAGACCTGGCCTCAAGCTGGTTTCTTCATGGTAAAAGGAGCAAAAATTTTCTGCATTCATGTCTGTTTTCTAGTCTAATGGAAATGTCATTAAACTCTCTATCCCCAAACTTTCTGACATGTAACCAATGACAGTATACACAACTCCAATGACTACAGACTTCATTCAGATGTGTGCAGCTGTGTTGACAGTTCCCGGCTCTACCCAAGGTAAGTGGAGCTAGTTTTAGTGAATGGAAGTTTTCTGTATTTCTCATGGTACAGGTGAATTAAACTCACAGCTATATGTTATTTTACTGTACTTTGCTTTATGGTGATTTTTATATACTGCTTTTTTTAACAATTAAAGGTTTATGGTAACCTTATATCAAGCAAGTCTATTGGTACCATTTTTTCCAACAGCATGTGCCCACTTTGTGTCACATTTTGGTAATTCTCACAAGATTTCAAAATAAAAGCCCTGGTGGTACAGTGTCTTAAGTGGTGGGCTGCTAACTGAGACCTGAAGACTGCAGGGAAATGATGAGGCACTTTTCTTCTGCAAAGATTTGCAGGCTCAGAATCCCTACTGGGGCAGTTCTACTCTTGACTGCAGTGGTCTAAAACCAAACTCACAGCATCTCTGAGGGACGCCTTTATAGAAATCAATCTGCTACTGCCTCGGGAAGAGTATTAGAGCTACTTTCAAGAATCCAGGGATGCCTGCATCCCATGTACCATCCAGATGTGTCCAATTCCTCCCGCACAGAAATGAGAAACAATAATACCCTTTGGTCAATAATTTTTTGGGGGCGGGGGGAGGGAGAGGGAAAAGTTTGGAAACAATCTCGCCACTCTTACTCAAATTCATTTACCTATTAATCTGTATATACACATACACACATGTGCGTGCATGCACACACACACCTACCTTCAAACAAATTTTTTTATGACTACAGAACCCAGCCTCCACAGGCAAGAGATGATGCCTGTTAACTGCACAGATCTGGCGATCAATATGCTGTTATGAGGCTCTATGTTGTCTCACAAGCTGGCGGGGCACACACAAAGGGAGTAGATAGTCATATAAGATTTGCTTTTTGTTTTAAATCCAAACTATTCAGCAACACTGTTAGATTCAGGAGCTGGGACGGGTTCAATGTGCATAGTATGGGGGATGACTTGATGGTCCCATCCCAGTGTGGTAAGGAAGGGAGTGACTAAGCAGGGACCAAGTAGCATGTCTCACAAAGTCTCTCTGGGCTTGGCTTCTAAACATCTCTGAAAGGCCTGAGTCTAGCACAGCAACTGAGCAGTCTTCACTGATAGAAGCCAGAAAGGGAACGCTGTGTGGGGAGGACACCAGCCCAGCGACACCCTGGGAGCTCACTGCTGAACTGAGAGCACAACCGGTGCTCTCCGTGTCCACAAGGGATATATTCCCATTCTCATCACCAAAGACAAAAGCTTCACTCAGCTGAGGATGCCAAGCCAGTGAGGTAGGAAGGTAGCCAGAAGAACTGCAGCCCATCTGTGATGCTGGCTTGGAACAGCAAGTATCCCAGAGTAAAATTCTGTTGTCCTCCCCACAAGACACAAACAGAGTCCTTGTGAGGAGAAGCAGCAACACAGGTGACTTGTCCAGAATGAGCTGGGTACAAGTTCAGTACTGTCTGCTGAGCAAGTTCCCAAACCTTAATGCAGAAGTCTTTGTTACACTTTGCTACCACTGACAGCTAGTGTACCAGAGCTCCGGACACTGACTGTAGACACAACGTCATCGTGTTCATACTTGCAGAACTTGCTGACAATGAGTGTCTTTCTCTTATCTGGTTCCTGCAATTCAGCAGCACCTGAATCGGAAGCCTCTGTCTCCTACCCAAGTAAGATCAGCCACTCTGGCCTCTGGCCTCTGGACCCCAGCAGAACAGAAGCCTTCGTTGCTGCGGAACAAGAGTCCTTGAAAAGCCACAGGGAGCCGATCCAGCAGTGGTCACTCAGGCTGGAGGCCCTGAGCAGGAGTGACCCATCGGACCGCTACCGTGCAGCAGTAGCTCCATATAAGCTGGCACATTAGGGGGAAAATTCCATTCACGGAGGTAGGGTTTCCTTCCTAATCACTACTGTCCCAATTCCAACCTAGACCCAAACTGGAGGTTGGCCAACAATCCAGTACCGCTGCAATCCCACATGCACCTCCAGGTTTCCGCCTGTCTCCTGAGGCTTCAGGTCTTTATTCTGTTTAATAGGATCCATGGTGGCAAAGCCAGGAAATTAAAAAAAAAAACCAAACACAAAAATAGGGCATTGTATTTTGAAGGACTGTGGTCAGGGACCTCTTGAAAGTGCTGAAAAACAACCATATCAGCACTTTCAAGAGGTGCACCTGATCAAAATCATTATCTTTTAAATTACTCGATATACATCTGAAAGTTGGATAATGAATAAGGAGCACAGAAGAAGAATTTGAGTGGTAGTGGTGGAGAACAGTGTGGAATATTCCATGGACTGCCAAAAGGACAAACAAATATGTCTTGGAGAAGGTGCAGTCTTTTTGGAAGCAAGGATGGTGAAACTTTGTCTTACATACTTTGAGCATGTTGCTAGAAGGAAGAGAAGACCCTTACCGAGATGGCTTGACTAAATTATAGTACTGGTGGTTTTGAGTATGTCAGAGATAGGATAGCACATGGTTGAGATCCAATGTTCATGTCACTGAGTCATAGTCCAATTGGCAGCATTTAAAAACACCAACAATGTTGGCACAGTAGATTAACAAGAGAAAGATGAGGCAGTCTGCTTCTGTAAAGATTTTTAGCCTTAACTTTACAGAAGTAAACATTGGAAATGTATTACTTTGCTGGAAGGAAAGTATTAAAGGTGCTAGACATCTTCTATTTGACATGCTGATAAGCCTTATGTCATACTGTATAAATCTCAAAGCATATAACATTGCAAAAGAAGTTATTATAAAAAATAATTGTGAACTTTGCAAATGATCTAAAATGATACTAGCTTATGGGAAAACAGCAAAATGGAGGGGAGACTTAATCATGAAGTTGTACATTTTGATGGGTGGGGGTATGAGGGGAAACTGGAATCTGTTCTGGGAAACCATGTATTCGAATTTTGTAAATAAAAATAGGGTCACTATGAGTCGTGCTGACAATGGCAACAACAACAATAAAAAATTTATCAGTGAAAACTCTTTCTTAGGTACTTTTTAATGGTTATAATTTTGATGTAAACAGAATAATTCACTTGGAAAAATAAACATGATTGTTGCAGACCAAGGGTGAAGTATTTTTATAATTTTTAAGAATGAGAGGGACAGCCAGGAATGAGATAGAACAGAGGGCATAAAGCAGAGGGCCAGCAGTTCTCAACTGAAGACCCCCATTCCAGCTTCCCTGTATCTTTATTGAAAATTATCAGGAAGTAAATCACAAGGAGAATTCAATGCAAATGAAGCCAAGCTCCTTCTATTGTAAACCTTCCCCTTGACTCAGGAGGGAGGGGCCAGCAAATGCAAGAATCTGGTAAACCCTTAAGGATTGCCTTAGTGCCTCAGGGTGAGCTCTAGATTGTACCGCACCTCCACCACATCCTGATAGCATTCGGTTTATTACAAATATTTAGCATTGGCTTCCCCTATGTAATAAGTCTTGGTTATTGTGTGCTTTTCCAGGAAAATGTCCAAAAATCACAAAGAAAGGTTAATGTTTACTTGTAAAAGAGGAAATGTCAAATGCAATTCATGACAGTGTGCAAGAAGAAAATGTGAAGTGAATTCCTCCTGTTCTCAGAAATACTATCTTCTTTTGTGCAATTGACTCAGGTTTAAATGTATTATATATGTTATTAAACATGATAATGTTATTAAACATGATATTGTTCTTGTTTTTATGTGCCAATGAGTAGTCTGCCTAAATAGCAACCCTATGTATTGCAGCTCTAAAGCCTGCCTTGTCCTCAGCCAGTCTCACCGATTCTGATATACATTCTGATTTCCCCATTGCCCCTGTTATATCAATCCATCTCATTCAGTGTAAAAAATAAAATTTACACTTGAAAACCCTATGGGAAATTGTCTTTATCCTACAGAATGACTATGAGTTGGAATAAAATCAATGGCAGTGGATTTTTTGTTTTGTCTCAGAAAGGCATACTTTTAAAGCCAAGTGAATCCCAATTTATGCCATAAGGAGTCTTCAGTGTTGGGTTCCAAAGTCCCACACAGGGACTGTAGATACAGTCATTATATATCGGGACTCTAGGTTCATAATCAGGCACCTCTTACTCTATTTTGTGACTGTCTCCATCTTTAGATTATTAATCCCCTTCAGGGCAAAGTTTATGCATTTCAGTTTTGTTCTGCCCAGGACCTAAAACATTATCTTACCTAGACAAGGCCCATGGTAAATGTACCTGGAGTAAGTGAATGCACTTCAGAGGTGAAGTACACATAACTATATATTAAAATATATAAAATGCAAGTGAGTTAGAAAATTCTTTATACCAAGCACTGCTTCATTATTTTAGATTATTCCTTTGTGTTATTCCCCCCCCCCAAATTGGACAAAGTAGTCAAAGAGTATCAAAAGTCTATCAGTCGCATACATAGTATCAAACTACATTCTTTGTAGAAGAGGAAATAGGTTATGGAACTAATATTTGAGCAATTGATAGATCTAATTGCTGTCACACACCAATTTAATCATTGCTCTACAGATGAGATATGAGGGAAGATCTGTGCTCCAGGCTTCTGGAAATAACGATTTGTGTTCTCTATGCTCTGATGGCATAGTGTCCTAAGTCAGAATGCTTCCTGAAATGTTAGCAGTTCAAATCTACCAGCTTGGCAGAAGAAATAATGAGTAGTTTCCTTTTGTAAATATTACAGCTTTGGAAATCGAATGGCAGGTCACTGAGCTGGATTTGACTCAGTTGCCATGGATATTCTTTATTATTAAAGAAGTTTTATTGGTTTGGTTTTGTTTTCATCTTACCACCATTTGGCTAACCTTGTCTGGGTTCATCCTAGTCTTAAACTGTTTCATGACCTATGAGACATACAGTAATCACCTATAATTTCCTCCTCTGAGGTTTATTGGGAAATTGCTTTCCCACTAAAAGTGCATGAAATAAATGGGTATGTGCCTCAAATGACTGTTTTTAAAAGGTATTATACCCTGGTGGAGAAGGGTTTGGTGTGTTTGGTTTGTTTGGGGTTTGGTGTTTTGTTTTTTTTTATGTGCATAGGGATTTGATTCTTGGAAGGTCACATTCATCTCTTTTATTATCTCCTGGTTGTAGGTTTTTCAGGATGCTTGGAAGACTGTTTATGTTGTGTACTAGGGCTTCTAGAGTTCTTCCAAGCTTTTCTCTGATTAAGTTTATAGTCTTGTTTTATTCCTAGTTCCTTGATTCACTTTGAGTTTGTTTTTGTGTGAAGTGTGCATCTTGCTTGAGTTTTCTAAGATACTTTTCCAATTTTGCCAACACCATTTGTTAAAGAGGCTTTTATTTCCCCACTTAACTGATTTCATCTCCTTGTCAAAAATTAGTTGACCTATAGGTAGATGAACTGATTTCTGGGTTCTCAATGCTATTCAATTGATATAGGCATCTGTCATTGTACCAGTACCACACTGTTAGGACCATCAAGGCTGTGTAATAGGATTTGATATCAGGGAGTGAGAGTCCTCCTACCTTGTTTCCCTTTTTAAGGAGTGCTTTGCCTATTCGGGGTCTCTTTCCATTCCAGATGAAATTGGAAATTGCCTTTTCCATCTCATTGAAGAATGAAGTTGGTATTCATATTTTGCTTGCATTGAACTTGTAGATTGTCTTTGGTAGAATTGCCATTTTGACAATTTTGAGTCTTTCTATCAATGAGCATGGTATGTTCTTCCATTTGTCTAGGTCTCTTTTTGTTTCTTGACGTAATATTTTATAATTTTATTTGAATATATCTTTTGTGTTTCTAGTTAGGTTTACTCCCAAGTATTTAATCTTGTGGTTAGCTACTGTGATGGGTGTTATTTTTCTTAGCTTCATTTCTGTATTTTCGTTGTCACTGTAGAGAAATCCAATTGATTTATTTTTTATTTTTTAATTAGTATTTTTTTATCTACTGGTTTATTTACAAAACTTGAATACAAATTCAAAGAAATTTTTTCAGTGTTCCTCACCCCTCACCCATCAAAATGTACAACCCAATGATTATTCCTACCCCACCCCCTGCATATCCACATCCCTCTGCTTCCATCCTCTCCCACTCCTCCTGGATCCTTATACTCATTCTACAATAATGGTTTTATGCAATATTTATCCTTGTGAGACTGAGTTACTACTTCACTCAGAATAATGCTCTCCAGTCCCTCCCAAGTTAGGTAATAATTTATAAAATCATTGCTCCTGCATGCTACATTTTTATTCCATTGTGTGAATGTACCATAATTTCTCAATCCATTGTGTGAATGTACCATAATTTCTCAATCCATTTGTTTGTGGTTGGACGTTTGGACTGTTTCCATGTTCTTGCAATGGTGAATAATGCTGCTATGAACGTTGGTGTACAAATCTCCATTTGTGCCTCAGTTCTCATATTCTCAGGTTATATTCCAAGTAGTGGAATAGCTGGATCATATGGAATTTCTATGTTCAGCTTTTTGAGGAAGTGCCAAACTGCCTTCCAGAATGGTCGCAGCATTTTGCAATCCCAACAACAATCTATAAGAGTTCCTTTCTTGCCACATCCTAACCAACATCTCTTACTTGCTGCCCTGTTAAACTTTGCGACTCTTACTAGAATGAGATGGTACCTCATTGTGGTTTGTATTTGCGTCTCTCTTATTGCCAATGATTTGGAGCACTTCTTCTTGTGTTTGTTTGCCATTCAAATATCTTCCTCTGGGAAAATTCTTTCCATGTCTTTTGCCCTTTTCGTAGTTGGGTTATCAGTCTTTTTCTTGTGGAGGCCCAGGAGTATTCTGTAAACTTTTGTTATAAGACAATTGTATGAGATTGTATTACCAAATGTTGGTGAATTGATTGACTATGCCTAGTAGCTTTCTTGTTGCTTCTTTAGGGTTTTCTAAGTATAATATCAGACTGGGAAAAATATTTGGTAATGATATGTCTGATAAGGGATTTATAACTAAAATTTATAGAATACTCCAGCACCTCAACATGATAAAGGTAAACAAGCCACTCGTAAAATGGTCACTGAATATGAAAAGACACTTCACCAAAGTATGGTGAACAGACACATGAAGAGATGCTTAATATCCCTAGCTCTAAGAGAGATGTAAGTAAAAACAACTGTGAGATATCATCTCACCCCAGTAACAATAGACAAAGTTTGACAGAACAGCAAACAACAGATGCTGGCAAAGTTGTGGAAAAGTTGGAACCCCTAGTCACTGTTGGTGGGAATAGAAAATGGTACAACCACTATGGAAGGCAGAATGGAACTTTCTAAAAAAGCTGGAAATGAATATACTGTTTGATTCAGCAATTCCAGTACTGGGAATATACCCTAAAGAAACCAAAGCTTCCTCCCAAACAGGTATATGCACACTCATGTTTATTGCTGTATTGTTCACAATAGCTAAGAGATAGAAGCCACTCAAGTGCCCATCAACAAATGAATGGATAGAGAAGCTGTGGTATATTAACACAATGAAATACTATGCAACACTGAAAAATAAGAAACTCATAAAATATTACACAACATGGATGACTGGAGGACATTATGCTGAATGAAATATCTTAGTTACAAAAGGAATAATACTACACAATGCTACTGTTGTAGAGTGGGACTGATATTGGGGTTGGGGGAAAACTGAGAAAAGAGAATAAATAATGAACACTGCATTGGAACATATGAGAAAGAACTGTTTAAAAGGAATATATAATTAGGCATTATTTGCATGACAGTAGTCCAGAATAAGAGTTGCATAGCAAAATGGACTGGAGGGGCAGGGGGAGGAAATTGTACAAAAATGAATTCATGGAAATCCAAGTTTTCTATAAACTTTCTTTAAAATCAAGATAAAGAAAATATTTATAAAAAGTTATTGGATAAGACAATGCATCCTAGTGGTCAATTTTGCAAAATTTTGGTCTCTTCTGATGTTTTCTATTTTTTAATTGGAATATTAGCTTTGTGTATATATTTGCAGGCTACTGTATGTGATTTAAGGGAGAGTACCCATCTTTCTTCTTGAAATAGCTGGTTACACTTGAAACTCTAGCCTTTGAGGCAGAAACAGAACTCCATATCACTAAGCCACCAGAGCTCCCTATTGGAGGTTATTTCATTTTGGGGTTGTTGTTACTGTTAGGTGCCTTCAAGTTGAGTGCAACCCATAGCAACACTATGAACAACAGAGTTGAACTATCCTGCGCCATCTTCATCATCTCTGACATACTTGAGTCCATTGCTGCAATTACTTTATTAATCTTTCTGATCAAAGGTCTTCCTCTCTTTCACTAACCCTTCCCATTTCCAAACATTCCCAAATTTATGTGAGATAAGGCCTTGTCATTCTTGCCTCCAAGGAGCATTTTGGCTGCACTTTCTTCAAGACATATTTGTTGTTTCGGAAATCTAGGGGATTTTCAACACTCTTCTCTAACATCACAGTTCAAAGGCATCAGTTGTTCTGTCATTCTTATTCACTGTCAAGATCTCAGATACATAACAAATGATTGAAAAGGTCATAGCCTGGATCAAGCATACTGTAGTCCTCAAACAGATGTCATTGTTCCCTAATAATTTGGAGAAGTACCTAACTTCAGACTTCCCTAGTGCAATATCTCGCCTGATCTCCTAACTGCTGGTACCCAGAGTGTTGATTGTGAATCCAAGTAAGATAAAGTTGTTGACAGTTTCAATCTATTCTCCATGTATCATGATGTTGCCTATTGGTCCAGTGGTGAGTATTTTTGTTTTCTTGTCATTGAGATACAGGCAGTAGGCTATCTTTAAATATATCTGCATAGATATCATTCTGTTCCACCAATTGTGCTGTAATTTTGGCAAAAGTCAACTATGCTTTTCTCCAAAGAATTTTCATTTTTGTGTTAGTTTCACTAGCTATTGCAATTATAATTTAATTTAAAATCTAGAAATTAATGCAGTTTTAAGGTGAAAGAAAATTCCAATTACTACAAAAAGTCAGTTAAATGCATTGAAAGTACTAAAGGAAAGACTCCTTCCAGCAAAAGGTAAGTTACGGAGAAAAGCGCAACCATGAACGTATGGAAAGACAAAGTCTCTGTAAACGTTCATTAAAATCAATTAAAAGAAATACATAATTGTTTTGAAAAGCTTTCCATTTTCCCCTGTCTTTTAAAGTTTTCACTTCACTTTAAAGAAAACAATGCATTACAAGTGAAGTTTATAAGCTAAAGATTACACACATCAGTCAGTGGACTGACAGTACAGAAAATATATTTACTACAAAAAATAACTATGGACTGTATTTTCACATGTTGTAAGTAAAAATAAAGCATTATGAATAATATAGTTTTAATAAATATGTATGTTTATTGACTCTTTGCTTTAGCTTATTTTTTTTTTCTAGTTGTGTAACGTTGAGTCGGATCACCCTGGTTCAGGAGGAGATTGCCCTTCCTTCTCCAGCAGAACATCTGGTGGATTCAAACCATGAGTCTTCAGGATTGCAATGCAGCTTCCTGCGACTAGGCCACCAGACCTCCCTTTTAGCTTACCTTTTATTTTTTTAACTAATTTTAATGAAAGTTTACAGAGACTTAGGGTTTCCAGTTATTCATTGTTGCACTTTTCTCCCTACCCACCCCCTACCCTCCAATTCACTCTTTGACTTGAAAAGAAAGAAAAACTCTTTCATTGTTATGCAATCCCTCCCCCCAAGTCCACTCCATTATGCAGCCTTCACTTTGGACTTCTGTAATGACAAGAATACCCATCCATATATCCGTTTTAAACAATTCTCTCCCTCATCTGTTTCAATGCAATATACATCATTCCTTCCTCTCCTTTTTCTGTCTTCCCTCAATGCTGATGTCGGTCCTGTTTTGCAACAGTGGCCCTATGCAATATTTGTCCTTTTGTGACTGAGATATTTTACTCACCATAATTCCTCCAGGGTCATCCATTTTGAATACTATTGCATGAGTTCCTTGTTTTTCAACGCTACATAGCATTCCATTATGTGAATATACCACAGCTACTCTATCCGTTAGTTTATTGATGGGTGCTTGGGTTGTTTTCAGCTCTTTCCTATTGTGAACAAAGCCACAATAAACATGGGTGTGCATATATCTGCTTGGGTGGCAGTTATGGTTTCTTTAAATTCCCAGTAGTGGAATTGCTTGGAATTGCAACTTTTTGAGGAAGTGCCATACAGCCTTCCATAGTGATTGGACCATTTTACACTCCCACCAACAGTGAATAAGGGTTCCAGTTTCTCTACAACCTCGCCAGCATTTGTTGCTTGCTGTTCTACTAAATTTTGCTATTCTTACTGGGGTGAGATGATATCATATAGTTGTTTGGATTAGCTTACTTTTTAACAATTATACTTATTTTTTTGCTTTTTAAAAATTCACATTGTGCTTCTTATGATCATCCGCATATAATGTGTTTGATAAAATTAATCACCATTGATCTATGTCCACTATTACCCCATCTTTTCAGATCTCCACTGGATCTTCCCTAATTTCTTTACCCTCTCTCTCCACCCACCAAATCTGTGACCCTAAAATTTTGACCCCCACCCACCCCACCGCCCCC
>NW_006399766.1:13625940-13627137 GCF_000299155.1 Elephantulus edwardii | reverse complement strand
ACAAGTATAGATCTCTTCTAGTCAGTCGGCCAGCTGGCTGTCCTCCAGATTTCTTGGCACAACTTAGCACATCCAGGGCAATGTCTGTTTATTGAAACATGTCAATTGGTATGCTGTCAACTCCTGGGGCCTTGTTTTTTGCCAATTCCTTCAGAACAATTTGAACTTCCTCCTTCATCACTATAGGCTCTTGCTCATATGTTATGACATAAAATTCTGTATCAGGCAATTCCTTCTGATACAGTGACTCTCTGTACTCCTTCCATCTTCTCTGGATACTTCCTGGATCATTTAACATTCTACCCAAAGTATCCTTAAGTATTGCCATCTGTGGCTTGGATTTGTTTTTCAACTCCTTAAGCTTAAGAAATGCTGAGCATGTTCGGCCCTTTTGATTTTCTGACTCCAGCTCTCTGCACATTTCATTATAGTATCTTGCTTTGTCATTCTGGGCTGCCTTTTGAAATTTTGTGTTCAGCTCTTTGATTTCTTGATTTCCTCCTTTAGCTTTGGCTTCTCGGCACTCTAAAGCAATACTCTGACGTCCATCTTGGTCTTTTCTTCTTTTTCAGCCTTTGTAATGATCTTTTACATTCTTCATGGGCGATTTTCTTGATATCCTCCCAGAGCTCATTTGGTCTATGCTCATTGGTGCTCAAGGCCTCAAATCTGTTCCTGAGATGGTTTTGAAATTCGAGTGGGACAGACTTAAGGTCAAATTTTGGTTCCCGTGCACTTGATTTAATTTTTCTCAACTTCAGCTTGAACTTGCATATGAGTAGTTGGTGGTCTGTCCAAAAATCAACACCTGGCCTGGTTTTCACTGCTGATATTGGACTTTTCCACGGAGTCTTTCCACAAATGTAATCTATTTGATTCCTATGCATACCATCAGGTGAAGTCCGTATGTGTAGGCTGTGTTTATGTTTCTTATAGAAGGTATTTGCAATGAATAAATCATTGAATTTGCAGAACTCTATCATTCTATCTCCAGCCTCATTTCTCTCACCGAGCCCGTGTTTTCCAGCTACTGATCCTTCTTCCCTGTTCCCAACTTTTGTGTTCCAGATGCCCATTATTATCAATGCATCTCCAGATGTGCAGGCTGGATTTAGAAGAGGTTGTGGTACTAGGGATATTCTAGTTAATGTTAGATCTGTGCTTCATTGACTATGCAAAGGCTTTTGACTGTGTGGG
>NW_006399766.1:13623181-13625298 GCF_000299155.1 Elephantulus edwardii | reverse complement strand
TGAGAGGAATAGAATTGATGCCTTTGAGCTGTGGTGCTGGAGAAGAGTGTTGAATATACCATGGACTGCTAGGAGAGCAAACAGGTTTGTCCTGGAGAAGGTGAAGCCAGAATGCTCCTTGGAGTCAAGGTTTCTGAAGCTTCGTCATGTTTGGCAAAGTAGAGGGGCAGCGCAGGAGAGGAAGACCTTTGATGAGATGGATCGATTCTGTGACTGGAGTGGTGGGAATGAGTGTGTCTGAGATGGCTAGGTTGGCACAGGATAGAATGACATTTAGGGCTCTAGTCCGAAGTGATTAGATGGCACACAACAACAACTCCTAACTACTGTGTAATATTTCATCATGTGAATGTACCACAATTTTTCAATCCATTTGTGTATTGATGGACATTTTGGCTGTTTCTATGTTTTTGCTTTTGGGAATAATGTTGCCATGAACATTAGTGTACAAATATCTGTTTTTGTCTCACTTCTGTTTCCTTGGGGTATATTCCTAGTAGTGGAACCTTATGGAATCTCTATGTTAACCTTTTTGAGGAAATGCCAAACTGCCTTCCAGAGTATGACTTTTAAATATAACTAACTTGTACTACTTTTTTAGGGCTACTGTAACAAAGAACCACAAATTGGATGGCTTATAAGAACAAACATTTATTATCCCTCAGATATGGAAGGTAGCAGTCCAAATCAGTGTGTCAGCAGGACTGTAAATTCTCTGAAGTTTTTTCTGGTTTATGATTGTCCTAGGTATTCTTCATCTTGGGGCAGCATAATTTTAATCTCTGTCTCCATCTTCATATCTTTCTTCTGTACCTAGCTCTGTGTGTCTGCTCTTTCGTAAAAGCATTCAGATTGGATTAGGACCTGTCCTACTCTAGTACAAAGATCTACTGCTGTAGAGTCGATTTCAACCCATACAGACTCCATAGGATGGAGTTAGACTGCCCCATGGTGTTTCGTAGGTGGTGATTGTAATGCATTATATAATGTGAATGTAGTATGTAGACAGAGCAGACACAATGTGGGGTGGCTGAGTCTGTCTTCTACTTGCTCCATCAAGGGAACAATCCCCATCAATAACATCTATAGTACCAAACAAATAGCTACATGGTCAAACACACTACCATTCATGCACCGGCACCTATTTCTACTAAGATTGGGTCCAATGTTCACGTTCATTGTAGCTTAACTCACGGACTTTACTCACAGTTGTGGAGTTTACTAGGAAATACGCTGAGGAGTGGGAGACTCAAAGACTATCATACAATGCAAGTCCAGATTTAGCCCAGTATTACTAAACCAGATTAACAAAGCACAACTCTTCAATTAGTCCAGGTTCATTTCAGCAGCACGAATGCACCTCTAGCTTCCTCAATCATCTAGCAAATTTTTGCTCAGAGAAGTTATAAATCAGCTTTAATTCAATCACCCAGCAAGCAAGACCTTAACTGTGGCTCCATCTCCAGGATTCCTCTGGTTATATCTTGTCACAGTCTCTTCACAGCAGTGCCAGTCTTTTCACCCTCTCTTCACCACCATTTTACACAGTGCGGAAAGTGCTCACTTATATTGGTCCCAGATGTGGATGATTTGCAAGATCATGTATCCACTGTTAAGCTAGCTGGAGATCATGCTCTCAGTGGGACTAACACAATGGATAGAAAAGCCAATTTTTGAGGTTTCTGTCACCACAAAATGCTAGGCTGCTAACCAAATGGGTCAGCAGTTTAAGTCCACCAGCTGCTCCTGTAAAGAGTTATGACATTGGAAACCAAACCAAGGATCTCTACAAGTAAGAGTCAACTATGAAATCACCCATGAAATAGAATTATTCTTAATTTTTTTTAGTTTTAATCTTTACAGAAACAGCTTGCCACAGTGAACAGTTGATAAGTTTGAACTGCTGACTATTTGGTTAGCACACTAATGCTTTACAAGGTCACATTCATAGGTAGCAGGGATTAGAACTTCAACATACCAATTTTTTTTTATATCTAATCTATATCTCCACATATCTTTCACAGAAGCTGTGAAAACTAGGCCAGGAGCTGATTGTGGAACAGACCACCAACTACTCATATGCAAATTCAAGCTAAAGCTGAGGAAAATTAAACCAA
>NW_006399766.1:13564023-13620826 GCF_000299155.1 Elephantulus edwardii | reverse complement strand
CTGGGTAGAGTAGAGGGACAGCGCAGGAGGGGAAGACCCTCTATGAGGTGGATTGATTCAGTGACTGGGGTAATCGGGATGGGTGTGTCAGGGGCCATGCGATTGGCATAGGATAGAGCAGGGTTTAGGGCTCTAGTACATAGGGTCGCGCTATGAGTCGCAAACGACTCGATGACACATAACAACAACAGTGCTTCTCAGGAAACTTGTATTAAAGACTGTTTTTTCTCACTTTTCAAATATTTGCAGATTGAAACTTCTAAAAATAAAAACATCAAGGCAGTGTAAAATTGCTCTACTCTTCCAAATGTTGACTTTCAATTTCCGAGTTTATCTCACCACAATCTTACTGCTGCTCAGTCTCAGTAACAAATAGGCTAGTGAGTGGTGTGAGTTTGTAAACCACACTCTGAATAGACTGTTGTGATGCTGGTTAAGCCACAAAACCACAAACCCAGTCCTGGAAGGTCCAGTAAAACAGTCTACTCCATTCAACAAAGGCAATAGAACTTTGTAGGATAAATTTTGCTCCTTTCAGGTTCACAAAGGCCTAAAGTTTCTTCCGGGAAGTCTCCCCTAAAATATTGCCCAGCCCGAAAGAAAGGGTCCATGAATCATGTCAAAATTTCCATACTCATAAAAAAAAACTTTTATAAGACTTAGGCCTCTTTAATGGTGTATCTTTAATAGTAATTTTCCTTCAGTTCACTTTGAATTTGTGTTGGATTCCAACTTCCTATCCAGTACAGCATTTTCAGATCCTTGTATCTCAGAATGTTATAATTTCACACATATCTGATACAATTAGTGTAACTATTATATGATAAGGATTGTATCACTTGAAACAGTAAAGTCCAGAGAGATTAATCAATTCCTCTGAGTCAAGAAAATAAGAAACTAAATAAAAAAAATAATAAACTGAAATGAAATGTTTTGTTCTGAAAGATGAAAATGTCTTGATTTTATTAACTCACTAATCACCTATTGCATTATACTCAGGCTACAGATATGTGTTAATAAAACATAGACCCGGATCCTTAAAAAAGCATAATGCAGGCTGAATAAGGTCAATACATAGACTGATCATTGCAATTCATTGTAGTGAGTGATATAATAGTAAAATAAGGTGCTTTCAGAGCCCAGAGAAGATAGGAGAGTAATTGTACCTTGAGAAATTTCAGAATTATGGAAGAATACTCAGAGTACCTAGCACTGGAGATGAAACTTTAAGGAAAAATATTCAATATCTAGGAAGACAATGAGTGGAAAGCTATTCCAGGAAGAGGGTACATCATATACAACGACAGGAGTCATAAAAAAAATCTATAAAATTATCAAAGAATGACAAAGTATTCAATGAAGTCTAGAGTGTGTGTCAAGAACAGTGATAGTTAGTGTTAGTTCATGCATTGTTATATCTTAAAGAAGAATTTGGACTTTGGTAAGGATCATCTAGAGGGTAGGTGACATTATTGATGATTGAGTATGCTTTATTCTTTTTGCCATTATTCAATTAAGTGCATAGAAATGTTATAGAATTTCCTCAAAAGATTGTTTTGAGCCAAAACAATCACTATTGTTTTGGAGTTGTTTGTGAACTTTAACATAATATCATATATATAGGACATTGTGAGCTGTATAATAAAGTCTTCTTTTTGTTGTTGCTTCTTTCTTTCACTGTCCATTATTTGGTATGTGGGATTTAGAAGAGGAAGAAAGGAGACAAACCAAAATTAGAGAATAATTAGTAAGCACTGACTATCCAATTTGAAGGGAGCAGTGTTTAAGATGCTAACTGAAAGGTTGGTGGCTTGAACCCACTAGCTGCTCTGCAAAAGAAAGATGTAGAAGTCTGACTTCATAAAAATTATAGCCTTGAAAACCCCAGGAGGCATGTCTACTCTATCCTATAAGATCGCTATAAGTTGGAATTATTTAGGCAGCAGTGAGTTTGGTTTGATTAAACAATGTGAGCTTATCCATAAAAATTGTGTAATAAAGGATTGTTCATTTTTAAAATTTTGTTTGTGATTTGGTTGATATACTGTGAAGTTTACCCAGAGAATACTCTGTTAAGTGGTGAAGGACTGTGGAATAAAGTAGTATTTTGGTTTTGGGGCCTGTAATGATTTTTTTTTAAATAGATAAATCTGATCTAGAGTCTTGGGACTGGATTGGGAATGGATGAGAAGGAAATAATCAAAAAGCACAGTAACCTGAGGCTGTGAATCTCCTGTGTGTTCATCCAAGTCAAGAGGCTGATGCAGTCATTTCTTATGGTAGCCCTCACCATCTCCAAGAAAAGCTTTTCCTGACCAGTAGTAAGAAAGGGTTCATCATGGGGGTAGCATTTGTATACATAATGGCAGCCACCTTATCTCTTCCTGATGAGTAAGTGAGGAGGGGAGAAAGTAGACTCCAATTTTTTGGATCCATAGAAAAGAGACACGCTGTGAGATGGGAGCCGCAAGTAAAGGTTGTTTTCCACTTTTCCTTTTTCCACTTTTCCTTGGCTGATGTAACCCCAAACACAGTCCTGTCAATAAGGACAAAGGAGACAAGAATGAAGGCAAAGGGACTGAAGATGACGGTTCCACCAATAACTAGGATTAACAAATCATTAATACAGGTATCTGGGCAAGCAATTTTTAAAACTCCAGTTTAAGATTCCGGGTCAGAGAATAATGTAGAATTGTTCTCTGGTCACAGAAAGTCAAATGACTGAGCATTCTGAGATGGAGTATTGAGACAAAATTACAGATGGTCCATGGAGTCACCACTAAGAAGGCACTGCACTGGAGCTGAATAATGTAGCATAGTGTAATGGTTGACAGATGGCAATGTACCGGTTATATACCATGGCTGCCAAGAGGAAATTGTGCGGGTCTACCAGCAACATTTAAAAAAAACCCTCCAAACACAACAAAGCAAACCAAAAAAATGTTTGTTAAGGCCTCCTGCAAAGAAAATAGTTGAACTGTGGCATGTCTGCCAACACTTTGGGGACTGTGGGTGTTGTGAAGCAGATGTCAGTGAAGAATAGATTGGCAAGGAACTACATAGGCCTGTGGAGGTGAGCATCGTTGCTGATAGCTAGGATAATTAGTAAATTTCCCATCACAGTGATGAGATACATGCATAAAAATACAAAACTAAGAGGTGCTTTGTTCATGGCCCCACTGTGATTCCCAGAAGGAAGCTTTCTGAGATAGCAGTTTGGTGACTTTGGTGCCTACTTCTATTGTATCTAAAAGATAAAAAGTTCCACTTCAGCTTAGCCAAGAGCCATATTAGCAAATTATAGACTAGAATCAGGTTTTTTAAACAGATAGTTCTGGATAATTTTCTCCTCTTATGTTAAATACAAGATCCCCAACTGATTTACCTGCTTTGATCAATACACAGTAGGTGCTCAGTAAATATTGATTGCATTTATAAATGGGGGATTGCGCTTACAAAATGGGGGGAAGGAATGTTACAGTTTTCTACTATCTTCATGATCTCATTTGTGTTTACTGCCTATTTTCTCAATGTTAAAATGAAGATAATATCTGAAAGTAGATATTATCTTCATTTTCTAGATTGTGCCATTTTTAGAACTTCTACAACTTTATTTTAGCTATTGCTCCACAACAGCAACTGCTATCATTTAATAATCTAGAAAAGTTACAGATTCCACAATCAACTGAATTGAGACATTGTGGTACATTCATATGATGGAATACTACATAGCACTCAAGAGCAACAATTTCAAAAAATACTACATAACTTGGGAGAGACTTGAGAGCATTATGTTAAGTGAACTAACAGTCTCTCTTTTTAAAAACAATTATTATTGTTATTATTATTAATTTTAATGAAAACTTACAGAGACTTTGGATTTCCATTCATTCATTGTTGTACTTTTCTCCCTGCCCACCTCTCCCCCACCCAGTTCACTCTTCTTTTTGAAAAGTAAAAGAAAAATTCTTTCATTGTTATACAATCCCTCCCCCAGGTCCATCCCACTATGCAGCCTTCATTCTGGACTCCAGTCATGACAATAATACCTAATCTCATATCTCTTTTAAACAGTTCTCTCCCTCATCTGTTTCAATGCAGTATACATTATTCATCCCATCTTTCTCAGTCTCCTCCCAACATGGGTATGCATATATCTGCTTGGGTGGCAATTATGGTTTCTTTGAGGTATATTCCCAGTAGTGGAAGTGCTAGGTCAGATGCTATTTCTATTTTCAACTTTTTGAGAAAGTGCCATACTGCCTTCCACAGTGGTTTCACCATTTTACACTTCCACCAACAGTGAATAAGGGTTCCAGTTTCTCCACAACCTTGCCAGCATTTGTTGCTTGTTGTTCTGTTGAATTTTGCTATTCTTACTGGGGTGAGATGATATCTCATAGTTGTTTTGATTTGCATCTCTCTTAGAGCTAGGGATTTTGAACATGTCTTCATGTGTTTGTTAGCCATCTGAATGTCTTCTTTGGTGAAGTGTCTGTTCATATCCTGTGCTCATTTTTTAATTGGATTGTTTATCTTGTTGTGGTGAAACTAACAGTCTCTTAAGGACAAATATGGCATAAGATCATTGTGGTGAAAATGGATAACTGAAAATACATATGGGAGTTCAAGGAAGGAAGGGGTGGGAGCAAAGGGGTGAGGGTGGGCAGGGGGGTAGATCACAGTGTTGCACCACTTGGTGGGTGGAGGGAGTGAGTAAAAGAAATAGGAAAGATCAGAGACCTGAAAAGATGGGGTAATGGTGGGCATGGTTCAATGGTGATGGGACATTATGCTGAGTGAAATATCTCAGTCACAAAAGGACAAATAATATATGGTGCCACTGTTGTAGAATGAGGCTGACATCAGGGTGGGGGTAAGACTGATAAAACCTGGATAAATTATGTATACTGCATTGAAGCCGATGAGGGAGAGAACAGTTTAAAAGCAGTATATTTTAGGACATTATGATTATCATAAGAGTTCGGAATGAGAGTTGCAGAGTGGAGTATACACAGGGTGGGAGTAAGGGGGTGCGGGGGGGACTGTATACCAATGAAGGAGTTTTTCTTTTGCTTTTCAAGGAGAAGCGTGAACTGGGGGTGGGGGTGGGGTGGCCGGGGAGAAAAGTGCAATAATAAATGAATGTAAATCCAAAATCTCTGTAAGTGTTCATTGAAATTAATAAAAAAATATGTACAGGAATGATTGAAACACAGCGTGAATGAAGCAAAGTGTGAAACAATGTATACGAGTTTTGTATGCAAATCAATATAAAATAAAAATTTTCAAAAGAAGTTACAGATTCCAAAGGAAACTTCCAGAGACCATCTGAACCATCTGAGGGCAGATTCAAAATGAGTATTCAAAATACTCATGTAATAGTTTTACTTTTTAAGGTGCTACAGGTATAGAGACCCTCTACCCTCCTTCCAACATTCATTAAAAAAAAATTTTAAGTAATTACTTTCGAGTGATTATCCCTGGAATTATCTATTTTCACATTTTACCAAGAAGAAAGCAGACACCTGCATTTGGTACTGCTGAGAAGTCACTTGCGAATGCCCACTGAATTTAGAGATGTGAAGGTAGTATTTAGGGATCCTAACAGAATTTTTGGTAGCTTTGATTGGGCATTATGCAAAATAAAGAGATCATGGGAACGAAAGTTTAAGATCTAGTGTTTAAACAGATGAAAGAACGGTTTAAAAGGAATATATGATAAGGCATTATTAGTATGGCAGCAGTCCAGAATAAAAGGTGCACAACAAAGTGGACTGTGGGAGGGCTGGTGCGGGAGGGAGGAAATTATGCAACAATGAATGAATTAAAAAAAAATACAAAGAAAAAGCATTCAATTGTTTGTTGAGGGCTTATCATGTTTCATTCAAGCGCTAAGTGCTTAGTTTATCTCATCAAATACTCACCAATATCCTGTAAATAGAACTATATCCAATGTATGTTGTTGTTTTGTCCTGTCAGTCAGTATCAACTTATAGGTGACCTTTCAGCAGGATTTCAGAGGCAGTAAACTGCACAGGAAACTGCCCATCTTTCTCCCACAGAGAAGCTGATGTGCCTTCAGGTTGACAGCACAGCTTCTTACCACTAGACCACCAGAGCTCCCTGTATATACAAGGTATAGATGAGGAAATCAAAGATAAAAATAGGTTAAACAACTTGATCAGAAGAACATATAGGTAGTGTGTTAGTATCAGGATTCTGAGCCCAATTAGTCTGATTGTAGAGCCCTTTAACTGAACCATATATTGTCATTATACTGTTTATGATGTCTTTCTGTAAATGTAGAGTGGTGTTCCAACCATTAATATCTTTTCAGCATCACCAATGTTCCAGAAATAGAATATTTTTCCAGTTAAAGTCTCAATGCTACTAAGTGGAGTTAGATTTTGAGCATTGACTCCCAAGGTTATATCTGTTCAAATGAGAGCAAATGGTCTTACAAACAGGAAGCTTTATCGTTTCTTATTCCAATTTGCACCTTACCTGTGATGCTCTGAAATCAATTTTACACATTTGCTATTTACTTTCAAAGCCTTGTCCTATCTTCACACAACCTTTCCAGTCTAAGAAAATTGGATTACTGTTGCATAAATTCATATACTTCTGCTAATTTACTGTTTAACTTTGTACTCTCTATGAAAAAGAGGTTGGCCCACTAATAAATAGTCTAACAAGACTGCAGAAGGAACACTGCATTTATTTAACAATACGGACATTCCCCCCGCCCCTAGTACTATGGTAGCACTCATTTTCATACTAATAAATGTACTAATTAAAAATTCTAAATTAGGGGACTTGGGGAATGTACACAAGTACTACAAATAATAAAGTGGCATATTATTATGTACATGCAATCTTGGGCTTTTAAAAGTGCAGATTGAAACAGCAAACTTTTATAGCCTACATTTCTCATTCATTCTTGAAGTTACCATATCAACTAGCTCCACTTAACTATCTTCATCTACTCTTTCCAAGGTGGCACCGTCTGCAGGTCCTCAAACTTTACAACAATTCACAAAATTAATTCAATGATCTTGCAAAGGAGCAAATATTTCTGAATTTCAGCTGGAGTTGTTCTCCCATAGAACTTACTTGGATTTTTGTTTTGCTTTGTTTTGTCTATTTCCAAAGCGATTCCAGAAAGAAACAGTTCTACTTCTTTTACAAAAAAAAAAAAAAAAATCAGTGACACTTTTTTTTTTAGCCAAGGATTTGAACCATTTCTTCTCCTAATACAGAACAAGACAAAAAAGAAAAGGGGAGTAGGACTTTAAGCCTTAACTGTTTGTAATATCTCTGTTGCTGGATTTAGAAAAAGATTACCCTAAGGTTCAGAACATGAACCACTCTCTATCTCATTCTCTCTGGACCAAGTCCTCCCTAGTGTGATAAATTGGCATTTGCTCATTTCCTGGGGTTAAAACATATCTATACCTCAATATGTCTATAGCTATTGATAGTGTAGTGGGTAGGCAGTTGCATGGATAACTCAATGGCTAGTGGTTCAAATCCACTACCTGCCTAAGGGGAGAAAGATAAGTAATCTCCTGCTGGATGATCAGCTATGAGTTGTTCCTAACATGGCAGGGATGTTGTTGATGAGTCTTCTTCCAATCCTGATGCCACATTCTTCTTCATATGATCTAGCCTCTCAATTTGATCATCCTACAGATTGAGTAGATATAGAGAACGTATACAACCCTGATGCTTACTGTGCATAATCATTATAATTTTATTATTATAATTTTTTAAACCAGGCAGTGTTCCTTTGCTCTAATCAGACAACAGCTGCTTGGTTAACGTATAGGTTTCGTATAAGCACAACTAAGTGTTCTGGGATTCACAATTTTCTTAATTTTATCCATGATTTCCTATGATACACACAGTCAAAAGCTTTTGCACAATGAATAAATCACAAATAAACATCTTGATGGTAATTTTTTGCTTTCAGCCAATATAAACCTGACATCAACAATGATATCTTTTCCATCCCCAAAACCTCTTCTGAAACACACTTGAATTTCTGGTAGTTCCTTGTCAGTGTACGCTTGCAATAATTTTAAAATAATCTTGAGCAAAATTTTATTTGTTTCTGGCCTATTGGTAAGAAGAAGCTGCACTACAATCCCAAAGGCACATGGTTTGAATCCACTAGCTACAATGGGAGATGTTGTTGTTTTTATGTGCCGCCGAGTCGCTTGTGACTCATAGCAACCCTATGTACAACAGCCCTAAACTCTGCTCTGTCCTGTGCCAATCGCACTGTCTCTGACACCCCCATCCCAATTATCCCAGTCACTGAATCAATCCACCTCATAGAAGGCCTTCCCCTCCTGCGTCGTCCTTCCAACCTCCCAAGCATGATGTCCTTCTCCAAGGACCGGTCTCTCCTCACTACATGTCCAAAGTATGTTAGACGGAGTCTCAGAATCCTTGCCTCCAAGGAGCCACCTGGTTTAACCCTTTCCAGGACAAATCTGTTTGTTTTCCTAGCAATCCATGGTATTCTCAATACTCTTCTCCAGCTCAAAGGTATCAATTCTTCTTCTATCCTCCTTGGTCATTGTCCAACTCTCTGATGCATAACAGGTGATTGCAAAGACCTGTATCAGACGCACCTTAGTCTCCAGAGAGACACCATTGCTCTTCAGTACTTTGGAGAGGTCCCTAACAGCAGACTTTCCCATGGCAATGCGCCTTTTAATTTCCTGGCTACTGGTGTCAAGAGTGTTGACTGTGGATCCAAGCAAACTAAAGCTGTGTACAATCTCAATCTCTTCACCATCCATCCTGATGCTGACAATTGGTCCAGTGGTGAGAATCTTTGTCTTCTTGACATTGAGCCTCAATCCATATTGTAGGCTGCAGTCCTTGACATTCTGCAGCAGTCGCTTCAGGTCCTCTTCAGTTTCAGCAAGCAGGGTTGTGTCATCCGCATAACGCAGGTTGTTGATAAATCGTCCACCAATCTTGACCCCACATTTTCCTCATAGAGCCCAGCCTCCTGGATAATCTGTTCTGCATATAGGCTGAAAAGGTATGGAGATAGGATGCATCCCTGGCATACACCCTTCCCAATTTTGAACCATGCAGTGTTCCCTTGCCCTGTTCTGAAGACTGCCTCCTGGTGCAAGCATAAGTTTCGCATTAGAACTATCAAGTGTTCTGGGATTCCCATTCTTCTCAGAGTCAGCCGCAGTTTGTTATGATCTACACAGTCAAATGCCTTTGCATAGTCAATGAAACACAGATAGACATTCCTCTGGTATTCCCTGCTTTCAGCCAAGATCCATCTAACATCAGCTACAATATCCCTAGTACCACGACCCCTTCTAAACCCAGCCTGGACTTCTGGTAGTTCTCTGTTGATGTGCTGTTCCAGTCGTTTTTGGATAAACTTCAGTAAAATCTTGCTTGCATGTGAAATCATTGATATTGTTCTGTAGTTTCCACATTCGGTTGGGTCACCTTTCTTTGGGATAGGAACAAATATAGATCTCTTCCAGTCAGTTGGCCAAGTGGTCGTTCTCCAGATTTCTTGGCACAACTTGGTGAGCACGTCCAGGGCAGCATCTGTTAACTGAAATATGTCAATTGGTATACCATCTAATCCTGGAGCCTTATTTTTTTTGCCATTTCCTTCAATGGGAGATAAGGAAGAAAAATCTCTCATGTAATTTACTGCCTCTGAAAACCTGCTGGTGGATCAGCTATGGGTCACGTCAGACGTGATGGCACACAGTAACAACAACAATATTAAAGATATTGTTCAATAATTCCATAGTCTGTTGGATCACTTTTTTGGGGGAATAGTAACAAATATTGATAATTTCTGTCAATTTGCCAGGTAGGTGTCTTCCAAATTTCCTGGTGCAGTCTAATGAGCAAGTGAAAGGTTGTGTCTGTTTGTTAAGCCAATTGGTATTCCATCAATTGTGAGGTCTTTTGCCAAAGCCTTCAGTGAACCTTGAACTTCTTCCTTCATTACTATTGTTACTTGATCATAGGCTACTTCCAGCGTCTCCTAATAGTTTTTGGTAGAGTGACTATGCATTACCTCCATCTTCTTTTGATGCTTCTTGCATTTTTAAAGATTTTGCCCAAAGAATCCTTCAGTCTTGCCACTTGTCATGTACCATTGAGTCGGAACTGACCCCTAGCTGATCCTCCCCTTCCAGCATGTTTTTGGAGGCAGTTAATTGTGTGAGAGGAGATTGTATATCCTTCTCCTGCAAAGTAGCTGGTGGATTCCCACTGCATGCCTTTGAGATTGCAGTGTAGTTTCTTAGCCACTAGGCCACCAGAGTTCCCTAAAAGCTTGAATTTCTTCTTCAGTTCTTTCCATTTGCCAAGTGTGAATTGCCAGTCATATTCTTCCATTTTGATTTTCTAATTTCAGCTCTGGCTATTAGATATATTAGATTCACAAATGTTGAAAAACTTTCCCCCAGGATGGAATTTGAACTTGGAGTTGATTTAAGAATTTTCAGGTGAGATGGTGGGTGAAAATATTTTGCATGTGACAATGATAGGAATTTGAGGAGGCAAAGGGTGCAATATCATAATTTGTTTTCCTCTGAAAAATTTACCAACTTGTCTGGACCATCATTTTCAGTGGGTTGACAGTTCCATAATGATGAGATCTGATAGTTATGTGATGATATAAATATATTCTATTTTGTAATCTCATGTGGTCATCATTGGCTTAACATTTTTTTTTTTTACCTGATGTGGAACAGCACATCAACAGAGAACTGCCTGAAGTGCAGGCTGGGTTTAGAAGAGACCATGACACTAGGGATATTACAGCTAATGTCAGATGGATCTTGGCTGAAAGCAGAGAGTACCAGAGGAAAGTCTACCTGTGTTTCATTGACAATGCAAAGGCATTTGACTGTGTGGATCACAACAAGCTGTGGCTGACTCTGAGGAGAATGGGAATCCCAGATCTCTTGATTGTGCTTATGCAAAAAAATATATGTTATTTTTCTTTTTTAAACTTTTCTTAAAAAAATTTTATACTGGTTCATTTACAAAGCTCATATATGTTGTTTTTCACACTGAATCCTTTACCTTTCCAGGAGATTTATACTGTCCTTCTTGCTTCTCTGGTATCTTCTGCCTATCTTGTTCTATTGGAGTCCTTGATTTAATTTTTAAAAAGAGCCCTTTTACATACACAAAAAGACAAATAAAGATCCCTGCTATTTTCACACCTACAGTTAAAAATTAATTTCTTCAATTGTCTTTATTTACATCTTCATTTCTTCACCCCAACCCACTCCAATCTGTCTTCCTCACTGCATGACTTCACTAAAATAGTTCTTGATAAGGTCACAATAACATTCATGTTACTAAATCCACCCTTCCTGGCAACTCAACAGAATTCCCCTTAGATGATCATATCTCATTCTTGTACCCTGTTTACTTTGTTTTGGGGAACTTCCACTCCTTTGGTTTTCCTTTCATCATTCTAATCATCCTTTTATTTCTCTTTCTATGGATCTTCTATAGAACTTTAAATATTGGTAGTAAATGATGTCACAGAGTTAATTTTACTTTTCTCACTCTTGTCTCTATACTTACCATATCACTGTATTTTTGTTGTACTATGGTAGCCTTCATATTTTTGTGTTGCTGGAAGATATGTCATTGATATTTCAAATACCAGTAGGGCTGCGCATGGTAGATAGGATTGAATGGAGCCTCCAGACTAAGACAGACTCTAAACTAGGAATGGCCATTTACTTTCAAAAAAATTGCGGTTATTGTTATGTGTCATTGAGCTGCCTTCAACACATAGTGACATTATATACAATTGCTCTGAAACATGCCCTATCCTGAGCTGGACATACTGGCTCACCTAATCCAATCGTCCCAATTACCATGTCAATCCATCTTATCTGGGATCTTCCTCTCCTGTGCTGTCCCTCCAGCCTTCCTCCAAGCATGATGTCCTTCTCCAACGACTGATCCCTCCAAACCACGTGCCCAAAGAATATGAGATGGAGCTTCTAAATATTTGCCTCCAAGGATTAATTTGGTTTCACCCTCTCCAAGACAGACTTATTTGTTCTCCTGAAAGTCCTTATTATGTTCAATACGCTTCTTCAGGACTACAACTCAAAGGCATTGATTCTTCTTCTCTCATCCATAGTCATTGTTCAGCTCTCTGATGTATAGCAAATAATTGCAAAGACCATGACCTGGATCAGGCACACCTTAGTCTCTAAACTGACATCCTTTTGGACAGGTCGCCAATAGCAGACTTCCCCAATGCAATTCATCTTTTGATTTTCTGACTGCTAGTATGGAGAGGGTTGATTGTAGAGCCAGCCAAAATGAAATTGTTAACAACCTCATTCTCTTCTCCATCCATCATGGTGCTACCAATTGGCCCAGTGGTGAGAGTCTTTATCTTCTTGATGTTAAGCTTCAGTTCAGGTCCTTGACCTTCTGCAGCAAACACTTCAGGTCCTCCTCAGTTTCAGCAAGAAAGGTTGTATCATTTGCATAATGCAGGTCGTTGATGAGTCTTTCTCCAATCCTCATACCACATTCCTCCTTATAACGTCCAGCCTCTGAATGATCTGTTACAGACACAGATTGAAAAGGTATGAAGACAGGACATATCCCTGACACATTCCCTTTCTAATTTTGAACCATGCAGGGTTTCCTTGCTCTGTTCTGAAGAAATTAGTTTCTGTTCAAAATAGCCACTGAAAAGCATATCTGATAGAATAATGGAAGATGGTTCTTTCAGATTGTAAGGTATTCAAAGTATCACTGGGGAAGAGCTACTTTCTTAAAGTAAAGTCAACATTAAAGATGTGGGTAGACTAAACCCCTTAGCCAATTATGTACCTTTATTTGTTGATGTGATATGACTCAAAATTAAGATAAACACCAACAAAAATTATGAATCAAGGAAAATGCCAATTTGTCATAAATGAAATGCAACATTTAAAGATTGATCTCCCAGGCAGTAGTGAGCTTGGAAGAACTGGTATTGGCTATTTGAATCAGACAACCATATGACAGAAATCACAATCTGAAGAGGAATGGCACTGCATTTACTGTAAAAAAAATAAAATTCAAGATCATCTATCCTGAAGTACAATAAATTCTGTAAATGAAACGATAATGTCTATACATATGCCAAGATGACCTGTTAACATAACTAATAAAGGATTTATAGAAACTTATGCAGTATGAAATTCATGAAACATAAAAAAGCTATAAGCAAAAAAGAAATGAGTGGTTGGAAAATATAGCCTTTAAAACAGTAACTGTACACATGGACTTAATAGTATAGAATATAGAGGAATCAAATAGACATTTGTGGAAAGAGAAGATTGAGAAGCTCAGAAACAATTGTCAAGACCTGGCTGTGCAACAGATTTGCTCATGTACAAGTTCAAGTAGAAGCTGAAGAAAATGAAATCAAGTTCCATATAAGAACCAAAAATGTAACCTTGAGTATATGCAATGTAAACTTAGACACCATCTCAAGAATTTATTTGATCCATTGAACACTGATGACTTAAGAGCATTTTAGTTGTAGGCTGACATTAAGAACATACATTAGGAAAGCAAAAGGTCATTAAAATATAGGAAATAAAGAAAAGATAAAATAATGTCAGAAGGAACTTAAACTTGCTCTAGAACATTTAATTTAAAAAGTCATTGCCTTGGAATCAAAACTGACTCACAGCTGAGCCTTCAGTGGATTTTCAGAGGCTGTAAGTCACACAGGAGGAGGTTGCCCATTTCCTCCTATGGAGTGGATTTGAATCACGTGCCTTTAGGTTAGCAGTACAACTCCTTATCTGCCAGACCACCACACTCTACAATATAGAGAAGCTAAAAGGAATGGAAGAAATTAAGAAGTAGGAGAGCTGAAGAGAATATTTCAAAACGTAGCTTGAGAAGACTAAGCAAAATATTGTAATGAAATCCACAAAGACCTAGAGTTAGAAAACCAAAGGAAACCACATGTTTGACATCTCCCAAGTTTAAAGAACTGAAGAACAAATTTAGGAATCAAGCCGCAATGGTGAGAGATTGTATCAACAAAATTTTGAATGTCAAAAAAGGCACTAAAAGATGAAAGGAGTATGTAGGGTCCTGAGCCAAACAGAATTGATTAATCCACAACCATTTCAGGCAGCAACTGAAAGATCCAGCACTGAAGGAACAAGTTCAAGCTGTTAAAAAGCAAGGCTTCAGCAAAATGTAACAGAACAGCAAACAACAAATACTGGAGGAGTTGTGGAGAAATTGGAACCCTTATTCACTGTTGGTAGGACTGTAAAATGGTAAAACCACTATGGAAGGCAGTATGGTGCTTTCTAAAAAACCTGCAAATAGAAATACCATTTGACCCAGCAATTCCACTACTGGGAATATATCCCAAAGAGACCATAACTGCCACCCAAGAAGATATATGCACACCCATGTTTATTGTGGCTTTGTTCACAATAGCAAGGAGCTGGAAACAACCAATGGATAGAGAACTCTGGTATATTCACACAATGGAATATTACACTGCATTGAAAAACAAGGAACTCATTAAATATTCAAAATGGGTGACCCTGGAGGGCACTATGCTGAGTGAAATATCTCAGTCACAAAAGGACAAATACTGCATAGTACCACTGTTGTAAAGCAGGACTGATATAGAAGTTGAGAGGAGACTGAGAAAGATGGGATAAATTATTCATATTGCATTGAAACAGATGAGAGAGAAAACTGTTTCAAAGGGATATACGATTAGGTATTATTGTCATGACAGTAGTCTAGAACGAAGGCTGCATAGTGGAGTGGACTTCGGGGGAGGGATTGCATAACAATGAAAGAATTTTTCATTTACTTTTCAAAGAGAAGCGCAAACTGGGAGGGGTCAGGGAGAAAAGTGCAACAATGAATGAATGGAAATCTCTAAATTTTCATTAGAATTTAAAATAATAATAAAAAAGTTTTTAAAAAACTGATGTGATTAGAACTGAATCTTAAAGGCTAAAAAAGGGAAAATGGATCTGAGTAAATAAAAACAGCATTTATAAAGATATAAGGGCATGCTTTTGATAGTCTATATGTATATAAAGAGTTAAAGTCATTCAGTAAGTCTGTAGCACGGGGGAAAATGATAAAAGGTGAAGCTAGCAATGTGAATTGAGTATTATTATGTAGGTTTTTGTATGTAATATATGATTAATGATGTTTAGCATTGTCTAAGGAAAACAGTGATAAAAATGGGAGCTCTGGTAACGTAGTAAATAGTTGCTATGTTGCTGCATGTCTCTTATGATTGGAATCCCCCAGAGACTCTTCAAAAGAAAGCTAGACTGTCTTCTCCAGTTGCAATTTACAGTCTAGGGAATCCATTGATGGGTCACTCTGGGTTTGAACCGATTTCACTGCAGTGAATTTGAATTTGCTTTGGAGAGAAATAGGAAGTATAGTTTTTCAGTGTGAAAAAATTGCTAATTCGGAGCAGACAAGTTCCAGAGCATTAACATCAGTGATAGGGAAAAAAAAGCTAGAAAATAATTGTTTTTTACTCTTCGATGATTTTACTTCTGTTTTCTGAGGTTCCCTAAGAACCTAGATTTCTATTCCTAGTGATCAGCAAGCACATTTCAGGGTCTAATAACTTTGCAAGATCCTAGAGAAATGGCTGCATCTAAAGTCTGAAGGATGAGGAATCATGTCTCTCTCTCACAGACTTATGAGCATAATTCCCAGGCCAGTAGAAAAATAATGCTTCTTATGTCCCTTCATACACCTTTCACTTCAGTAAATCACATCACCGTTTTAATTGGATTTTCCATTTGGGACCTTGGACTTTTCTAGAGAAGATTTGTAAATCTTTAGACAACAGGCAATTGGTATCCAATATTGTAACATCAGATTTTTCTTTTTAAAGGGACATACTTGGAAACAAAGGACATGGTCACCGATCTTTACTATGAGTGACGACATCTGCACACATTTTGGCATATTCATTTAGGAATTGCTCATTCTGGGCGGGGGCACGTTCAGAAGCAAGGGAAGAGAGACTTGAGAATTGATAAAAAGAACTAAAGCAGTTCAGAAAAGATCAGGGATGATCAAACATGATAAACAAGGTCATTTTCACTTTGACCATGTGGAGAATGCATCCATATATACTTACATTCTTGGCTGAATATGTGTGTGTTTCTATTTGGTTTTTTAGACACAGAATAATAAACACGGCCACAGTCTTAGTCTCTCATATCTTCTCAGCTACCTGAGTGACCTTTGGAAAGTCCTCTCGCTGGGTATTAGTTTCATCACCTGAAAATTGAGGGGATTAGGCTAAATTATGTCTTCACTGCCTCTCTCTTTGCCAATTGACAATCCTATGATTTCTAAACCTTGTCAACAATAAAACACACTTAGACTTTATGTAGCACTGGAGGCTGAGCCATCATTTTGGGAGACACAAAAATGATGAGAAATAGTTGCAAATAGTCACTAATAATTGAAACATGGAAGTACAAAGTTTCAGTGTAGGAAAATTGGACATTGTCAAAAAAGGAAATGAAATGCATAAATATTTATTTCCTAGTCATTGGTGAGCTGAGATGGATTGGCATGGACCATTTTGAATCTGACAGTCATATGATACTGGGAATGAAAAAGCGAGGGAAATGGAGTTGCATTCATAGTAAAAAAAGACCATTTCTAGATTCATTGTAAAGTACAATGTTGTCAGTGATAGGATACTATCCATATGCACACACAGTAGACCTGTTAATACAGCTATCATTCAAATGTATGCACCAAAAACTAAAGTCAAAGAGGAGGAAATAGAAGATTTCTACCAACTTTTGCAATTTGAAAGAAATCGAAATTGCAACCAAGATTCATTAATAATAATTGGAGACTGGTATGCAAAAGTTGGGAACAAGGAAGGACAAGGAGTCAGAAAATATGAGCTTAGTGACAGAAATGAGTCATGATATAGAATGATAAAATTGTATTCAATGATTTATTTATTGCAAGTATGTTTTTAAAAAGAAACAAATGGCTACTATACACATGGACCTCACCTGTTGACATACAATCAACATATATTCAGATTGATTAGATCTGTGGAAAGAATCATTGGAAAAGCTCAATATTAGCTGTGATAACCAGGCCAGGTACTGACTGTGGAACATACCTTCAGCTACTCATGAGCAAACTCAAATTGAAACTAAAGAAAATCTACAAGACCCAAAATATGACCTTGAGCCTATCCCACATGAATTTATAAACCATCTCAGGAACAGGTTTGAGGCATTGAACACTAGCTGTGGGATGATATCAAGAATATTATCCATGAAGAAAGCAAAAAGATCATTACAAAGATAGAGAAGGGAGAAAAGACCGAGATAAATATTAGAAGATGTTCTGAATATTGCACTAGAACCCTGAGAAGCCAAAACAAAGGGAATAAAACAGGAAGTTAGAGTTGAGCAGAAGGTTTCAAAGAGGAGCTTGAGAAGACAAAGTAAAATATAACCAAATGTGCAAAGAACTGGAGTCAGAAAATTGAAAGGGAAGAACTTACTTGACATTTCTCAAGCTGAAGGGACTGAAGAACTAATCCAAGCCTCAAGTTGCAATACTTAAAGATTCAATAGGCAAAATATTGAATGATCCAGAAAATATTAAAGAAGATTGAAGGAATATACAGAGTCACTGTACCAAAAAGAATTGGCTGACATATGACCATTTCAGGCATATGATGAAGAATCAGTAGTAATGACGGAGAAAGTTCAAGCTGCTTTTGAAGGAATTGGCAAAAAATAAGGTCCCAGGAATTGATGGAATCCAACTGACATATTTCAACAAACAGATTCAGTCTTGGATGTGCTTACTAGGCAGTGTGAAGATACATAGAGGATGGCTACCTGGCTAACAGACTGCAAGAGAACTGTATTTAGTCCCATTAAAAAAGAAATGTGATCCAACAGAATGTGGAAATTATCAAACTATATAAGTAATATCACATACAAATAAAATCTTCCTGAAGATTATCTCAAAAGAAACAGATTGGTACATTTACAGAGAATTGCTAGAAATATAAGCTGGGTTTAGAAGAGGCCATAGCATCAGATAGATCTTGGATGAAAGCAGAGAGTACCAGAAGGATGTCTATTTTTTATTTTCTCAATTATGTAAAGGCATTTGACTGTTTGGATCACAACAAATTGTGGCTTATGGTGAGAAACATGAGAATCCCAGAACATTTGACTGTGTTCATGTGAAACCTATACATAGAACAAGAAGTTGTCTGAACACAACAAGGGGCCACTGCATCGTTCACAATAAGGGAGAAATGAGTCCAAGATGTATCCTTTCTTCACACCTCTTCAATGTATATGTTGAACAGGTCATTCATCATTCGGGAAACTGGACTTTATGAAAAATAATGTGACTTTGGAATTGGAGGAAGACTCATCAACAACATGTGTTATGTAGATGACACAACCTTTGTTGTCAAAACCGAGGAGGACTTGAAGCATGTACTGCAAAAAGTAAAGGACTTCAGTATGGATTGTATATCAACATTAAGAAAGCAAAGATCCTCACCACTGGACCAATGGGTAACATCATGACAGATGGGGGAAAGATGGAGGTTGTTAACAATTTCTTCTTACTCAGATCCACACTCAGCACTCTTGCCACCAGCTGTCAGAAAATCAAAAGATGCATTGCATTAGGAAAATCTGCTGTCAGAGACCTCTCCAGAGTGCTAAAGAACAACAGTATCAGCCTAGAAGGTAGGATGAGCTTGGTCTAGTCCACGGTCTTCTCAATTACTTGCTATGCATCTAAGAGCTAGACAATGAACAAAGATGACAGAAGAATAATCAATGACTTTGAATTGTGGTGCTGGAGAAGAGTACTGAACATACCTGCCAAGAGAACAAAGAGGTTTGTCCTGGAAAGGGTGAAACCAGGTTCCTTCCTGGAGGCAAGGATTTTCAAGCTATGTCTCACATACTTTGGACACATTGCCAGAAAAGACAAGGCCCTGGAGAAGGGACAGTACAGGAGAAGAAGACCTTGGATTGACATGGTAAACTATGGCAATGAGGTGATGTGCATCAGAGATAGTGAGATTGGCTCAGGATAGGGGAAGATTCAGAGCCACTGTTCATAGGGTCACTATGAGTCCTAATTGACTCAATGGCACAACATGTATGTTGTGGTGTAAGTGTGATTGTATAAGACTAAAAAGTGGGTAGTAGAAATTATACAATTTGTTTTCAACAAATACAGTGGATTTTGTGTATGTGTTTGGGTATAGAGTTCATGAAGTTTCTCATTTCTCAGTTTTGAAAGAGCTCATGACAATAAAATGACACTCTTCCTAATCGGTTCTCCTGTGCTTTGTGTGTGAGTAGGGGTAGGTTAGCTACAAAGGCTTATCTGGGCATGATAGTGGGGGTGGGCTCCTATTTGAAGTTGGGAAAATATGAAAAGGGGGCTTAAACGGACTGAACATAGTCTTGAATAGCCGGTTCAATAAAATAATTGCTGAAGAATATGATATATAGTTATCAGCTCTCCAACTAAATTGGAGCCAATCTCTGCTTATTGACAATTTCTCTGATATGGGATGCCAGACTCTCCATTTATTCACTGTTTCATTAATAAGAGAAAGTGGCAGATAAAAGCTCTTTCCCAGTATTGAAGAAGAGAAAATGAAATAGGAAGAGCAGCTCATAGATTTCCTCCCTCCCACAAATCTCGCACAGATGACAGAGGGGGTTTCAAAGGTGCAGTGAATTCTCTTTTTACTTCCTTTTTCTACTTTCAGAGCAAACAGGGGACCGTGGGGAGGTTTTTAGAGCAGGGACCGGATAGCCTCCAATGGGCCTATTCCAACTAATCCCAGCTATATGGACACAGCTGATCTATCATGTATTAGAAGAGTCCTACCTGTAGATGTTCTTCGGAAGCATCATACTTTTCATCCTCAGGTCATTCCCTAACACTCAGCTTAACAAATTTTGGTTAGCAGCTGCATAAAGGATACACAAGTACATAAGGAGCTACGAAATTATGGTCAGGAAGGAGATATTTGGGCATCACTGATAGCTGCTTGGTTCCAAATGTTGCACAGAAACAGCAGATGGTATCACATTTTACTATTGAACATGTTATATGTGGTATATGAGCCATATTTTGCCAGCCCCTAGCTCTTCTGTTGCCTCACAACTACCAATTATTGTACCAGTGAAAAGAGATGCATGAAAGTGAACTTTAGAACACATGAAGTAGAGGGAAGTAAGACTATATATGGTAGAAACTATATGGGATGAAGACAAAGATTCTCACCACTGGACCAATTGGCAGCATCAGGATGGATGGTGAAGAGATTGAGATTGTACACAGCTTTAGTTTGCTTGGCTCCACAGTCAACAGTCTTGGCACCAGTAGCCAGGAAATTAAAAGGCGCATTGGTATGGGAAAGTCTGCTGTTAGGGACCTCTCCAAAGTATTAAACAGCAATGCTGTCTCCCTGGAGACTCAGGTGCATCTGATACAGGCCATGATCTTCACAATCACTTGTTATACATTAGAGAGTTGGACAATTACCAAGGAGGATAGAAGGAGAATTGATACCTTTGAGCTGTGGTGCTGGAGAAGAGTATTGAGTATACCATGGACTGCTAGGAAAACAAACAGATTCATCCTGGAAAGGGTTAAACCGGGTGGTTCCTTGGAGGCAAGGATTCTGAGATTCCGTCTAACATACTTTGGACGTGTTGTGAGGAGAGACTGGTCCTTGGAGAAGGACATCATGCTTGGGAAGGTGGCGGGACAGCGCAGGAGGGGAAGGCCCTCAATGAGGTGGATTGATTCAGTGACTGGGTTAATCGGGATGGGTGTGTTGGAGACGGTGCGATTGGCACAGGACAGAGCAGAGTTTAGGGCTGTTGTACATAGGGTCGCTATGAGTCACAAGCGACTTGACGGCACATAACAACAACAACAACATATGGGATGAACAAACTAGAGCACACACATGCACAATTTTAACCTTGCATCTTAAAGTAGTGTTTTCAAAGCAAAAAAAGTGAACAAAAGCAAACAATATAATGCAAAAATTTGAGCAATAAGTTGTTCCGAGTTGGGACTTCCTTGGGAACTTATGTTTTGGGAAGATAACAGATCCAGTTCCCACACCCATAATTGCTTCATAATCAGGAGATCATCAAGACTCTTTCTTAGTTGAAGCTTCAATAATTCTCAGTACTAATTTGAGATTATCAAGGTAAAATATGGACTGACTGGCATATATAAATAATCAAGGATTATTTGAAGACATAAATGCTAGGGGAACAAGGTGCTTATGAGGTCCTAATTGGCCTAGGAAGAGATGAACGTATGCCATTGAAAGTGGCAAGGGAACAAATACACCATGTACTTCTTCCTTAATGAGATTAGGAGATTGGTGGAAGTTTCCTTGTTTCCTGCTACTTGGATAACATGTCCAGGAGGTGGAAAATGAACACTGGAGTACTGAGAGAGGGTCACAGCAACTCAGCATTTTAGTAGCTCTTAAATGTAGGATTAGCTGAGACACTTGCTGGAAGCTTAAAGGGAAAAGTCTTTTGCTTTGCATCAAGAGCTTTGCATTAAAAATCTGGCTCAAAATATGATTTTCACTGTGATCTTGAGAACATATTACTTTCCTAATTGTTGCTGTGTTGGAACTGATCCATAGCTTACCCTCCAGTGGGTTTTCAGAGGCAGTCAATTCCACAGGAGGAGATTGTCCATCCTACCATGGAGCTTCTGAAGGATTCAAACTGCTTGCCTTTGGTTTGGCAGTGTAAGTCCTTACCACTAAACCACTAGCGCTCCTTAGATACTTGATTTCTTACAAAAAAACTACTTTTCTGGCTATAGACAATTAGACAGCTACCCAACAGTCTTCATATTCAGGACACAATAGTTTTGTGTTTTTTACAATTAATTTTAGAAAAATTTATATTGGTTGGTATATATAATTCTTATACATTGTGTTTCTTCCATGTACATTGTGCTCCACAAAATCTTTCATTCACATTGCGTTTTGTACAATCATTCATTTGCATTGTGTTTTATAAAATTAATACTGTTGTTGTTAAGTGTCATCAAGTCATAAGCAACCCTTTAAATTAAAGACCTGAATACTTATATAACTTTCATCATTTCCCCAAGTTCATAGAGTTTCTGCTGGCAAGCTCTTTTGGAAGTGGATGCCACTCCTGTTTCCAAGCTTGTTTTAATCGGAGAGCTCCACCAAACACTGTCCACCATGGGTAACCATTATCGCATTTGACACATCAGTGTCACAGTGTTTAGCATCACAGTTACCACGAGTTACCTCTGTACAGCAAATGGACTGACCAGGGCTATCCAACCTAGAAGAATGTTTGACCAAAACCAATTAAAACCAGGCCTGAGGACCACGGATTAAAATCACCCACCTTTGGCTTGGTAGCATCACTTTCTGTTCACGAGGCCAACTGAACTCTATGTTGTTGTTGTTGTTAAGTGTCATCGAGTCGTAGACGACTCATAGCGACCCTATGAATGAAAGACTTGAACACTTGTATAACTTTTGTCATTTCTCCAGGTTCATAGGGTTTCCAGAGGCAAACTATTTTGGAAGTGGATGCCACTCATGTTTCCAAGCTTGTTTTAATTGGGGAGCTCCACCAAACACTGTCCACCATGGGGAACCATTAGCACATTTAATACATCAGTGTCACAGTATTCAGCATCACAGCAACCATGAGTTACCTCTTTACAGCAAGCGGACAGACCAGGGCTATCCAACCTAGAAGAATGTTTGACCAAAATCAATTAAAACCAGGCCTGAGGATCATGGATTAAAGTCACCCACCTTTGGCTTGGTAGCATCATTTTCTGTCTACCCCCAATTCATCTGGCACATCCCCTCTGCTGACACCCACTTGGGACAAAAAGAAAACCATAAGAGCCCCAAGTGTTCCATACATGTCCCTCCTCAAGACAAGAGAGGCTATCCTAAGGTCCAGCTTGAACTGAGATTCCCACAATTATTAGTAAGAAGTCAATATTGCTATTTCTATTTCATAGACTTAAAAGGTAAAGCTCAGAGAGGACACTATGGCCAATAACACTGCTCACTCTTAATCTCATTGTTGTCAAGGAGGAACTGACTCAGTTGACCCTCCAGAAAGTATTTCGAGGCAGTGAAGGTCAAGGACTGTACTCTTCGATATGGATTGAAGCTCAACATCAAGAAGACAAAGATCCTCACCACTAGGCTAATTGGTAGCACCATGATAGATGGAGAAGAGATTAAGGTTGTTAACAATTACAACTTGCTCAGCTCCACCATCAAACTCTCTTAACACCAGCAGTCAGGAAATCCAAAGATGGAATTGCATTGGGAATGTCTGCTGTCAGGGATCTCTCCAGACTGCTGAAAAGAAACAATATGACAGTCTAGAGACTAAGGTGTGCCTAATCCTGGCCATGGCCTTCACAATTACTTGCTATGTGCTATGTGAACATACTATGGACCACCAAGAAAACAAGTCTGTCTTGGAGAGGGTGAAACCAAGTTTCTCTTTGGAGGCTAGGATTTTGAAGCTCCATCTCACATTCTTTGGGAAGGCGGCAAGGAGGTACTGGTCCTTGGAGAAGGACATCATGCTCAGAAGGGTGGAGGGGGCAGCACAGGAGAGCAAGAACCTGGATGTGATGGATTGATACAGTAACTGGGGAAATGGGGGTTTATGTGTTATAATTAGTGCTACTGGCTCAGGACAGGGCAGGCTTCAGAACTATTGTACATAGGGTTGCTATGAGTCACAGGCGACTCAATGTCACATAACAATACAACAATAATAGAGAATTTATTTAAGGATAGTTGAGCGGGCTACTAATTTAAAGGTTGGCAGTTCAACATACCCAGCAGCATCATAGAAGGGTATCTGCTTTTAGGAAGATTAAAGTCAAGAAAGCGTTGTGAGACAGTTCTGCTCCATATTACTCAGTATCACCATGAGTTATAATCACAGTCAGTGGTTTTGCCTTGGTTTTGGTTAGATTGTGGAGGACAACTTTTGAAGTAAGTCAGATTATGATAGAATACCAGCATTCACCCTTAATAACTATTGACTCTGAAAAAAGATTTTTTTCTTGCTTTATACTTTTGGTCTTTCAATGCAAAAAACTTGTGATATATTGCATTTATTTACTATTGTGAATGATGCAGATATAAACATGGGTGTGCATACATCTGTTTGGGTGGCACCTCTGGTTTCTTTAAGGTATATTCTTAGTAGTAGAATGTTGTTGTTGTTGTACAACAGAGTATAGCAGAGTCAAATGGTATTTTTATTTCTAACTTTTTGAGAAAACACTGTACTGCCTTCCACAGTGGTTGCCTCATTTTACACTTCCACCAGCAGTGAATAAGTGTTCCAATTTCTCCACAACCTCACCAGCATTTGTTGTTTGTAAAAACCATTTTCCCTTCATGTATGCATGCTTTTCTTCCTCTGCCTCTCCCAATTTCCTCTGTAAAGATTGTAAATTGCTTTCTAATAATCTATTATTCTCAGAATTTCCTTCCTTTCACCCACTCATCAGCAGTGTTAATTATATACCAGTTCTTTTCCTGTTCTTTCCCTCTTGCCTGTCTTGATTCTATTTATAATAATGGGCTTTTGCAATATTTGTCCTTCTGTGACTGAAATATTACACTTAGCATAATGTGTTCCAGAATCATCCACATTGTGTAGTGTTTTCAAGTTCTTTATTTTTCAATGCTGCATAGTATTCCATTGTGTGATTATACCATAGTTTCTCTATCCATTCCATTTTTATTTGGCCCCTGGGCTATTTCCTGGGCTACATCTCTTTGCTATTGTCAATAATAATGTGAAAAATATGGGTGTGTATACATCTTTTTGTGTCACCACTCTGATTTACCACTTTGTAATTATGACTATACTGTGTGTAGACAACTGACAGTATAATGTGTCCCTGAATTTAGAATTTTGAATCTTAGAGTTGGGAAAAAGTCAAAACTTTGCAGATCATTCAATCCAATTTTCCATTTTATAGATGAGGAAACTTAAGACCAGAGAAAGGAAGGAGGACAAATAGCCAGTTAGTGGCAGAATTGATGCCAGGGCACACCTCCTATAAGAATATACCCATATTTCTTTCTAACGAGAGGACCTGTAGATACTTATCAATCTGCACATGTATGTGCACCATCACTGACTCACTGGCCTCACAGAGATGATACACTAATAAGTATAGCAGTAGATGCGAGTTAACTTCAGTACTTTCAAGAAAGCAAAAGATATTTTGCCCTAGGAAATCTATTCTCAGGGACTTTCCAAAGATCTAAAGAACAAGGATGTCAGGTTAAGTACTATGGTGCACCTGAACTAGTCTATGGTATTTTCAATTGCTTCCTGTGTGTCTGAAATTCAGACAGTGAATAAAGAAGGCTGAGGAAGAATTGATGCCTTTGAAGTGTGACATTGGCAAAGAACATTCAATATATCATTAACTACCAAAAGAACAAACACATCATTTTGAAGGAAGTGTAGCCAGAGTGCTACTTAGAGACAAGGATTGTGACACTTCATCTCACATGTTTTGGGCATATTTTCAGGAGGAACTAGTTCTTGGAGAGAGGCATCAGGCCAGTAAAATTGGAGGATCAGTGAAAGAGGAAGACCTTCAATGACACGGATTGATGTAGTAACTGATGTACCACAATGATGTACCATATAAAAGATGGTGATAGTGGTTTAAGGTGGGGAAAAATTCAGATCGGTTTTTCATAAGGTCGCTGTGAGTCTAAGTTGGCACCTGGGCAACAATACCAACAACACATGTGAGTGAGACTTGGTGGAAAGTTAGTTTTAAAAATTTTATAAAACATTTATTATATTAACACAAGATATAGTAAAGGAAAGAGAGCCTATTTATACATTAACCTTTCAATTAGCTTTTAGGCTTCCCCAAGGGAGTATGATTCTCTATCATATGACATATTTTACTTGCCATGAACACTACTTTTGGCCCATAGTGGCCATTTATGTAGAAAGAAGTCCAAGAAGATAAAAACCTTAGACTCTCCAGAAGAAATCATTTCAGAACATGAGTGAAATACTGAAGGTCTCCTTCAAAAATTTTTTTGTAGGTGAGTTAAGTGGTCTTGCATATTTTGGAGCTATCTAAGCCTTTGAAATGGAGAAGAGAGAACAATGAGGTGAGTCCAAATCACCAAGGGCCAGTGATTTTTGGTTCTCTTTTGAGTCTTTGCCCGAGAGCTAGAACTTGGAAAACACTAGGCAGAGATATAAGTTTTCCTTTGAGTAACTAAATTGCTTTTCACATTTCTATTTTATGTCCACAGAAGGAGCACACAATAAATTTGGGCAAGAATTTGTAGCAGGCAAAAATCAGAGCTGATGAATTCCAAGCTTACATAAACCGAGGTTCCCAATCCCAGGTGCTTGTTTGTCTTTTTCCCTGTCAGTAGGCTTAGTAAAACAAGACAGATGTTCTGAGTACTCCTAACTCCTGTCCCATTACTCACGGATTTTGGAGACTGGGTCTTGTGATTGCTAAAATAGAAGAGGATTTAGTGGGCTATGGTGTGAAGGGGAGAGATGCTGAATAAAGGGGGAGCAGTGTATCAATCAGATGACTTGTGTTCTAGGGAGATGTGAAAGTGGAGAAAATACAGAATCTAACTTTATCCAGTAAGTACAAGCAACTCTTAACTTCCTAAAAACTTTACAGGACCTCAATATCCATGGTCCTGCTGACTCAATTTAATCTCAAAGAAGGATCAGAGAAAATACTTCTTAGTGTGACTTCATAACATTTATTATCATGTTTGACTTTTCAAAATAATGTACTTGAGCAACTTTATTGAAACAAGCAAACATTGTGGATCTCCAACACACCAAATGTCTATTTGATCTATTGCAGGTGCCTAGGGTTTTGTGTGGCTTGAAGTTATTTCACAACTATACTTCTTTTTAAAAAAAATTCTATTGATTACATTACTTTTGTCCTTCAAATATTCACTAGTATGTTTAACTACTCATCAGTTATTTAATATTTGGAATCTTCCTAGAATATTTTTTAAATCACTCCTATCATGCATCTTTTGCTGTCCGTCAGTTATTTGATATTTAGCGTCTTCCCAGAATAATTTTTCCTTTTAAAATAACTCTTATCATGCAGCTATGCTGCTAATCTGAAGGCTAGGGGTTCAAATCCACCAGCTGCTCTCCAGGAAAAGGATGAGCAATCTCCTCTTATGCCAAGCTACTGCCTCTGAAAACCTGCTGGAGCTGTGGATCAGTTCTGAGTCGGCAGCACACAACAATACAACAACAAATTATGCATCCAACTTCATCTTTCAGTCTATTTTCAATGTTAGCATCTCCATGGAACTCTTCTCTGACTTCTCTCCTGCCACATTTGGGTATGAAGCTCTGTTTTAATTTCATGAAGGAATACATGCAGCTGCCTCCCCCAAATATAATTTGTTGTTGTGTGTCATTGATTTGGAACCAAGAGTCTAGTAGGTTTTCAGAGGCTTTAAATATCATGGAAGGAGATTGCTCATGTTTCTCCCATGGAGTACCTGGTAGATTTGAACAGTATGCCTTAGCATTGGCAATGCAACTTTTTACCACTGGAATAGCAGAACTCCCTCATTGTATTATGAGTACCATATAATCCTTGAGGGCAGAGATTGATTCTTAGACATAATCAAATTCTCTAAGCATATAACATGGTTATATGCACACAAAGTAGATGAATATTTAAGTGGCAATACAATGAACCCTTTTGCTTAAGTTCTTTTCATGTCTTTGGAATTATGTGGACATATTTCTGCAAATAAAATTATTTGAAAAGGAGCAGTCACAGTATATTTCAGAAATGTATGTTAGCCACTAGCAATTTATTGTTTTTACCATATACACACATATTTAAGCTGGGAAACCTCTGTTTTGCTTAACACTGTTGAGCACACATGTTTTTGCCATGCAATTATGCCTTCTGTGTATTTCCTGCTGTGTGTGCGGTCCACCTTCCTTTACCACTAAATATGTGAACTTGATTGTATATTTGTCCATTTTTAAAATTTTATTATTTTTGTGTGAGTGTACCATCAAATCAGATCTGACTGGTACAGGAGGAGATTGTCCCTCCTTCCCCGGCAGAGCATCTGGTGGATTCGAACTGTGTGCCTCTGGGATTGTAGTTGCAGTTCCTTGCCACTAGGCCACCAGAGCTCCTTGTCCATTTTTTAATATGATTTAATTCGTGCACTTAAACTCTTCTGCTTGCTTTGTACGTTTACTCATTTGGTTTTTGCCTTTTTAATTTTCATTTTGTTATAAAAAATTGTGTAAAAAAAGATTTTAAGTTATACATTTGAGTACATCATCCTGGCTTTGCTCATATCCTATATTTATGTACAGCCACACAGCTCTACTTTTTTTTCTAGTTTGACAATTCAGATTCTTATTTTTTAAAATTTTTCTAGAAATTATTGCAGCCTATGGTGAGAGTTACATATTGAAATGTACTGCCCTTCTCACTGATAACACAACTACCTCAAACACAGTTTGTGTGTTCTCTGTGTGTGTGTGTGCTCGATCCTCTCAAATAAGCTTTTTGAAGAGTTTGGCTGTCTGTCTGTAAAATTAATTCCATTTATTTGAGAAGTCTTCATATTTAACAAATGACAAAATGTCTTTCTATATTGTATGGCTTTGTAAAAAACTTGAAAATTTGAGATGCAATCTAACATCATTACTTAAAAGAATACCTTTTGGCATTTTTTTTTCTTCTTACTCATTCAAGCGAATTTTGCAGTAACTGTTTCTGGCCTGTAAAATATCCTGTAGAATTTTTAACTGATATTACATTAAGTCTGTCCATTAAGGAGTGTAATCTCATATTTTAGCTTTGCCAGTAAGAACTAAGGTGTGTCTATTAATTCATGTGTTCCTACAATTAGGATTTTTTTCTTTTTTCATTTCCTTTACATGTATTTCTTTTTTCAGTTAGATTTTCAAAGTAGCTTTAAATTGGTTATCACATTTAGTGTTTACCCAGATTCTTAGCTGTAGATCAGTAGAAGGATTTAAATGCAGCCCCAAATGGCTAATCCATAATGGGCTTTCCCACCGTAGCTCCAGCATTCATCTATGTTGTTGTTATGTGCCGTCGAGTTGCTTATGACTCATAGCGACCCTATGTACAACAGCCCTAAACTCTGCTCTGTCCTGTGCCAATCGCACTGTCTCTGACACTCCCATCCCGATTACGCCAGTCACTGAATCAATCCATCTCATAGAGGGCCTTCCCCTCCTGCGTTGTCCCTCCACCCTCCTAAGCATGATGTCCTTCTCCAAGGACCGGTGGGTCTCTTCTTACAACATTTCCAAAGTATGTTAGACAGAGCCTCAGAATCCTTGCCTCCAAGGAGCCACCCGGTTTAACCCTTTCCAGGACAAATCTGTTTGTTTTCCTAGCAGTCCATGGTATTCTCAATACTCTTCTCCAGCACCACAGCTCAAAGGCATCAATTCTCCTTTTATTCTCCTTGGTCATTGTCCAACTCTCTGATGCATAACAAGTGATTGTGAAAACCATGGCCTGATACTTTTTTTGGTAACAGTTTTATGACAAAAACTTGCATGTTTAAAATGTATAACTGGTTGGTTCGTAGTGTATTCTGAGTTGTGCACTTATAATTACCAGCAATTTTAGAATATTCTCATCACCCTAAGAAGAAACCCCATATATATTAGCAACCACTTTCCATTCATTACTGAGCCACCCTTCAAGCCTCTGGCAACCATTAATTTACTTTCTATATTTACAGGTTAGCATATTTTGAACATTTTATACAAAGGGAATAGTACAATTAAAAAATGGGCTTTTGAAGAGAAAATGCCTCCAACATTTATTAAATACAAAACGTATTGTGACCAGAAAGTCTGCTGTTAGGGACCTCTCTAAAGTACTCAAGAGCAACAGTGTCTCTCTGGAGACTAAGGTGCGCCTGATACAGGCCATGGTCTTTGCAATCACTTGTTATGCTTCAGAGAGTTGGACAATGACTAGGGAGGATAGAAAGAGAATTGATGCCTTTGAGCTGTGTTGATGGAGAAGAGTATTGAATGTACCATGGACTTCCAAGAAAACAAACAGATTCATCCTGGAGAGGGTTAAACCAGGCTACTCCTTGGAGGCAAGGATTCTGGGGCTTCATCTGACATACCTTGGAAATGTTGTAAGGAGGGACAGGTCTTTGGAGAGGGATATCATGCTTGGGAGGGTAGAGGGACAGCGCAGGAGGGGAAAACCCTCTATGAGGTGGATTGATTCGGTGACTGGGGTTATCAGGATGGGTGTGTCGAGGCAATGTGATTGGCACAGGATAGAGGTGGGTTTAGAGCTGTTGTGCATACGGTTGCTATGAGTCGCAAATGACTCAATGGCACATAACAACAACTACATATGTTAAGCATTTTATAGATTTTTCTCATCCAATCTTCAAACAGCTTCCTATCTTTCCTATCCTATTCCTATCCAGAAAACATTATTTTCAATTTGAACTAGGAACTTGATGGCTGAGAAGTTGAGCAGCCTTTTAACACCAAACAGCTATGCTTGACCAGACCTTTGACAAGGCTCTTTTTGCCTTAAGATACTTAGGACATTTTAAAAATATCTATCTTTATTTGCTTGCTCTGTTCTGAGGACTCCTTCCTGGTCTGAGTATAAGTTTCACAGGAGCACAATCAAGTCTTCTGGGATTCTCATTCTCCTGAAAGTTAGTCACAATTTGCAGTGATTCACACAGTCACATATTTGAGTAATAGTCCTATTAATGGGGTTTCCTTATATGTATATGGATAATATCCTATCACTCACAACATTGAATTTCAGGATACAAATTGGCTTTTTTTACTATGCCTGCAATACCATTCTTCTGTTTTTCATTCCCAGCATAGTTTACCCTATGATTGTCTGATTCAAAGTGGCTAATGTTAGTCCATCTCATCTCATCAATGTCTATGTTCATGTGTTCCGTTTAATTTTTCCACAATTTATAGTTTTCCAACATTCAAGCTATGTACATTCCATGTACCAATTATTAAATGACACTTGCATATATTTTTTCTCATTTAGATTGACTTTCAATCTGGGCTTTAGTGCTACTGATATAACTATCTGCATTCCTACTGTTCATAGGGTTTTCAGAAGCCTGTTGCTTAAGAAGTGGATGGCCAACCCTGCTTCCTAGTCTGTCTTAATCTGGGAACATTACTAAAACCTGTCCACCATAAGTAATCCTTGTGGCATTTGACATAATGCTGGTGTCACTTTCAGTATCACTACAACCCACAAGTTATCTCAGTACAGCAAATTGACAGACGACTGCTGTACCAACTAGAACAATATTCTCCCCAAATATAACACATTGACAATTTAATTTATAACTCTAAAAATGAATCAGTCTATTGTCACTCTGATAGCAAATTAGTCAGATTGGAAGAGGTCCATTTTGTTTCCATTCCCAAGGTGATTGAACAGAATGTGGAAACTATCAACCAATATCATCAGTATCACATGCAAGCAAAATACAGCTGGAGATTGTGAAAAATGGCTATAATAGTACATAGATAGGGAACTTCCAGGAGTTCAATCAGGATTTATAAGAGGATGTGGCACCAGGGATATCATTGGTTGTGTCAGACAGATCCTCGTTGAAAGTGAAGAATATCAGAAGAATGCCTATTTATGCTTTCTTGACTCTGCAGAGACATTTGACTGTGTAAATCATAACAAATTATGACTAACATTGAGAAGATTGGGAATCTCAGAGCACTTAATTGTGCTCATGCAAAATTTATACCTGGACCAGGAGACTGTTGTGTGAACAAAGCAAGAGAACACTACATAGTTGTAGGTTGGAAGCCTCTTAATTAAATAAATCAGGACCTCGTGGTTGTGCCTTTATATTTAAAAGTTGGTTGGCATTAATTGTGTTTGGGGAGAACACTGTTCTTGTCTGTCAGTTTGCTATACTGAGATAACTTGGGGTTACTGTGAGACTGAAAGCTGTGCCACTGCTCTGTCAAATGCCATAAGGGTTACCCATAGTGGACATGGTTTTGTAGAGCTCCCAGATTAAGACAGACTTGGAAGCAGAATTGGCATCTACTTCTTAAATAACAGGCCTTTGAAAACCCTATGAACACCAGAGGAACAACGATAGTTATAGAACAGAGTTTACAACTTTTGTTCATAGGGTCACTATGAGCCATACTCAACTTGATGACACCTAACAACAACAAAACAAGCAATCAGTAAATTAGGAGACATATTACACTGGAAAGTCTGTAGTTATGGACCTCTCCAAATTATTAAGGCTGAATGATGTTAATTTGAGGCCTAAGGTGAGCCTGATTCAGGACATAATTTTTCCAATCATTTGTATGCATCTGAAAGCTGGAAAATGAATAAGGATGACAGAAGAAGAATTGATACCTTTGAGCTGTGGTGTTGGAGAAGAGCGCTGAACATCCAATGGACTTCCAAAAGAACAAACAGATGTGTCTTAGAGACGGTACAGCCCAAGTGCTCTTTGTACGCCTTACATACTTCAGGCATGTTGCTCAGAGGAGCTATTCCTCAGAGAGGGGCATGAAGTTCAGAAAGGCAGAGGGTCAGCAAAGGAGAAGTGTGCGGATGGCACAGGATAGGATAGAGTTCATATCTGTTGTTCATAGAGTCACTATGAGTCATACTTGACTTGACAACACCTAACAACAGCATTACACATGTAAGAACATGTACTAAATAGATAAATAAATGAACTTTCTCTTAAATTGTAAATGTTATGCTATTTTTTAAAAACTTCAGTGAACTACATAATTGAAGGACAGAAAGAATGTGCAAATAAATATTTTCATTTTCTAAAACATCTGTTGCATTAAATTTACATGAATCCATGGGCAGATGCATAAATAGAAATTTTTAAGAATATATATATATATATATATATATATATATAATGCTGACGTAGGAAGTTCAGGTTTCTCCAAAGGAATTGGCAAAAAACAAGGCCCCAGGAATTGGCAGTATACAAACTGACATATTTCAACAATAGATGCTGCTCTGGATGTGCTCTACAGGTTGTGCCAAGAATCTGGAGGCCAACTGATTGGAAGTTATCCATATTTATTTCTGGGGTGGGGGAGGGGATCTGACAGAGTTTGGAAATCCAACAATATCACCAGAGGAATGTCTATCTGTTTCATTGACTTCGCAAAGGCATTTGATAGTGTGAATCACAACAAACTGGCTAACTCTGAGAAGAATGAGAATTCCAGAACACTTGATTGTGTTAATGTGAAATGTATACTTGGACCAGGAGGCAGTCATCAGGATAAAACAAGGGAAGACTACATGGTTCAAAATCAGGAAATGTATATGCCGGGGATGCATCCTATCCCCATACCTTTTCATTTTATGTGTGGAACAGCTTCTCTGGGAGGCTGGGCTCTGTGAGAAGGAACATGCATCAGGATTGGAGGAACAATCTGCACTATGCAGATGATACAACTTTGCTTGCTGAAAACGGAGGAGGACCTGAGGCAATTGCTACAGAAGGTCAAGGACTGCAGCCTTCAGTATGGATTGATCCTCAACACCAAGGAAACAAAGATTCTTACCACTGGGCCTTTTGGTAGCATCATGGTCGATGGTGAAGAGATTAAGATTGTTAACAGCTTCAGCTTGCTTGGCTCCACAATCAACACTCTTGGCACCAGCAGTCAGAAAACAAAAAGATGGATTGCACTGGGATAATCTGCTGTCAAGGAACTCTGTAGAATACTGAGAGCAAAGATGTCAATCTAGATACTAAGGTGCACCTGATTCAGACCATGGTCTTTGCAATTACTTACCATGCATCAGGGAGATGGACAATGACTAAGGATGACAGAAGAAAAATTGATGCCTTTGAGTTGTGGTTCTGGAGAACAGTTTTGAACACCAGGAAAACAAATAGATCTGACTTGGAGAGGGTGAAACAAAGTTTCTTCTTGAAGGCTAGAAATTTGAAGCTTCATCTCACATACTTTGAGTATGTGACCAGAAGGGATCAGTCTTTGGAGAAGGACATCATGCTCAGAAGGGTGAAGGAACAATGCAGGAGAGGAAGACCCTGGATGAGATGTATTGACACGATCACTGGGGCAATGGGAGGTAGGTGTGTTTGAGTCCGTGAGACTGGCTCAGGACAGGGCAGGGTTCAGAGCTATTGTACACAGGGTCATTGTAAGTCATGGGTGACTCAATCATACATAAGAACAGCAACAATAATAATATGTTTATAAAGTTTACTTCAATAAATAGAAGGAATGTGTGGATATTAACTATAAGGAAATACTTTAAACACATTTGGTGAGGTAACAGTATATCTGTTTCTAATGGTTTTTAAGGCACCTCTGCAATATGGGTGTTGCTGAGTCTGACTTCTACCCTTTTCATAAGGGGGAAGTGCTTCCATCAAAAATATTCATAGAAGCAAACATATAGCAGTTTCGTTAGCCACGCCACTCCCCAAACTCCTGCACCTATTTCTACACCCCTTTGGGTCCAGTATTCATTGCTGACTCACAGACTTTACTTACTTTTGTAGGGTTTATTAGGGAAGTAGGTTGTGGAGTGGAGGAGAGAAAGAATATCACCAATACAATTCTAGGTTTCACCCAATAGTCCCAAGCCAAATAATAGCAAGACACAACTCCTCAATTGGTGAAAATTCAGGTCTCCGTTTAGAAGCACAACATGCAAGAAGCCTCTGGTTTCCTCAATCATTCAGCAAACTATCTCAGAGCGGTTACAAGTCAGCTTTACAAGGTTTCAGTTCAGCAGGCAAAATCTTTTAACTGTGGCTCTGTCTCCAAGATTCCTCTGGTTTATCACCAGTCTCTCCACTCTCTCTCCACCACTGCTGTCGCTGTTTTTTGCAGTGTGGAAACTAATGTCTTATATTGGCCCCCCAGCGGTTGATGATTTCCAAGACCATATATCTGTAGTTAAGGTAGCTGAAGACCATGCCTCTCAAATGGGAGCTAATACAATGGCTAGAAAAAATAATTGTCAAGGGTTCTGAGACCCCAGATTGTTATCATGATTCTGATTAAGGCAGTAAAATGTATAAATGTGATTCATCAAGTAATATTCTCCTTCATGTCTTAAATTTGGTATTCCTTCTGGGAAAAAAAATAAAGTTTATTGCAGAGATAATCTTGAATGAATGCAGCACGCAGTAATTATTGTTATATAGCATTGAGTTGGAAAAACCTCACAGGTGACCGTCCAGTGTGTTTTCGCAGGCTAGTTAATTGCAGGACAGGAGGTTGCCCATTTTTCTCCTGTAGAACAGCTGGTGGATTCGAACTGCATGCCTATGCCTTTAGATTGGCCATGCAACTCTTCGACTATGGATCATAGTAACCCTACCTACGAATGACAGGCCTGAAGCTTGCCTCTCCTGCGTCGTCCTCATGGTCTCCAATATGCTTGAGCCAACTGTTGCAGTCACCGTAAATTCATTCCGGTGAGAGTCTCTCTTTCTCTGATCTTCCATCTTTCTCAGCATGATGTCTTTGTCTAGGGACTGGTCGGTCACTCCTGTCAACAAGCCCAAAGTATATGAGGTGTAGTTTCGCCATCATTGCTTCTGTGGAGCACTCTGCTTGCACTCCATCCTAGACATATTTGTTTGTTCTTTTGACACTTCATATGACATTTGTCTGATACTATAATTCAAATACGCTGATTCTTTTTCTATTGTTCTTATTCACTGTCCAACTTTCGGATGCATAGGAAGCAATTGAAGTATGAATTGGATCAAGTGTACCTTAGTCTTTACCATCTTTGTTCTTTAGCCCTTTGAAAAGATCTTTGACATCAGATTTCCCCCAATGCAACAGGTCTTTTGATTTCTTGACTGCTATTACCATGAATGTTGATTGTGAATAGAAAAAACCCTATGAAATCATTGATAATTTTAATAATTTCTCCCTCTATCATGATGTTTCCTACTGGGGGAAAAATGTGTAAGAGATAGAAACAAAAGTTTTCAAAGCCACTTGAAATTATAAAGCAAAGTATTATAACAAATATCCAAAAGGCTGAATGAAGTTAGGAAACTAAAAGTGGGGAACATGCTGAGAATTTCTCAATCTGAAAGAAATAAAGAACAAACCTAGAGTTGCAAGACTGAAGGATTAAAAATGTTGAATGATGCAGGGACCACCAAAAGAAGATGGAAGGAATATACAGAGTCATTATATCAAAAAGATTTAGTCCAATGAGGGAGTTTTTCTTTTGCTTTTCAAGGAGAGGAGCAAACGCGTGGGGGTGGGGAGGGGTTTGTGCGGGGAGAAGGGTGCAACAATGAATGAATGGAATTCCAAAATCTGTGTAGATGTTCATTGAAATGAAAAATAAACAAACTAAATTATTAAAAAAAAGATTTAGTCAACACTAAATTGTTTCAGAAAGTAGCTCATAAACAAGAACTAATGATACTGAAGGAAGATGCTTAAGATATTAAACTCTGAAGGTATTTGCAGCAACAACAACAACAACAACAAAAAGGCCCCAGGAATTTATGGGATATCAATTGACATGTTTCAACAGAGGCAGCCCTGGATCCGCTCACCAGTCTATGCAAGGAAGTGAAGACAATAATAACCTGGCCTACTGACTAGAAGAGACCTTTATTTGAGGTCAAAACAGTAGAGCTATCCTAAATTGGAAAAAAAAAAGTTGAATGATTCAAAAAATGTGAAACTAACATTGAAAAGCTGTCTTACTTACGATCCAAGATATGTGAACAGCTGGGAGCTGTTTGCTTTAAACCTTCCTAAGTTGAAACTTTTCACAGTAGAGAGGCAGAATAGATGATGTGTGTGTATGGGGTGAGTGGAAGGACAAAGAGTGCGTCTCCATACGCAGGAGCTGAAGCAGCCAGCAGAAATGATTATTTTCTTTCTCACCTTCCACGATAGAATAAATATAGGGATTTGTTCCATGTGTATTGCATCACCCTTCAGAGTTTACAGAGTGCTTTCACATTCATTATTTTATCCTCATGCAAAACCTAAAAGAGAAGCATAGTGGGTACTGTTTTCTCAATTTTTGAGATGAGAAAATAAGAAGCTTAAATTGGTTAAGTGGCTTTTCCACTGAATGACATTATACATTAGGGCCAAGACTAGAACTCACATCTTTTGTCTCTGAAAGTGGTGCTATTTATATTACCCCCAATCAGTTTATTATTTTCTCCTTCCACCTTCCAATTTGGAGGTATAAGTTAATAAATGAGGTTTTTTGGGCCTACTTCTTTGCAGAGCAGCAGAAGCAGCAGCAGCAGGTGGAGGAGTTATCTCCAGTAGTTTATTTAAGTTTATCTCTTATAGCAGTAAAAAGGAGTAAACGAATCACCATAAGCCAGGGCTGACCAGATGACATCTGATTTTTGTTTTTAACTACTACAGATGAAAAACTTTTTCCATCTGCTTTGGTCAAACTCATGTATGTGTGTGTGTGTGTGTGTGTGTGTGTGTGTGTGTGTGTGTGTTCAAGGAACATTTAGAAAGTGGAGTATAGCAATGATACTTCACTCAGGATCTCTAGGGTTCATTTTTGTCCATCTAAAAGGATAATAAAACACACAAGTCTTCCTATCTCATTACATACAACGGAGAGGGGAAAAGTAAATATTTAAATGTGAATGATGATGCAGGAACGGAGAAAGTAGAATTTAGCAAGCACCTAATGTGTGCCAACTGTTTTGATTACATTATTTTATTTAATCTTCACAACTGTCCAAATTGGGGACAATTGGGAAATTGTCTTCTACCTCCCAATGGTAGAGATACTATGAATGTCCTTTTTATACAGATTAGTAAACTAAAACTTACGTAGACTACATCCTAAAGTCATATGGCAAGTGATTTCCTGAGTCAAAATCCTAATAAATACATATGGCTCCAGAATCAGAGATTCTTTGATTACTAATAATTAACAAATAAACTGCTTCCTGGTGAATTGAAACAAACAGAGACTTTAAAAAGAAATGAAGATTGAAAGATGTCTCCTTGTACACCCTACAGCCAATCATCAATTTCTGGGATCCCTTCTAACCTGCACTGATGGCCATACAGTGATCCATAGGGGACTTGAGTATATTTAGATCACAAATGGATTTTTCTTCTTTTCTCTCATCCCTTGTCCAAGGTAAAGCTCAGATGTTTGCCTGAGATAGTATGCCAGTAAGGTACCATTAGCCTGTGATCACATGAGAGAGAGAGATGGATCCCATGCATTTTTGTTTTAAACTCTGACATTTTTTTATTTATTTAACTGGTTCCACTCATTTAGATGTCTTACCATTTTCTCCCTCTTGCCACGTGCAACAAGTATTAAAATGAACATCCTTTAATGTCATATCTTTTCCACATGAGCATGGATATCTGTGGGCTATATTTCTTTTTTTTTTTTCATTTTATATAAGTTTGCTTACAAAGTCTGTATATATACGGACAAATACTGCATAGGACCGTTATTATAAAAATAGAAGGATAATTAGTAAAACATGAATGGAGACCCAAGAAGTGAAGCGGTGGGAACAGAGGGGTGAGAATGGGTAGGGGTGTTGCAGAGTGTGGTGGGGGGAGGGAGAGCGTGAAAGAAATAGGAAGGATCTAGGCGAAAAGATGGTAATAATGGGTAAGGTCCAATGAGGATTAATTTTGTAAAACATCATGCATGGGAATTAGTGTATGAAACACAGAATGAGTGAAGAATAGGGTGATCCTATGCATTTTTAAATCCTCGGTGTCATTTGAATCCAATCACCGTGTTACCTCCGAGAGATCTGTGCAGTACTTACTGTGGAAACGGCAGTGTGCTGTGCAGCGAGATCACCTTTGCCGCAGGCATGGTTAAAAGAATCAATTTAGTGATGACCGGTAGGAACAGCATGGTTTTTGAGGTGTTCGATATTTTTTGCTCTGTCACAGGATCTGACTTATTGATGTCTTCAGATCTGAGTCCAATTTCTTACAGCTATCCAAGGACATTCTAATCTCTGCTACAAAATATCTATGAAGAGATGATCGAAACTTTGGAAACCTATTGACAAGGGAGAATAGTGAGTATTAGTGGTTTGCACTGTTTTTAGATATATGGCGCAGATACTGAAGAGGAAAGGGTGGCTGTGAAGATGAAATCAGTACCCTATTTTCCCCTCATTTTCAACAGTCCACTGGATTTAAGACTTAAAAGAGATTAATAGTATAAAGCTCTGGTGGTCTAGTGGCAAGAAGCTGCACTACAATCTCAAAAGCACTCAGTTCAAATCCAACAGCTGCTCCTCGGGAGAAGAATGGGCGATCTTCTCCTGTGCAATTAACTGCCTCTGAAAACCCACTGGAGGGTCAGTTACAGATTGCTTCTCACTTGACAGCACACAACAACAGCAACAGGAGAGTAATAAGGAATATCATGTTACCAACATTTTACAATCCTCTATCAAAGAAAGAGCATCTCACGGTTACACTATCTTTTTCTCTCTCTCATTTAATAATTTCTTCAGCAGCCATTATCAAGTGACTTATCCTAGGCCTTTGTTCTCTTCCTCTTCTGAGATTCTTTTGCTTTTAAATTTTCTTCATGTCCTTTTTTTGCTCCCCCACCTTTATTCCCCTTGCTGTTTTATTGAGTACCATCAAGTCAGAACCGACCCATAGCTGACCCTCCAGTGGGTTTTCAGAGGCAGTTAATAGCATGGGAGGAGATTGCCCATCTTTCTTCCACAGAGTAGCTGGTGGATTTGAACCACACACATGCCTTTGGGATTATGGTGCAATTTCTTACCAGTAGGCCACCGGAGCTCTCTTACTTCCCTTAGTCTTTACATATTCTCTGCGTTGATGGTGAAATAAAAACATAGTTTGATTGTGAAATGACAATACTATGTGAGAAGGTATTTGAACTAAGAATTGAGCTGAGGGTAAGGCTTGGTGCAGCTGGATAATTTATGTGCTTTAAGAAGGACTTTTTATAGTGTCATTCATTTTTTTATTATTATTTCCTCATTTCAGGCATGTCTAAGGTTTTCACTAGTCAAGAAGGAACTAAACTTGTCTCAATGGAGAATACGTCTATAATGGCTGACTTCATCCTTCTTGGCATGACAGACGACCCTCAGCTTGAGGTTCTGCTATTTGTAGTCTTCCTTGTTGTTTATATGGTTACGGTGTTGGGCAATCTAAGCTTGGTCTTCCTGATCAGAGTTAGCCCCCACCTTCACACTCCAATGTACTTCTTCCTGTCTAATCTGTCCTTCCTTGATGTCTGTTTCTCATCCACCACTATCCCAAAGACTTTGACAAATTTACTGTCTAAGTTGCAAGCCGTTTCTTTCCTTGGATGTATAACTCAAATGGGCTTTTTCATAATCTTTGCCTCTGCGGAATGCAATCTTTTGGCTTCTATGGCCTATGACCGCTACACTGCCATCTGCTACCCGCTGCTTTATCATGCTACTATGTCTAAAGTTCGTTGTGTCCTCATGGTGACAGGATGCTACCTTGGGGGGTTAGTTAACATGGTTGCTGTGACAAGTTCCATTACACAGCTGTCATTTTGTCCACCACGTGTTCTTCCTCACTTCTTCTGCGACATCCCTCCACTGCTGGCATTGGCTTGTTCAGACCCCTGGATCACCCAGCTATTGGTTGTTGGCTGTGGGGGATTCACGCTGATCACCTCTGTTGTAGTGATCCTTGTCTCTTACTTGTATGTCCTCATGACTATCCTGGGAATTCCCTCAGCTTCCGGCAAACACAAAGCCTTCTCCACTTGCGCTTCTCACTTGACTGCTGTTGGTCTGTACTATGGAACAACCATGTATACTTACTTGGAACCCTCTAGACATGGATCTCAAGCTGGAAATCAGATGGTCTCAGTGTTTTATACAACGGTAATCCCTATGTTAAATCCTCTTATCTACAGTTTGAGAAACCAGGAAGTAAAAGCTGCCTTATGGAAAATACTGAGGCGCCATCGCTAATCTTCATTTCTGTGTCTTGTGAATGTAAACTAATGTCACTGCCTTTGGGCTAGAACTGACTCCTTGCTGACCTTCCAGTGGGTTTCCAGTGGCTGTAAATGGCACAGGAGGAGTTTGCCCATCTTTATCTTATGCATCACCTGGTGTATTCGAACTGCCTGCCTTTGTGTTGACAATGCAATGCCTTACCCAGAGCTTCCTGCATTACATAAATGTAATATATGTTACAAAGACTTGTTAAAGTCACAGTGCTTTAAATGCCCACACATTAAACCTTGTTAGGAGCAATTGAAGCATTCTGGCTAAGTGTTTAAAACTAGTAGTTTAGGTAAATTGAACACATTAAGAGAAAATCATATGGAGAAAATAATGTATATTTTCTTTCTGAAACATTTGTCTGATATGAAATGTTTCCTATTTGCATATGAGAATGTCAGTCTGAATTGTGAGTTGATATGACATTGCTTGTCATGAGATAAAATAATTTAAAAAAAATGAAAAAAATAATTTCAAGATAGCTTGAGCATTAGAAAACAATATAATTTGACTATACATTGTAGAATAAACCCTGAATGGCAACTGGGATGCAAATTCTTTTATTGTCTCATTCATGTGGTTATATTGAAGACTCAATTGATACTTCAACAATTAAATTTCATTTGGTGGACGTATCTCATAAGCATTTAAAAGATTAGATATGTATTTTATAAACGTTGCCCCACCTCAACTACTGAGGCTAAAGAATATGAGTATGTTGTACTTGCTGTGAGGCTGAACACTGTGACACTGATGTGTCAAATGCGTTAATGGTTGGTTACCCAATGCGGACTGAGAGTGGGGTGGAGCTCCCCAATGAAAACAAGCTTGGAAGGAGGAGAGGCTTCCACTTCTCTAAATGCTTGCCTCCAGAAACTCTATGAACCTGGAGAGAGCATGAAAGGCACCCAAGTGTCGAAGACTCTCCTTCTTAGGTTCACTATGAGTCGCCTGCTACTTGACGGCACTTAACAACATAGAGATAGAGATAGAGATAGATAGAGAGAGAGATATGTATAGATAGATAATGTATAGATAGATATATGTATATGTATACACACACACACACACACACACACACACATGCAAATCACATGTGAAATGATTGAGGTTTATAGGAGTAAATAAATTCACTCTCAGCCAGAGGCTAGATCAGTTAATGAGTTATTGTTGTTATGTGCTGTCAAGTCAGAATTAACTCAGATCTGACCCTTCAGCGGGTTTTAAAACGCTATAAATCACATAAGTGGAGATGTCCATCTCTCTCCCACAGAGCAGCTTATGAATTCAAGCAGCATGTCTTTAGGTTGGCAGCATAACTCTTTACCATTAGGTCAACAGAGCTCCCCAAATCATTTAAACAGGGCTCGACTCATGACTTTCTGCATGTAAAGCAGAAATGATAACCACTACATTACAGGACCTCCATAATGAGAGAGTGAACAACATATGTTCCTATCTCAACAGATCTGAACTCTGTCCTATCCTGTGCTGTCCTTATCATCTCTGACACACTTGAGCCCATCGCGGTAGTCATTCATCTCATTGAGGGGCTTCTTCTCTTTTGCTGACCGTCCTACTTTCCAAATATGATGTTCCTTTCTAAGGAATAGCCTCTCCTAGCAACATATTGCTATGTTTCTATGCAGGAAACATATTGCACTGGGAAAGTCTGTAGTCAAGGATTTCTCCAAATTAAGAATCAATTATGTCAGCTTGAGAACTAACATGCACCTGATTCAGGCTATGGCCTTTTCAATCACTTGCTATGCATCTGAGAACTGGACAGTTACTAAGGATGACAGAAGAAGAGCCTTTGAATTATGGGATTGGAGAAGAGTGCTGAATAGCTCCTGACTGCCAAAAGAGCAAACAGATATGTCTTGGAGAAGGTACAGCCCAAGTGCTTCTTGGAGGCAAAGATAATAAAACTCTGTTCCTTACTTTGGACACATTGCTAGGAGAGGCTGTTCCTTGGAAAGGGATGACAGGAAAGGAGAGGAAGAGCTTCAACTAGGTGAGCTGACACAGTGACTGCAGCAATGGGCCTGAGTGTGTCAGAGATTGTGAAGATGGCACAGGGTAGGACAGGGTACAGATATCTCGTTCACAGGGTTGCCATGTGTCGTACTTGACTTGCTGGCACCTAACAGCTACAGCAACATGCTCAGAGTATGTGAGAGGAAGTTTTGCCATCCTTGTCTCCAAGGAACAGTCTGAACTGCATTGTTTCCGAGACATACTCTGTTTGTTCTTTTGGCAAACTATGGAATATTCAGTATTCTTCTCCAGCACCGCCGCTCAAATGCATCAATTCTTCTGCTGTCTTTACTCATTATCCAGATCACAGATGCATAATAAGTGATGGAAAATATCACGGCCTGACTCCGGCACACCTTAGTCCTCACACCGACATCATCGCTCTTGATTAATTTGGAGAGGTCCCTGCCTGCAGAAATTCCCAATGCAATACCTCCCCTGATCTCCTCACTGCTAGTACCAAGTATGCTGATTTTGGATTTATGTAAGATGAAGTCGTTGACAATTTCAATCTTATCTCCATCTCTCGTGATGTTGCCTATTGGTCCAGTGATGAGAATTTTTGTTTTCGTTATGTTGAGATCTAATCTTGAAGGCTATATTCTTTGATCTTTTGCAGCAAGCACTTCAATTCCTCCTCAGTTTCAGCAAACAACGTTATGCCATCTGCATAGTACAGGTTGTTGATGAGTCTTCCTCCAATCTTGATGCCACATTCTTCTTCATAGATTCCAGCTTCTCAAATAATTTGCTTAGCACACAGATTGAATAGATATGGAGAGACGATACAACCCTGACACACATTTTTTTTTTAAATTTTAAACCATGTAGGGTTCCCTTGCTCTAGTCACACAGCAGCATCTTGGTCTAAGTGTAGATTTTCATGATCACAATTAAGTGTTCTGAAATTGCTATTCTTCTCAATGTTAGCCTTTTATAAAGCATATTGATGTGTCTCAGTATACTTGAAATATACTCAGTATACTTGAAGTATACATGTATAAGTGAGAGGCAATTAATTCATTAGGTCCATGTCAGTCCTCAGTATTCGATAGATGATGAAATTTGTTTTTTTTTAATCTCAATGTATTGAAAAAACTGGCCAGCCATAAAAACATGCAAATCTATATCATAAGAATAGAGACTTGTACACCAATGCTCATAGCAAGAGTTGTTCACCATCACAAGAACATGATAATAGACCAAATGCCCAACCACAATGGAATGGATTGAGAAATAATGCTACATTCACATGATGGAATACTATGCAGCATGCAGGAGCAAGGATTTTGTCAATTACTACCTAGCGTGGGAGGGACTGGAGAGCATTATGTTAAGTGAACTAACTCAGTCTCATAACATAAACCATACAAGGTAATTAGTGTAGAACAAGTATGAGGATTCAAGTCAGGGAAGGAGGCTTCATCATAGAGTCACACAATTTGATGGGTGGAGGGAGAAATGGGTAAAGGGAAGGGGAAAGGTCCGGTATGAAAAACAATGTATAAGAACTTTATGAACTTTGTGTGACTCCAAGGAACAGCCCGGCTTCACCCTTTCCAGGACAAACCTGTTTGTTCTCCTAGCAGTCCATGGTATATTCAACACTCTTCTTCAGCACCACAGCTCAAAGACATCAATTCTCTTTCTATCATCCCTAGTCACAATCCAGCTCTCCAATGGATAGCATGCAACTGTGAAGACTATAACCCAGATCAGGCACACCTTAGTCTCCAGCCTGACATCATTGCTCTTCAGTACTCTGTAGAGGTCCTCAACAGCTGGCTGACTTTTCCAATGCAGTTCATCTCTTGATTTCCTGCCTGCTGGTACCAAGAGTGTTGACTGTGGAGTTAAGCAAACTAAAACTTTTAACAATCTCAATCTCTTCACCATCCATACTGATGCTGTCAGTTGGCCCAGTGGTGAGAAACTTTGTTTTCTTGATGTTGAGTTTCAATCCATATTGAAAGCTGCCGTCCTTGATCTTCTGCAGCAATCACTTTAGGTCCTCCTCAGTTTCAGCAAGCAGGGTTGTGTCATCTGCATAACACAGGTTGTTGATGACTCTTCCACCAATCCTGATGCCACATTTCTCCTCATAGAGCCCAGCATCCTGGATGATCTATTCTACATACAGATTGAAAAGGTATGGAGATAGAATATATCCCTGGGGGACACTCTTCCCAATTTTGAACCTTGCAGTGTCTCCTTGCTCTGTTCTGATGATGGCCTCTTGGTTTCACATAAGCACAATCAAATGTTCTGGGATTCCCATTCTTCTCAGAATCAGCCACAGCTTGTTGTGATCCACACAGTCAAAAGTCTTTGCATAGTCAATGAAGCACAGATAGACATTCCTCTGGTACTCTCTGTTTTCTGCCAAGATGCATCTAACATTAGGTATAATATCCCTGGTACCACTACCTCTTCTAACCCCAGCCAACACATCTGGCAGTGCTTTGTTGACGTGTTGCTTCAGTCATTTTTGGATAATTTTCAGCAGAATCTTGCTTGCATGTGATATTAATGATACTTAATTACCTCATTAATTAATTAATTTCTGCACTCTGGCAGGTCACTTTTCTTTTGAATGGGAACAAATATCAATCTTTTCCAGTCAGCTGGCCAGCTGGTTGTCCTCCAGATTTCTTGGCACAACTTAGTGAGCACATCCAGGATAGTGTCTGTTGAAATATGTCAATTGGTATGCCATCAACTCTGAGAGCTTTGTTTTTTGCCAGCTTGAACTTCCTCCTTCTTTCTAAACCTTCTCTTTCACCTTTCCCCCCTTCATTCGATGAGCTACCAAGTAATTGCCAATTCTCTTTCACAAATGTCTTTTCTTCTTCTCTGTTGCCATTGGCCTGCCCTAGATGGTGTTACATCTTGTCTGGATTAGCAAAACACAGGTATGGCATTTCAGTTCTAGACTCCTTCAATAAAGCAAATATCACAATAAAGACAGTCACAAGATTTTCCCCAAGTGTATATATGTTTACATAATAATTTTGTCTACTAAGTGGTAAGGAGTTTCACTACCAACTCAAATGCAGGGGGTTCATATTTACCAACTGCTCCATGAGAGAAAACCTCTGCTAGTGAGTGAGTTATGGATAGATCTGAGTCAACAACATATCACAACAACAGCAACATATTAATTATCCTTACATTCTAATTTGGTCTATTTGATGTCATCAGTTACAGTCTCAAAACGGAATGGAGAGTTGCTATGCCTTGGAACAGACTTGAAAGCAGTGGATTTTGTAGTTTAAGTGTGCAATAAGAATACGAAAAAAAGTCTGAATACAATAGATTTAACAAAATGTAACTCAAAGAAAAGAAGGGCACATGCTGTTGGAAAAATAAGCCACTAGACTTGCTTGATGCTGGGTTGTCACAACCCTCTAATTTATTAAAAAAAGCCTTCAAAACAACAACGAACTCCCATGATATCTGCAAAGTAAAATAAGAAGAAAATAACTACAATGAGATCTGTCTAGTTTTTGAAACCCTTTTCTGAATCCTTTTTACATAACCATCATTGTGCTTTAAATGTAAATCTGATCATATCAATTTTCTTTTTTTTTTGCTCTTTTTAAATTTTAATAAAAGTTTACAGTGACTTTGGATTTCCATTCATTAATTGTTGTACTTTTATCCCTGCCCACCCACCTCCCAGTACACTCTTCTCTTTGAAAAGTAAAAGAAAAATTCTTTCATTGTCTTACAATCTCTCCCTCCAGGTCCACCCCACTATGCAGCCTTTGTTCTGGACTCCTGTCATGACAATAATACCTAATCACATATCCCTTTGAAACATATCAACTTTCTTCTGCACTCCACACTACTTAAAACTTTTTCACATGTTCTAGTACCTTTTCAATCTATACACAGAACAGATCATTTGGGAGGCTGGACTTTATGAGGAAGAATGTGGCATCAGGATTGGAGGAAGACCCGTCAACAACTTGTGTTATACAGTTGACACAACTTTACTAGATAAAACAGAAGAGAACTTGAAGCATTTACTGGAGATGGTCAAAGACTGCAGTCTTAAATATGGATTGCATCTTAATTTCAAGAAAACAATGATCCTCACCATTGGGTCAATAGGCAATATCATATATAGAGAAAGGATTGAGGTTGTTAATTATTTCGTCGTGTTTAGATCCACAATCAACATTCATGGTATCAGTACTCAGGAAATCAAAAGACAAGTTGCATTGTAAAGATCTACTGTTAAGGATCTTTCCAGAGTGCTAAAGTGCAATGATGCCAGTTTAGAGACTAAGGTGTGCCTGATCCATACTGTTGTCTTCTCAATTGCTTGCTTTGCATCTAAGAGCAGGACAGTGAATAAGGATGGTAGACAAAGAATAGATTCCTTTGAGTTGTGGTGCTAGAGAGGAGTCTTAAACATACCATGCACTGCCAAGGAAACAAATAGATCTGTCCTGTAGAGGGTGGAATCAAGTTGCTCCTTGGAAGCAAGGATTTTTTTAAGCTTCTTCTCACATATTTTGGGCATGTTACCTAGAAGGATCAGTCCTCGTGCTTGGAAGTGTAGAGGGATGACTTAGGAGAGAAGAACCCTAGATGAGATGAATTAACACAGGAACTTGGGTAATGGGAGCAACTGTGTCAGAGACAATGAGGTTGGCTCAGGATAGGGCAGGGTTTCAAGCTATTTTACAGAGGGTCGTTATACGAATTGTGAGCAACTTGATAGCGCATAACAACAAGAAGTAGGTTTTGAGATCTGGGAGTGTTATGCTTTCCACTTAACTTTTGTTTTTCAGAATAACTTTGCTTATTTGAGGTCTCTTTTCTTTTCAAATACACTTGACAATAGCTGTTTTTTCTAGGGAACATAAAATTTGGCCATCAGAGGAAAACATCTTTAAGTGTTTGAAGAAAAAGTCGAATAAAAATTGGTCTGTCTTTATGTTTTTCTTAATAAATGGTATGTAAACTGACTTTTTAAAACTCTTTAAGTTCCCACTTTTTCCCATGTTAATTTTTAAGATGTGTTCCGACTTCTAAAAGAAATAACCTTATTTTATAACTATGATAAAGGCCTGGTTTAAATAGTTTTTGTCAAACATTCTTCTAAGTGGTATAGCATTGGTCTGTGCATTGCTGTACAGAGGTAATTTGTGGTTGCTGTGATGCTGAACACCGTGACACTGATGTGCCAAATGCCACAATAGTTACCCATGGTGGACCGTGTTTGATGGAGCTTCCTGATTAAAACAAGCTTGGAATCAGGTGTGGCATCCACTTCTGAAATGTCTTGCCTCTGGAAACTCTATGAATATGGAGAAATGACCGAAGTTATACAAGTGTTCAGGTCTTTCGTTCATAGGGTTGCTATGAGTCATCTACGCCTTGACGGTACTTAACAACAACAACAAATATAAAGGTGTTAATTTCTTTTCACTAAGAATTGTCACTTTTACCACACATGCTGGCCAACCCCAATTACCAATTGAATTATCTAAAATTATTTTTCCCACTTAAAAATGTATTGAAAATAGATGACTACCTAATCATTCTTCCTCTTGAGTTGAATGGTTGCATAACACTGTAATGTATGATTGAACTCTTATGATAAAAACAAAGAACCTTTACGAGATTGTAAGGGGGAACATATAGCTAGCAATAGTCACTATTGATGTGCTCTATTCAAGATATGAAATGCACATATCGAGATGTAAACTTCATTAATGCATAAATTGAGAGTTAGGCTAAATTAACTTGCTGAAAAGAATTCCTTTCTGTTATTAAATCTCAATTAACCATAACCAGCCCCTGGTGGGCATGCCTTGTATTTAAAAGGCCATAGGGCCTGAGTTATTTGACTGTTATTTGACTTTGGGATAAACATTCTTCTAAGTGGTACAGCAGTGGTCTGTTTATTTGCTGTACTGAAGTAACTTGGGATTGCTGTGATGTTGACTGCTGTACCATAGAAGTGTTAAATGCCATAACGGTTACCCATCATGGACAGTGTTTGGTGGAGCTCCTAGATTGATTCAGGTTTGGAAGCAGGAGTGGCATCCATTTCCCAAGCCACATGATTCTGGAAACTCTATAAACATAGAGAAATGATGATAGTGACAGAACAGAGTTCAAGTGTTTTGTTCATGGGGCCGCTGTGAGTTGTACTTGACTTAATGACACTTAACAACAACAACAATCATAAAAATATTGAAAGAAATGAGTAGTAGCTGATCTGGAATAATTTTGAAAATCAGAATTTATCTTTAAAATATGAAACTGAGCATGCTGATCACCTCAGTATAGAGAACTAAAAATAAACTGTCTCAGTCCCATAGGGTGTTAATACAGGAAAGAAGGTGAACACTCAGGCTCTATAAGACAGTCTGAGAGCAGTGAGACAGGAGGCCAAGAAAAGAAGGACTTGTGGCCTGCCCTGAGTGAAAAGCCTTCCGAGGACAGTAAGAAGGATATATATTTACGGGTACAGGCATAAAGGAAATGAAAGGCTTTCAAGTTTTAGAGGTGTGAGAAAGGCTAGTCAGAGTCACTAAAGAAGGACTATCACAGGAGATGTAGTGAGTGGTGAAAGTTACAATATAGAACCTCAAGGCAGGTAAGGACACTTGAGCTAATGGTTCCAGTGGTGTTTCGAAAACAGATTAGTAAAAAATAGCAGTCATCATGACAGAGAGTGGGTGAGATTAAAACAGGATAGAGAGGTAAGCGACAAATGAAACCAGTGGGGATGGCCAACCCAGTTACCTACTGGAGTAACAACATGGAGAAGAAGTAGTCTAGAAGAGGGATTAAATAAAGATAAAACTGAAGAAGATCCATTATTCCCAGGAGAGTGAACTTTGTCACCACACTGGAATTCCCTCCATAGTTGGGCCTAACCCCTAAGACATGTTGTTGTTGTTATGCACCGTCAAGTCGCCTGCGACTCAGCGACCTTATGTACAACAGCTCTGAACCCTGCTTTATCCTGAGCCAACCTTATTGTCTCTGGCACTCCTACCCCCATTACCCCAGTCACTGAATTGATCCATTTCACTGAGGTCTTCCTCTCCTGCACTGTCCCTCCACCCTCCCAAACATAATGGCCCTCTCCAAGGACTGGTCCCTCCTTGCAACATGCCCAAAGTATGTCAGACAGAGCTTCAGAATCCTTGTCTCCAAGAAGCAGCCTGGTCTCACCCTCTCTAGGATGAACCTGTTTATTCTCCTGGCAGTCCATGGTATATTCAATACTCTTCTCCAGCACCACAACTCAAAGGCATCAATTCTCCTTCTATTATCTCTAGTCATTGTCCAGCTTTCTGTTGCATAGCACGTAATTGTGAAGACCATGGCCTTGATCAGGGGCACCTTAATCTCCAAACTGACATCAACAAACATCAAAAGCCTAAGACAGAATATTTAGATATTCAAACTTGGTCCTCTGCCTTCAAACTGCTCAAGGTTTCAGTCGTTAATTTTCTGAGTGTTTATGAAATCAGGATAGGCAATTTACAGATAACCAACGAATAAAACCATATTATTTAAAATTCATTTTATAGGGAGCTCTGGTGGCCTAGTGGCAAGAAGCTGCACTGTAATCCTAGAGGTACACGGTTCAAATCCACCAGATGCTCTTCTGGAGAATTAGGGGCAATCTCCTCCTATACCAGTCAGATCCGATTTGATGGTACACAGGCATGTGCGTGCACACGTGCATGAGCGCGTGCACACGCGTGCGCGCACACACACATTTAAAAAATAAATAAAAATAATTTAAACCATATTTCATTATCATTATTTTTTATTTCACTTGAGTTATTTTTAAGAACCCACATATTGCTTTGAGGAATTAGTGAAATTAGACAAAATTAGTGTGTCATAACATGGAATATGTTTGGAATCATTAATAGAAACCATCTGGATAGATGACTATCACCATTCTACTTGCTAATTGACAGCATTGAAAACCTTACACGTTACCCACCTCCATTCTACCTACTTTCAGTAAGTATCCTGTTGAGATCTCAGAGGTCTTTATTTTTGTTTTGTGTTGTTCCAGCCATATTCTTTTCTCCATATATTGAGCCTCTGATCAGTCTAAAGGCAGTGTCGTTTCAATCTTCTCATTTGTAACCTGGAGGTAATCACAGCTTCTTTCTCTTTGTTTCATTCTGAGGACTCAGTGAGATAAGGTACACAAAAGGCATCCGTGAAAGAGTTTTCATTACAAGTAATACCTAACTCCAAGGGTTATGCCAAGCAGTAGCTCTTAATTTTTAGAGGAACAAGCAGGAAACCACTTACATGAGATTACTTTAAAGAGACTTTGCAACTCAGTTCTACAAAAATATACAGTCACTGTATATTATACTAAAAACAAATTGTCAACCTACAACTTTTCAGGAAGTAGCATCTGATGAAAAGCCAGTATTACTGAAGGAAGAAGTCCAAACTGCACTGGAGGCATTGTCAAACAAATAAAACTGCAGGATTTGATGGAATACCAATAGGTGTACCTTAGGAAACAGATGCAACCCTTAATGAAGTCAACAATCTCTACCAACAAATAAGGAAAACAGATACCTGGCCAACTAACGGGAAGAGATCCATATCTTTCTTCATCCCCTCCAAATTTAATCTAACAGAATTATATTTATCAAACAGAATTATATTTATCAAACAATATCGTTGATAACACATGCAGTAAAACCTTGTTTTATATTATTCAGAAATGGCCGTAACTGCCAAATATTTAAGCTGTATTCAGAAGAGGCTGTAGCATGAGGAATATCATTGCTGATGTCAGTAGCATCTTGGCTGAAAGCAGAGAATAATGAAAAGATGTTTACTTGTGTTTTATTGTTTATTCAAATGCATTTGACTGCGTGGACCCTAAAAAATTATGACCAACATTGAGAAGACTGGGAATTCCAGAACACTTAATTATGCTCATGAGAAACCCATACATAGATCAAGAAGCAGTTGTCTGAATAGAATAAAGGACCTCTGTTGTTGCTAGATGCCATCAAATTACCTATGATTCACATTGACCAATATGATCTATGAGCGTTGCTTTATCTTGAGCTATCCTCATGGAAACACTATATGATTTCAAAGGAAGAACTGTTATGCATCAGGGTTATATCCTTTCATTATACCTTTTCAATCTGTATGCTGAGCAAATAATCCAGAAGCTGTATTGAAGAATGTGGCATTAAGATTAAAGGAAGTTTCAGCAATAATCTGAATTATGCAAATAATATAACCTTGGTTACACTTGAAGCATTTACTGCAGAAGATCAAAGACTACAGCCTTCAATATGAATTACATCTCAACATCAAGAAAACAAAAATCCTCACCATTGGGCTGATAGACAACTTCATAGGTGGGAATGTAATTGAAATTATCCAGGATTTAATTTTACTTGGATAACTCTCACTTCTGCTTGCTTCTGTGACTTTCTCCCCTGGTTCAAGCTGACCTTAATTGAAATGTGAATCGGATTGCTCTCAGTTCTTACTATGGATCATGTTTCTCTCTCATCTTGGTCCATTGCTGTTTTGAAGTAGATGTTGGTATGTGCTGTATAGCTGACCCTCCAGTAGGTTTGCTGAGGCACTAAATCCCATCTTCCTCCTGCAAAGCTGCTAGTGGATTTGAACCATGTACCTTTGAGTTGGCAGCACACGTCCTTTCCACTAGGCCACTAGACCTCACTTGTGTCATATATAGGAACATATATTCCATTCTGAATTTAAAGCAATGTCTGCCACATTTTGTTTTCATACATTTGTTTTCATTTTTAAAACTTCATCTTTAATCCATCTGAAGTTTAGTTTTGTATATGAAGTAAAATTGGGTTCCAACTTTATTTTTTTATTATCAGGGAACTCTTGTTTTAGCATCGTTTATTGATAAATCCATTTCATTCTTTATCCTACTGATTTGAAGTGATAGCTGTTTTCATATACCAATTTTCAATATTGTTTAGGTCTTTTAAAAATATTTTATATTGGTTTGCATACAAAATTCTTAGACATTGTGTTCCACACTTTCCTACATTTTGGTCTTTTTTTTTTTTTTTGCTTAGTTTGTCTTGTTGTCTATTCATGCCCTAACATCACACTATTATGATTGCTTTAATTTTATAACACTTAAAAAATCATATGCTTTAGCTCTTTTATTATTATTCTATAGTAGAAAGGCTTGTCTTATTCTTTGTGCTTATTTTCTAAAGAAACTAAAAACCATGATTTTTTAAAAAATTCTGTTACTGTTTTAAAAGGATCGAGTTACAGATGAATTTAACAACGTCTTTCTAGACACTGAAATCTATTTCTAAGACTCCAAGCTGTGTTTTAATTTGTTTTCATATAGTTTCTGCACATGTCTTGTTACCTTTCTTTACAGTGGGTCTGGGATTTTTTCATTTGTTTGTTGCTCTAAATGGAATGTGATAACTTCTTCCACGACATTTTCTAAATGTGTTTATAATGGAGGCGTACTTTTGCCTTTTAAAATTTTTTTGTTTATTAATTGATTGGGCAGCAATGAGTTTGGTTATGTTTTTTCTCCCTCTTCCCTAGTTCTGTGTATTTTCAGTCAGTTAATTAAAATTTAACAGCTTTCTCAACTGTAAGCTAATGAGTAAAATGATTTCATAAACTAAATGCTTCACTCTTATATTCAGCAAAGAGTACACATAAAAAATTCTTTACTGATTAATTTTACTGATTCTTTCTCTGGTTTTTAAAGAATAACATTTATTTACTCCTGGAGAAGTAATTTAAAGGGTTAAATTAATTTTTAATGCTACTGTGATATTGTTGTTATGTGCCATTGAGTCACCTGTGACTCACAGCAACCCTATGTACAATACCTCTGAAGTCTGCCCTGTCCTGAGGCAGACTCACTGACTCTAACACACCTACCCCCATTGCCCTCATCACTGTTTCAATCCATCTCATCCAGGGTCTTCCTCTCTTGTGCTTTCCCTCCACCCTTCTGGTCATGATGTCCTTTTTCAAGGATTGGTTCCTCCTGGCCACATGCCCAAAGTATGTAAGAAAAAACTTCAAAATCCTAGCCTCCAAGGAGCCCAGTGGTGAGAATCTTTGTCTTCTTGATGTTGAGTTTCAATCCATATTAAGACTATAGTCCTTGACCATTTGCAGAAAGTGCTTCAGGTCCACTTTAGTTTCAGCAGGAAAAACCTGGTTTCACTCTCTCGAAGACAAACTTATTTGTTTTCTTGGCAGTCCATGGTATGTTCAAGACTCTTCTCCAGCACCATAATTCAAAGGCATCAGTTATTCTATCATCCTTAGTCATTATCCAGCTCTCTGATGCATAGCAAGTAATTGTGAAGACCATGGACTAGATCAGGTGGACCTTTGTCTCTCTTGACTGATGTCATTGCTTCTCAGTATTCTGGAAAGGTCCCTGATAGTAGATTTACCTAATGCAGTTCATCTTTTATTTCCTGACTGCTGGTTACAAGAGTGTTGACTGTGGAGCTGAGCAAGCTGTAACTGTTAACAACCTCAGTCTCTTCATGATGCTGCCAGTTGGCCCAGTGTGAGAATCTTTGTTTTCTTGATGTTGAGTTTTAATCCATATTGAAGACTATAGCCCTTGACCTTCTGCAGCAAGCACTTCAGGTCCACCTCATTTTCAGCAAGCAATGTTGTGTCATCTGCATAACATAGGTTATAGATGAATCTTCCTCCAATACTAATGCCACATTCCTCCCCATGAATCTCAGCCTCCTGAATTATCTGTTCTGCATATTGATTAAAAAGGTACGGATACAGGATGCAACTCTGATGCACTCCCTTCCTGATTTTGAACCATGCAGTGATTCTCTGTTCTGTTCTGAGGACTGCTTCCTGGTCCAAGTACAGGTTTCTCATGAGCACAATCAAGTGTTCTGGGATTCCCATTCTTCTCAGAGTTAGCGACAGTTTTTTGTGATCCACACAGTCAAATGCCTTTGCATAGTCAATAAAACACAGATAGATGCTCCTTTGGCACTCTTTGCTTTCTGCCAAGATCCATCTGACATTGGCGATAATGTCTCTAGTGCCGTGGCCTCTTCTAAACCCAGCTTGTTTTTCTTGTAGTTCTCTGTCAGTGTACTATTGTTTCAGTCTTTTCTGGATAATCTTCAGTAGGATTTTGCTTACGTGTGTTATGAGTGATATTTTACAATAATTTCCAAACTCTGTCAGGTTATCTTCCTTTTGGAATGGGAATAAATATTAATCTCTTCTAGTCATTTGGTCAGGTATTTGTCTTCCAGGTTTCTTGGCACAATTTGGTGAACATGTCCCAGGCAGCATCTGTTTGTGGAAATATGTTAATTGGTATTCTATCAAATCCTGGGACTTTATTGTTTACCAAGTCCTTCAGAGCAGCCTGAACTACCTCCTTCATCACCATTGCCCCTTGATCATAGGTGGTTTCTTGAAATTCTTCTGTGTCAACCAATTCTTTTTGGTAAAATGACTCTGTATACTCCTTCCATCTTCTTTTAATACTTCTTGAATCATTTAATATTCTACCCATAGCATCCTTAACTATTGCGACTCTAGGCTTAAATTTGGCTTTAGTTTCTTCAGCTTATGAAATGGCAAGCAAGTTAGGCCCTTTTGATTTTCAGACTCCAGTTCTTTGCACTAATGAAAAAAAGGCCAAATGGATGTAAAAGACCATGAAGAATGTAAAAGGTCACTACAAACACAGAAGGAAAAGGAAAGACCAAAATGGATGTCAGAAGAGACTCTGAATATTGCACTGGAGCACTGAAAAGCCAAAGCAAAGGGAAGTTAAGGAGCTGTATAGAAGATTTCAAAGGACAGCATAGGAAGACAAAGCAAAGTATTATTAAGACATGTGCAAAGAACAGTAGTCTGAGAAGCAAAAGGGACTTACTCGCTTGACATTTCTTAAGCTGATTCCCAAGCATGATGTCACTTTCCAAGAAATAGTCTTGCCTAATTACATGTCCAAAGTGGCTTTGCCAACTTTGCCTCCAATAAGCATTCTGGCTGAACTATTTCCAAGACATACATATCTTTTGCTCTTTTGGCAGTACATGTTATGTTCAATACTCTTCTCCAGCACCACAACTCAAAGGCATCAATTCTTCTCTGTCATCCTTATTTATTGTCTAGCTCTCTGATGCATAGTGGGTGACTGAGAAAACCATGGCCTGAATCTGCAACACCTTAGTCTTCAAACTGATATCACTGCTCTTCAGTGTTCTGGAGAGGTCCTTAACAGTAGACTTGCCCAATTCAGTATGTCTCCTGATTTTCTGACTGCTGATATCAAAGGTGTTAATTGTTGATCCAAACAAGATGAAATCACTGATAGCGTCAATCCTTTTTCTATCTGTCATAATGTTGACTATTGGGTCTGTGGTGAGGACCTTTCTTTTCTTTCTTTCTTTCTTTCTT
>NW_006399766.1:13555706-13563685 GCF_000299155.1 Elephantulus edwardii | reverse complement strand
CTTTTAAATTATTCTCTCTCTCATCTGTTTCAGTGCAGTATACAAAATTTATCCAGTTTTTCTCAGTCTTACCCCAACCCTGATATCAGTCCCATTTTACAGCAGTGGCACCATGCAATATTTGTCATTTTGTGACTGAGATATTTCACTCAGCATAATGTCTTCCAGGCTCACCCATTTTGAATAATATTGTCATGCAATCTAGTAATCTGTGTCTTCTCATTTTTCTTTCTTTTGTTAAGTTTGCCAGTGGTTCATCAATTTTATTGACCCTTTTGAAAAACTAGCTCTTGGTCTTATTGATGGTTTCAATTGTTTTTGTTTTCTATCTCATTGATTTCAGCTCTTGTCCTTATAATTTCCTTTCTTTTAGAGGTTGTAGGATTAGATTGTTGTTCTTTTTCTATTTGATGAAGGTATTGAGTTAGAGCATTGATTTTTCATCTTCCTTCCTTTTTTATGTGTGTGCCATATTCCTGAGAATTGCTTTTGCTCCGTCCCAGAGGTTTTAGTATGTTGAATTTTCATTTTCATTTGTTCCAAGGAACTTTTTTACTTCATTTTTTATTTTGTGTATAACCAAATTATGTTCTAGCAGAATCAATTAGCTTAAACCTGGGTGGTTTTGTAAGCTGTACCCGGCTGTGTTTAATTTCTAGTTTTATGGCATTGAGATCTTAATAGATACTTTGCATTATGTCAATACTTTTTATTTTGTTGAGGATTGCTTTGTGTCCTAATATGTGATTGGATTATAAAATGTTGGTTCTGGGTAGGAATTTCCACTTTCAAAGCCTGTAAGCTTTCCATTGGCATAACCATAGCTCTTTGCAGCTGGACGAGGTTTATTTTTTGCATTTTCCAACCATTCCCTAAACTTTTTTCTATTTCCTTTTTTCCTTGTAAATCAGCTTGTGTTTCCCTTTCTTTCTTCTTCTTTTCACATTCTTCAGCATTTTTTTTTCTTTAGTCACTCTTTATATTTTTCTCTTGTTTTTTCTTGCAAATGTTCTTTCTCTTGTTCCTTTGCTGCTTTTCTTTCCATTTCTTTACTAATTTTTTGGGCCATATCTTTTCTTTTCATTCTTTTTCTGAACCCATTCCTTGAGCTTTTCTTCAGCAATTATTTTTCTTTTTTCTCATTCTTCCATCCTCCTGCCCCCCCCTTTTTCTAGTTGCTGATTTATTTTGTGTAGTGCTTTCTGTAGAAATCAAAAAGTGTATCGTGATGGGAAAGTCTGCTATTAGGGACCTCTCTAAAGTACTCAGGAGCAACGGTGTCTCTCTGGAGACTAAGGTGCACCTGATACAGGCCATGGTATTTGCAATCGCTTGTCATGCATCAGAGAGTTGGACAATGACTAGGGAGGACAGAAGGAGAGTGGATGCTTTTGAGCTGTGGTGCTGGAGAAGGGTACTGAATGTACCATGGACTGCCAGGAAAACAAACAGATTAATCTTGGAGAGGATTAAACCAACCTACTCCTTGGAGGCAAGGATTCTGGGGCTTCGTCTGACATACTTTGGACATGTTGCCAGGAGGGACGGGTCCTTGGAGAGGGACATCATGCTTGGGAGGGTGGAGGGACAGCGCAGGAGGGGAAGACCCTCTATGAGATGGATTGATTCGGTGACTGGGGTAATCGGGATGGGTGTGTCAGAGGCGGTGCGGTTGGCGCAGGATAGAGCAGGGTTTAGGGCTGTTGTGCATAGGGTCGCTATGAGTCGGAAACGACTCGACGGCACATAACAACAACAACAACAACAACAACAATGCTTTCTGTTGCAGTCATGTTCTTCTTTTTCTTTGCCAACAAACCACACTTCCCTTGGTGTCAGGCTACTTTCTCATAAGCACACTTGTTTCTGATTTGTGGGGTATCTTCTGATTTAACTTCACTGGCACATCCCTGTAACTCCATTTCTTTCAGGCTTGTCACCTTGGCCTCTGAGTCCTGAGTGACTTTGTCCACATCTTCTGCCTTGCTGTCACTGTCTTCTTCATCAAACGGGAAGCTCTGGTGGTGGAGGGAGACAACAGCAACATGGTAGAATTGCTGTAGCTCCATGACAGTGATGGCAAACACATGGACATCACCAGTACCTCCACTCCCTGGCCCCTGTGCCCGCATGAGGATCACTAAAGAGTCTGAAGAATGCCAAGCCCAGGGCCTGCAGTTCCCAGAAAGCCTTATGCCATGAGATGGGGTAAAAGCTGCACCAGCCTGCTCCAAGGTCCAAGTCTCGGCCTCCAAGTTCAAACCTGAGGGTCTGAGGTGGGACCACACTCTCTGGTTATATCTTCTTAATCTATTGTGCCTTTAATCAGTATGTAATGCCTTTCCTAATCTTTGATGGTGTTTTTCATTTTGAAGTCTATTTTATCAAAGATTAGTATTGACACTCATGCTTTTTATGGTTGTCATTTGCTTGGTATATTTTTCTCCAGCTTTTGATTTTGACTCCATCTTTCTCTTCATTTTTTAGATGTGTCTTTTATAGGCAACATACTGATGCTTGTTGTTTTGGGGTTGGATTTTCTTATCCATTCTGCTTCTCTTTTTATTTTATTTGGCTCATTTATTCCATTCACATTAAGTGTGATTAACCTTGTCTTATCCTGTGCCATCCTTCATAATCTCTGACACACTTGATTCCTTCACTATAGTCACTGTGTCAATCCATCTTATTGAGGGACTTCCTCTTTTCAAGAACTGTGTCCCTTTTCAAGGAATAGCACCTCCTAACAACATGACCAAAGTATGTGAGTCAAAGCTCTGGTTGCACTTTCTCCAGGACTTATCTGTTCGTTCTTTGGCAGTCTATGTGATATTCAGTACTTCTCTCTAACACCACAAACTAGGGTTTAGTTCTTCCAAGTATAGAGACAATGGTTACATTCTTAAATCAAAGAGTTTGGTAAAACCTGCTTATAGGATGGGCTACCATACTCGTTACTATTTAAATCACAGAAGGACAGCCTTGATGTGGGACTATTATTATACCTGAACTTCAACCTGGACCTGGACCTGGACTCATGCTGCTTTTTTTTTAAAATGCTTTGAATGCTTATAGAAGGTGCTTAGAGAGTAGTGGTTAAAGGGGTTGTTGTGCTTTCAACTCACAGTCCGAATCTACCAGTTGCCCTTTAGGGAAATGGTGAGCAATTGTGTTCTGACTTGTAACATTTAGCCCAATGGGCATTTAGACAAATAAGTCTGGGGCAAAGAAGATCTTCTCTATACCTCTCTGGTGAAGCTGGATAATCAGCTTATAGAATGGTTCCATTAACAGAGGAGGGTATCATGCTGAATTTCAGCATGTCCTCTTGTCCTTCTGATCAGAATCCCCCAGGGATTTTTTTATCCTTACCCTTCCTTACCTCTTCCTTGAGCAGCAGAGAGATTTTAACCTCTTGCATGGATTTCTAAAAAAAATTCTTTTATACTGGTTTACATATCAAGTTCATGTACATTGTTTATCACACTGGATCTTTTCCCTTTCCTTTACCAATCCCTCCTTCCACCCACCAAATTGTGTGACCCTATGATTAACCCCCCCCCCTTCTTGTATGCATTCTTTAATGGCCTGCATCACTAGGGAGAGAATTAATCCGACCCACCATGGTATACAACTATTATTTAGCATACTTCTTTTGGGCCTGGGGCTCTCAACTCCTGCTGTTAATCAGAAATTTTATTATTGTTTCATTTATCCAATATACAAAGCACTTACATCCCCTGCCATCCCAAACATGTCACTGTCCTTAGTCCAGGGCTAAGTAAGTGTTCAATGCTGAATAAATTCATGATTTTGTTGCTGCAGCAGCTGCTTCCAAAGGCCACATTTTAATTTTCTCAGAAAAACAAACTGCAATGTAGGTATACTATCACTAGGTGGAACTAGTCTGTTAGAGTAACTTGGGTGGAGGTCAGAAAGTTTGAAGTCTGGATATGTTGCAGATAAATAAGTGTATTGTACAGACTTTTTCTAGAACCACCATCAAATCTCCATATTACAACTGTTGAACTCCAATTTAGAAAGCAAAACAGACACTTCTTTTGAATGCAATAAATGTCCTAGGTAAAGCCTGTTACTTTTACTTTTTGATCTTTTTGATCTCTTCATCAGTTCAATTGGAATCTACTTAGAATCAAAAGTCTCTTCCCAGAGATACTTTTTTTTCAGCCTTGTACATGTGGTAACATCAAAGCCTCCAGACACTTATCCTTCAAATGCTAGCAAAGACCATGCTGTAGATCTCATTCACAGGCTATCTGACTAGACTGTTTGATTTAATTATAGGGAACAACCTCTTTACTCACTAAGGAAGAGAAACAGGCCTTACAGAGGTGTGATGGTTCTGAAACTGTACAAGCCCCCACCCTATTCTACCTCCTCCCTTCACCTCTTTTCCTCAAATCAGAAAAAATACTTTCTTACTTGACACCTTCTAGAGTCCCTCCTCCCATCAGCTCTCTAAACCCTCTGGGGACTGCTGGCTTAATTTCCACAACAGCAGCAGTTAATTAGTATCCCAGGGTAACTGACTTCCCTTAGCAACAGACGCAACAATAGCTTGAGTTTACAAATTACCTTAGATACAGTTTTCTTCCACTGAACAAAACATATTCAGAAATGTTTGGACACTGATTTTGAATGGAAAATTAATCTGATATCCACTCACCAATAAATATTTATTAAGCCCCCACTTTGTGCAGTCATATTTCTATCCATTGGACATAGAGTTGAGTCAGCTGTGGTCTTTTCTCTCCATTCAGAAACCTAGGATGGAATTGGAACAAGAATATAGGCTCACTGGAGTTCCAGGTGTTCCACGCGCAAAGGACGGGCAGTCTCCTCCCGTCAGCTGTGGGTTGGTTCCAACTCTATGCTACACAATAACAACAACATCCAGATCTTCTAGCTTCTTATCCAGAGACACTGTCTCTATTTGAGAGAGGAGATTGTGTAAGCAAAACTGATAAGCAATGTTGTATGAGGACGACATTCAAACTCTGAAAAACCTTGTCCCTCATTTCATTACCTTTTGCTGGCTGTCTCTTGGACATCACACATTCTCACCAGGAGCCTTACAGATCATTGACACTTACCCAAAAACCCTAGGGCCAAGCATGGCGATTGCCCTCTTTCTTCATATATAACTACCTGTACTAGGTAACAAAATTTGACACTGTCCAATGAGGGGGGGGAAATAACAGAAACCAAATGCCCTCCATCTGTGAGTTGCTGTGGCCAAATCTCAACTCACTTCAAATGAACAGTCATAAAGTTCAATCTGTGAAATGTACCCAAAACCCCCACTAGATAGTTAAAAGGATCTATGGGTAACATATTCTTTGCAAACAGCAAAACGAAATAGCAAATACACATATACACACACCCCCGTGTGTGTGTACATATAAACACATATATATTTATGAATATACATGTGTATTTGTTTCATACGCAGTATGATAGCATGGTTGTTGTGTGTGATCTAATCTATATCCACTTATAGCTCCCCTATATGACAAATTAGAACTGTCCCATAGCCTGTCCTAGCCTGTAAATGCAGCTAAATTTAAGAAGAATGGGAATCCCAGAACACTTGATTGTGCTCGTGAGAAACCTCTGCTTGAACCAGGAAGCAGACAAACACTTGAGGCAGACGAAAGTGACTCCTCCAGTGCCAGGGCCGGGCAGAAGCACTGTGGTACCATGCGGTGCCAGAATTTAAAAGATTATGGCATCTGAAAGCCACACGTTAAAAAAATGGAACTTTTGTGATAATATTGAGGATCATTCCCTTGATCTTCCTACATAAAGGAGCTCTCATTTTACTTATAAGAACATGAAGGAGGTTAAGAAATCTCCAAAATAGTCGGCGGCTTACATAAATAGAACAGCTTGGAAAAGCTGTGAAGAGCCCAGACAAACTACATTAGTTGGTCTTTTGCAAGTCCAGCATCCTTTTCCAAATCCTTGTTACAGACAAAAAAAAAAAACAAACCAAACAAACCCAAAAAACAACAAACAACCAAAACAAAAACTAGTCCCCTAGATGTGGGGGCCATGTCATGGCAAATAAAGAAAATGAACTGGCTTGCATAGGCCACCTTGCTGAAAAATTAGGGTGATATAATTTAGCTGTGATAGTCGAACATATTTGATGAACTCCAGTGATTCTAGTTCATCACAGACCGAAATATCATCATCAAAATATAGTGGCTTCCCCCCCGCACTCTGAGGTTTCTCAGGACCATGAAACAATAGCCCAAGTTTTGTTCAGTATAAATTTGAGGTTGGATGTAGCTTTAACATTCTGAAGGAAGAAAAATATAAGTGAACTTGTAGCCTATTTGGTGAGGATACATCTTGGAGTTGTAGTGGATTGCCTTCCTGTGCTTACTTTGTACATCTTACTTGGCTGTTGTGTAGACTTGTTGCCTCTAGTACAGTTACGACTTAAAATCAAATTTGAAGAATAGATGCCTTCGAGTTGTGGTGCTGGAGAAGAGTACTGAACATATCATGGACTGCCAAGAAAATAAATTGCTGTCTTGGAGAGGGTGAAAACAAGTCTCATTGGAGGCTAGGATTTTGAAGCTTCACCTCACTTACTTTGGGCACGTAGCCAGGAGAGAGAGATTGGTCCTTGGAGAAGGACATCATGCTCGGAAGGGTGGATGGACAGCTCATGAGAGGAAGACCCCGGATGAGATGGATTGATACAGTAACTGGGGCAATGGGAGTTAGTGTGTCAGAATTAGTGAGACTAGCTCAGTTCAGGGAAGGGTTCAGAGCTGCTATACATAGGGTCACTATACATCGTTGGCGACTCAATGGCACATAACAACAATAACATACTATGACAGGTTTAGAAGCAGGAGTGACATCCACTTTCTAAATAACATGCCTCTTGGAAATATCTCAATCACAAAAGGACAAATATTGCATAATGCCACTATTATAAAACAGGACTGACATTGGCTGTGGGGAAAAACTAAGGAAAAAGGGGATAAATAATGTACACTCCATTGAAATAGATGAGGGAGAGAACTGTTTAAAAGGGATGTATGATTAGGTATTATTTGCATGGCAAGAGTCCAGAATAAGAGCTGCATAGTAAAGTGTGCTTGGGGGGGGGGTGGAGATTGTGTAACAATGAAATATTTTTTTTCTTCTCAAAGAGAAAAGAGAACTAGGGGCAGGGGGAAGGAGTGGGCAGGGGGGAAAAGGTGCAACAATGAATAAATGGAAATCAAAGTTCTCTATAATCTTTCATTAAAATCTCAATTACAAAAAAGAAAAGGTGCAGCCAGAGTTCTCCTTGGAGACAAAGATGATGAAGCTTTTTCTTTCATACTTTGGCCATGTAGCTAGGCAAGACTATTCCTTGGAAAGGGGGATCATGTCTAGAAAGATGGAGGGTCAGCAAAAAAGAGGAAGCCCTCCCACGAGATGGATTGCCATGATGGCATCAGCAATGGGATTGCGTGTGTCAGAGATAATGATGAACATGCTATGTTCACTGTTATTCTCCAGCACCACAACTCAAAGAAATAGGTAAGCACATATTCATAAATTCATAAATACCTTAATTTCTGATCCAAGTGACCTGGTCACTAAAAAATAAAAGACTTAATAAATCAAAAAGCTCCCCAAAGTATTCTTTAAAGTGGTTAATAAGAAATGACATTTCCCATGAACTCAAAATGATAAAATAAATTTGAGACACTAATCTTAGAATGCCTATAAGTGAAGGATTCATAGTATGGGAACAAATGCAACAGAATCTTTATTTTCACTTTCTGTTAAACTGAGTTTCCTTTTTTAAAAAAAAAATTATTTTATAATGGTTTACATACAAACATCATAAGGTTCATATACATTGTTTTTCACACCAGACCTTTCCTCTTTCCCTCCACAGATCCAACTGGGCAACTATATGTATATAGGTGTGTGTGTGTGTGTGT
>NW_006399766.1:13542502-13554979 GCF_000299155.1 Elephantulus edwardii | reverse complement strand
CACCCTTCCTCCCAGTTTGTTTTTCTTTTTGAAGAAAAAAACCCCTTTTTTCATTGTTATACAATCCCCCTCACCGAGTCCACAGTCCACTTTAATATGCATATCTTTTAATGTAATCTTGTAATGAAAATAACACCTAATCGTATATTCCTTTTAAACAGTTTTCTACCTTATCTGTTTCAATACAGTATATATTATTTATCCCCTCTTTTCTTAGGTTCCCCCCAACCCCAGTGTCAATCCCATTTTACAACAATGACACTATGCAGTATTTGTCATTTTTTGATTATGATATCTCAGCATAATGTCCTCCAGCGTCACACATTTTGTATAATATTTCATTAGTTCTTTGTTTTTCAATGCAGCATAGTCTTCTGTTGTGTGACTTTACCACAGCTTCTTTATTTATTCTTTTGTTGATGGGCACTTGGGTTGTTTCCAACTCTTTACTATTGTGAACAAAACTGCAATAAACATGGGGGTGCATATATCTGCTTGGGTTGCAGTTCTGGTTTCTTTAGGGTATATTCCCATTAGTGAAATTGCTGGGTCAAATGGTATTTCTATTATCTAATGTTTTGAGAAAGTGCCATATTGCCTTCCATAGTGGTTGTACCATTTTATACTCCCACCAACAGTGAATAAGGATTCCAGTTTCTCCACAACCTCACCAGTATTTGCTGTTTGCTACTCTGTTGAATTTTGTTATTCTTACTGGGGTAAGATGGTATCTCATAGTTGTTTTGATTTGCATCTGTGTAAGAGCTAGGGATTTTGAACACTTCTTCATATTTTTGTTCACCATCTGAATGTCTTTTTTTGTGAAGTGTCTGTTCCCTATATACTGTGCCCATATTTCAATTGGGTTGTTTACCTTTATCTTGTTGTGGCGCTCAAGTATTCTATAAATTCTAGCTATAAGTCCATTATCAGACATGTCATTGCCACATTTCTTTCACCAATCTGTGGCTTCCCTTTTTTACCCTGTTGGAGAAGCTTGTGGATGTGCAAAGGGATTTAATTCATAGGAGGTCCCACTCATCTATTTTATTCACTCTGTTTGTAGGGTTTTTAGGATGCTTGGAAGACTCTTTATGTTGTGGATTAGGGCTTCTAGAGGTCTTCCAAGCTTTTCTCTAATGAAGTTTATAGTCCTTTGTTCTTGATCCACTTTTAGTTGGGTTTTGTATATGAAGTGAGGTGTGGACCTTGCTTGAGTTGTGTTTTGGTTGGTTTTTTTTTGTTTTTTTTTACAGTTTTCCAATTTTGCTAGCATTGTTTGTTTAAAAGGCTGTAATTTCCCCACTAAACTGATTTCATCTCCTTGTCAAAAATCAGTTGACCATAGGTAGATAAGCTGATTTCTGGATTCTCATTTCTATTCCATTGATCTATGTGTCTGTCATTGTACCAGTACCATGCTGTCCTGACCATGATGGCAGTGAAGTAGGATTTTAAATCAGAGAGTGAGAGGGCTTTGCTTATTCGGGGCCTCTTTCCATTCCAAATGAAATTGGAGATTGCCTTTTCCATCTTGTCGAAGAATGAAAGTAGTATTTGTATTAGGATTGCATTGAACGTGTAAATTGCCTTTCTTAGTATTGTCATTTTCACAATATTGAGTCTTCATATCCATGAGCATGGGGTATTCTTCCATTTCTCCAGGTCTCTCTTTGTTTCTTGTAGTAATGTTTTGTCATTTTCTTTGAATAGATCCTTTTTTGCTTATGGTTAGATTTATTCCCAAGTGTTTAATCTTGTGATTAGCTATTGTGAAGGGTATTGTTTTTCTTAGCTTCAGCTCTGTATTCTCTTTAACACTGTAGAGAAATGCAACTGATTTTTGTATGTTGATCTTGTATCCTGCCACTTTGCTAAATTGGTCAACTATGTCTTTAGGGTAAGGAGTCTTTAGGATTTTCTAAGTATACTATCATATCATCTGCATATAGAGATATTTTTACCTCCTCTTTGCCAATTTGGATGCCTCTTATTTCCTTCTGTAGTCTTATTACTATCGCTAAGACTTCTAATACAGTATTGAATAAGAGAGGTGATACTAGGCATCCTTGCTTAGGTCCTGTTCTCAAAGGGAATGCCTTTAATCTCTCTCCATGGAGAACAATGTTGGCTCTTGGGTTTGCATGTATACTTTTTACTATGTTGAAGAATTTCCCCTCTAATCCTATTCTGTTGAGTGTTTTAAAAGTACCTGAATGACCAAGGAGGAAGCCTGTTGTTCCCTTCGGGGAAGTAGCTTCTCACCTCTGTCCAGGTGCTCAGGACCTCCCTTTTGCCTGAGATAAGGGATCCCACATGGCCAAGTCAGACAGTAGCTTTCCCCCCAAAGTACCTCACTCAAATTCCTGCTGTCCTGCTTGCTTCTGGTGAGTTACACCTAGACTCACTGCTCTCTGCTGATGCTCACTCCTCCACCAAGGCAAGCTGTTCCCTGCTGAGGCAGGCTCCTTCCCATGGCTCCCAAACTATTTTAATAGTAGTTCTAGCTCAAATTCCATCTGTACTACTTGCTCTGTAGGGTTTTTATTTAAAAAAAAACAAAACAAAACACAACTCATGTCTCACTGCCTGCGTGCATCTCGCCGCCTCACATGGAATTTTTATGTTCAGCTTTTTGAGGAAATGCCAAACTGCCTAACAGAGTGGTTATACCACTTTACAATCCCACCAACAATGTATGTGAGTTCCTATCTTACCACATCCTTTCAAACATTTATTACTTGATTCTCTGCTAAACTTTGTCACTGTGACTGGGATAAGATGGTATCTCATTGTACTTTTGATTAGCATCTTTCTTCTTGCCAATGATTTGGAACATTTCTTCACGTGTCTGTTGGCCATCCGTATGTCCTCCTCTGTGTAAAGTCTTTGCAGTTTTTTGTCCATTTTGTAATTGGATTATTAGTCTTTTTCTTCTTGAGGCCTATATGATTCTGTAAACTTTCATTTTGAGACCCTTGACTGAAACAGTATGGCCAAATGTTTGTTCCCAGGCAGTAGGTTTTCTTTTCACCCTGTTGGAAAAAGTTTTTGATGAGCACAGTAATTTAATCTTTAGAAAGTCCTATTTATCAATTTTTATCCTCTTCAGATTGTGATTTTCTGGCTGTATTTGGCAATCCCTTTATACGATAATCTAGGCCTTCTTCTAAGCTTGGTCCCAGTTTCTCTTTTATAAATTTTATGGTTTGGGCTTTGTTTCCAGGTCTCTGATCCACCTTGAGTTGATTTTTGTGCATAGTGTGAAATGTGGATCCTGGTTCAGCTTTCTACAGGTAGCAGTCCAGTTTTGCCAGCACCATTTGTTGAAGAAGTTATCAATTTCTCATTTGATAGGTTTCATTTCTTTGTTGAGTATCAGTTGACTGTAGATGATGAGTCCATTTCTGGGTTCCCAATTCTGTGCCATTGGTCTATGTTCCTGTCATAGTACCAGTACCATGCTGTTTGGTTACTACTGTTGTATAAAGTTTGAGATCAGTAAGTGCTATACCCCCCACTTCATTTTGTCTTTCAGATGTACATTTCTTATTTGAGGTCTATTTTCTCTCCAGTTAAATTTGACAATTTACCTTTTGATCTACTTGAAAAAGGAATTTAATATCTGTGTTGGGATTGCATTGAACATGTAGATTGCTTTTGGTAGAACTGTAATTTTCACAATCTTGAGTCTTCCTATCCATGAACAGGACACATTTTCCCATTTATTTAGGTCTTTAATTGTGTCTTGCAGAAATGTTCTGTAGTTTTCTTTGTCTTTGTAGTTAGGTCCACTCCCAAGTATCTCAAGTTGTGGTTGGCTATTGTAGATTGAGACTAAGGTATGTCTGATACAGGCCATGGTTTTTGCAATCACTTGTTATGCATCAGAGAGTTGGACAATGACTAAGGAGGATAGGAGAATTGATGCCTTTGAGCTGTGGTGCTGGAGAAGAGTATTGAGGGTACCATGGACTGCTAGGAAAACAAACAGATTCATCCTGGAATGTGTCAAACCGGGCTGCTCCTTGGAGGCAAGGATTCTACGGCTCCGTGTAACATACTTTGGACATGTTGCAAGGAGGGACAGGTCCTTGGAGAGGAACATCATGCTTGGGAGGGTGGAGGGACAGCGCAGAAGGGGAAGACCCTCTATGAGGTGGATTGATTCAGTGACTGGGGTAATCGGGATGGGTGTGTCAGAGGCAGTGCAATTGGCACGGGATAGAGCAGGGTTTAGGGCTGTTGTGCATAGGGTCGCTATGAGTCACAAGTGACTTGGTGGCACATAACAACAAACAACAATTGTAGATTGTTACTTTCTAGATTTTCTTCTCTGAGTTCTTTATTACTGTAGAGGAATCTCACTTATTTTTGGATATTGATCTTGTTCCCCTGCCACTCTGATAAATTGATCTACTATCTCTAACAATTTTTTGTTGTATCCTTGGGGTTTTCTGTATACACTATCATATCACCTGCATAGAATGACAAACCATCTCTTTGCCAGTCAGAATGCCTTTTATTTTCTCTTGACATATTGCTCTAACAAGTACTTCCAATACAACATTTAATAGCAATGGTGACAGTGGAAATCCTTGTCGGGCCCCTGTTTACAGAGAAAATAGTTTTAATCTTTCTCCATTGAGAATGATATTGGCTCTTGTGTTGAGGAAATTCCCTTCTATTCCAACTTTGATGAGTGTCTTAATCAGGAACAGGTGTTGGATTTTATCAAATGTTTTCTGCATCAATTGCAAAGTTTATATGGTTCTTGTTATTTGTTTTGTTAATGTGGTAAACTACTTTGATTGTTCTTATGTTGAACCATCCGTGCATATGTCTTATGAATCTCACTTCATCATGATGAATTATTTTTTCCTGTGCTTTTGGATTCTAATTGGTTAAGATTTTGTTAAGGATTTTTGTGTCTATGTTCATAAGAGATATTTTTCCTTGGTAATATCTTTGCCAGGTTTTGGTATTAGTGTTATGCTTGCTTCATAGAATATCTCTGGCAGTATTCCTTCTTTTTCTAAATTTTGAAATAACATAGTTAGAATTGTTGCTAAATCTTCTCTGAATGTTTGGTAGAATGCATTTGTGAACCCATCTGCTTCAGTACCTTTTTTTTTTGTTGGGGAGACTTGTTATGACCTGCTAAATTTCTTCTTCTGTGATGAACCTGTTCAATTGTTCTACATCCTGCAGTGTGGTATGGCTTGAGTGTCAATGAATTTGTCCATTTTCTCTAAGTTTTTAAATTTATCCAAGTATTGCTTTTCATAATATTATAGATGTAATTTCCTCTGGTTCTACTGTGATGTCACCTCTATTGTTCCTTAATAGTTATTTGTGTTGTCGTTGTCATCGTCTTCTTCTTCCTCTTCCTTTTCCTCCCTCCCTCCTTCCTCTTTCTTTCTTCCTCCTTCCTTTCAAAAAACCATCTCTTGGTTTTATTGATGGTTTCAATTGTTTTTCTGGTTTCTATCTCATTGATTTCAGCTCTTATCCTTATCATTTCCTTTATTCTAGAGGCTGTTGGGTTAGATCATTGTTCTTCTATTTGATGACTGTGTTGAGTTAGATCATTTATTTTGCTTCTTTCTTCATTTTTTAATGTGTTTGCCTATTGCTCTGAATTGGCCCCTGAGGACTGCCTTAGCTTTTTACCAGAGGTTTTTGTTTCAAAGAACTTTTTATTTCATGCTTTACTTCTTCTATACCCCAATCCTGTTCTAGCAGGGTGTTATTTAGCTTCCATATTGATTGCTTTATAAGCTTTATCCTCTTGTAGTTTATTTCTAGTTTTATGGCATTGTGGTCTGAGAAGATATTTTGTATTATTTCAATGTTTGGTTTTTTTTATTTTTTTGAGGTTTGCTTTGTGCCCTAATGTGTGATCAATTCTGGAGACTGTACCATGTGCACTTTAGAAGAAAGTGAATTGATTTTTAGTTGGGTGTAGTGCTCGGAATACATTCACAAGGTCGAGTTGGCTGACTGTGTAGTTTAATTCTTCTGTATCTTTGTTAAGTTTCTTTTGCATTGACCTATCTTTTGGCAAGAGTGGTGTGTTAAAGTCTCCTACCACTATTGTGATGCTGTCTATTTCTTTCTTCAGTTCTCTTAACAGTTTTTTCATGTATTTAGCAGGTCTATCATTTGGTGCATAGATGTTGACCAATGTTATGTCCTCCTGCTCTACCATGCCTTATTCACCATAGAGTTCCCTTCCTCAATTTTTATGGTGATTTTCATTCTATATCAGAGATTAGTATTGTCACTGCTGCTATTTTTGTGGATTCCATTTGCTTGGTATATTTTTCTCCAGTCTTTGAGTCTATATTTTTCTTCATTTATTAGCTGTGTCTCTTGTAGACAACATATTGATGGACTTTGCTTTTTCTTTCCATTCTGTTATTCTTGTTCTCTTTATTGGTACATTTAGTAATTTTATAATAAATGTGATTATTGACAGGCCAGGTTTTATCATTGCCACTTTGCTGTGTTTCTTTTTTGGTTGTTTCTTGTTACTACGGTCCATCCACTTTCCTTTCATGTCTCTGTGTGTTGGACTGTAGTTTTGGTCTTGTTTTTACAAATCCCTTAAGTTCTTTCTTTTCTGCAAAGGATGCAATTATCTCCTTAGTATTTGTTGGAGGGATTTGCTGATTACAGGATCCTGGGTTGGCAGTTGTTTTCTTCCAACTTTCAGTATATGCTATCCCATTGTCTTCTTGCTTGCATGGTTTCTGATGAAAAATCAGTACTTAATGTGATGGCTTTTCCCTTGTAGGTGGCTCATTGTTTTTCATGTTCTGCTGTCAGTATTCTTTCCTTACCTTTTATTTTGTAGAATTTAACTGTGATATGTCATGATGTTTTCCTCTTTGGGTCTAGTCTAGTTGGTGTTTTCTGAGCTTCCTGAATGTAAATTTCCTAGTTCTTCATAATCCATGGGAAGTTCTCTTCTAGGGCCTCTTACACAATTTTCTCAGTGATTTCCTTATCCATCTCATATTCTGTAATTCCAGTCATACATATGTTATTTCTTTGATGCCATCCCACATAATTCTAATATTTTCTTCATGCCTCATCAACAATCTATGTCATGAAGATGACATAACCCTGCTTGCTGAAACTGAGGAGGACTTGAAGCACTTGCTGCAGAAGGTCAAGGACTGCAGCCCTCAATATGGATTGAAGTTCAACATCAAGAAAAAAGATATATTTTTTCTGATTCTTTACCTCTAGGTTATTTCCTTTATCTGTGGTTTCCACTGTTTCTTCATCATTTGTACTTTTACTCATAGCTATTCAACCTATATATACTCATAGCTATATCAACCTATATCATCTGCCTTCTTGACTCTTGGATATTCATGAGGTTTCTAATATTCTGTTTTGGGTTTGGTTTGTTGGTTTTGGTTTGTTGTGGTTGGTTGGTTGTTTTGTGAAGGCCTTGTTTTTTCACAGTGTTTGAAGCCTGTTCCTTTCTTGACATTACGTGAAGGGTTTTGGGGTTTGGTTTTTTTTTTTTTTTGTAAGTGTTAGGTTGTTTCTGTTGTGTCCATGAAATTTGATAGTGGTTCTTGCTTTATAATATTACTAGTTAGTTTCCAAGTTAAAATGTGGTGAGTTATTCACTCCATTGTAAATCCTTTCAGGGAAAATTTGCCTTTCTTAAAGTCCTTGAGGTTCTCTCTGTTCTGCACTGCAACCTTGTGGGAATCTCTCCTTGAAGTAGTCCCCTAACATCAACTCTATAGGCCTCCTTCATATATGAAGCGGCTGAGTGGTGTGAAAACAAGTGCTCTACTCAAGCAGTTCCTTTGTCTCTGGAGTGGAAGGACATTAGAGATCAGGGCTGTTAGCTCCTTGTGTGGAGGGGGTCTCAAGTCAGCCCTCCCTCGCTCTCCCAGAGAGCTACAAAAATATGTTTCCTCTGCCTGAAGTTCTGTGTCCCTTCTGGCCCCTGGTATGGCCTCTCAGCCACAGAGGCAAGGACCCCTAGATGGAGGTGCCTACAACTCCAGGGAGGGCTCAGTCATGTCTCCCCACAGTCAATGAGGATTGCTCGCTCTTGGCACAGAGCCCCCACCTCTCCTGACCTTTTCTCCTCTGAGTTTTCTTTTAAGGCAGAAGGAGGAAGGGGGGGGGAGAAAGAAAAAAAAATCCAGACCCCAAAACCTTTAAATCCATTGAGCCTTTTATATTTTATTTGAGAGATTTCATTTTTCAAGCCAGAAACCTAGAAGACAAAACAAGCTCATTTAATTCACACCTGGAATTGTAATTGCCCTGCTCAAGCCAATGTCTAAATGCTTGTATTAAAGGCTTCACACTAACCAGAATGTGTTAATTCATCAGTCCTTACAACTAAGTTCTATACTTTAAATTGACTTTGCCTTTACCTTTTGGTTAGAGATAAGAGATAAAGGAGACATGATTATATGAAATACAATGTGCATGAATGAAACAATGTATATGAATTTTGTATGCAAACCAAGAAAAATATAAAAACTAACAACAACAAAAGCCAGACAATATCTGGTTAAATTGGAATGTGAAATGAATAGTAATAATAATAGTAATAGTAATAATTTTTATTAAAAGCATCATCTATGCAATAATGGGCACATACGTAAAGTTTGTTGTTGTCTTTAAATCACTGGTTATTTAAAATTCACATTGAAGCAGACTTTTTGTATTTTTGTCAAATCTGGCAAGCTTACTCTTGGTACAATATGGATATCTCCAGGATTTTCCCTCCTAATGATTGTTGTTGTTGTTGTTATATGCCATCGAGTCGTATGCGACTCATAGCGACCTTTTGTATAACAGCCCTAAACACTGTCCCTGACACACCCATTACAATTACCCCAGTCACTGAATCAATCCACCTCATAGAGGGTCTTCTTCTCCTGCTTCATCCCTCCACTCTCCCAAAAATGATGTCCCTCTCCGAGGACCAGTCCCTCCTTGCAACAAGCCCATATGTCAGACAAAGCTTCAGAATCCTTGCCTCCAAGGAGCAGCCTGACTTCACCCTCTCCAGGACAAACCTGTTTGTTTTCCTAGCAGTCCATGGTATATTCAACACTATTCTCCAGCACCACAGCTCAAAGGCATCAATTCTCTTTCTTTCATCCCTAGTCACTGTCCAACTCTCAGATGCATAGCATGTCATTGCAAAGACTATAGCCCGGATCAGCCACACCTTAGTCTCCAGCCTGACGTTGTTGCTCTTCAGTACTCTTGAGAGGTCCTCGACAGCTGATTTTCCCAATGCAATCTGTCTCTTGATTTCCTGGCTGATGGTACCAAGAGTGTTGACTGTGGAGCCAAGTAAACTAAAACTGTTAACTATCTCAATCTCTTCACCATCCATACTGATGCTGCCAATTGGCCCAGTGGTGAGAATCCTTGTTTTCTTGATGTTGAGCTTCAGTCCATAGAGGAGGCTGTAGTCCTTGATCTTCTGCAGCAAGCGCTTCAGGTCCTCCTCAGTTTCAGCAAGCAGGGTTGTGTCATCTGCATAACGCAGGTTGTTGATGACTCTTCCACCAATCCTGGTGCCACATTCCTCCTTCTACAGCCCAGTGTCTCAGATGATCTGCTCTGCATACAGATTGAAAAGGTATGGAGACAGAATACATCCCTGATGGGCCCCCTTCTTGATTTTGAACCATGTAGTATCTCCTTGCTCTGTTCTGATGGCTGCCTCTTGGTCCAAGTGTAGGTTTCGCATAAGTACAATTTTCTGGGATCCCCATTCTTCTCAGAGTCAGCCATAGCTTGTTGTGATCCACACAGTCAGAAGCCTTTGCATAGTGAATGAAGCACAGATATACATTCCTCTGGTATTCTCTGCTTTCTGCCAAGATCCATCTAACATTAGCTATAATATCCCTAGTACCATGACCTCTTCTAAATCCAACCTGAATATCTGTGATCTACATATCTGTTGTGATCCACACAGTCAAATGCTTTTGCATAGTCATAAGTAATTTAAAAAATATAATTAAGCAAAATTTAAACATCATTTACTCCTATAAAATTTGAAAAGTTTAAAATTTTTATAACATCTAATGTTTGTGGTGGTAGAGAAATGAGACTTTCAGACCCTAAATCTGGGATTGTAAATTGGTATCTCTTTGAGAGCACAATTTTGCAAAGTCTACGGAGATGAGAGAGCTCTGATGGCCTAGTGGCAAGAAGCTGCACTGCAATCTCGAAGGCACACACTGCTCCATTGGAGGAGGATTGGCAATCTCCTCCTGTGCAATTAACTGCCTCTGAAAATCCACTAGAGGGTCACATATGGGTCAGTTCCGACTCTTCAGTACACAAAAACAAAAACATGATGATGAAAAATGCATTAATCCTTTGAGTCTGTAATTAACCTAGATATTTACAACAAGAAAATATTTACAAAACTAGGAATTTATATGTGTGTGATTTAATATCAGTCGTGGAGATATAAGTATATGTTGTTGTTAAGTGTCATCGAGTTGTAGGCAACTCCTAGTGACCCTATGAGTCAAAGTTCTGGACACCTCCTGTATAACTTTCATCCTTCCTCCAGGTTCATAGGGTTTCCAGAGGCAAGCTATTTTGGAAGTGAATGCCACTCCTGCTTCCAAACTTGTTTTAATCGGGGAGCTCCGCCAAACACTGTCCGCCATGGGTAACCATTACCACATTTGACACAGCAGTGTCACAGTGTTCAGCTTCACAGCAACCACAAGTTACCTCTGTAGGGCAAGTGGACACACCAGGGCTATATGACCTAGAAGAATATTTGACCAAAACAAATTAAAAACAGGCGTGAGGGCCTCGGATTAAAGTCACTCACCTTTGGCTTGGTAGCATCACTTTCTGTCTACTAGGCCAACTGATCTCTCTCTATACTGTTGTTGGTAACTGGAAAACTTGCGGACAATTAAAATACTTGTTATTGCAAGATGCAATAAATAAATTAGAATAGATTAATTTTTAAAAATAATACTTAAAGTAATTAATGAGGTCTGCACATGCTGAAATGAAATGATTTAAAAGTTTAGTTTGTTAAGATTAAAATTTCATATTTACAGCAGTAATAGTGTAAAAGGAAAAAGAAGGATATATATTTACATATGTTATATATACATATGTATACTTGTTTGGGTAGTAGTAGTCCATTTTTCATTATTATTTCCTTTTGCAGTCTTTAAACCTTTTCATATCAAGTTCAGTTAAAAAATAATTTAAAAAAGAAAGAAAATAATAAAGTGCTAAAGATAAGTATGCCAATTTAAAAACGAAAAAAAAACCCAACACCCTAATCTTTAAAAAATGTTGAGTTTGTCCATTTTACCACCAAGCTTGTTTATCTCATCTCTCATTTTTCCTCTTCTTATCTCAAGGTCTATTTGGTAGTTGTCACTGTTGTGACAGTGGGATCCAGCAGGGAGTTGATGATAACCAGTGGCTTGCTCCCTTTCATAACATAGCCCAGCAATCAGCAATCCAATTTCTTTGTACCACAAAGACCCTTGGTTGATATTAGCATCTACATCTAGCAATGTAACCCTCTAAACCCCATGAAATATCACAGGGCAGAATATATTCTTTAAATTGAAAGTTATGACATTCAACATTTCTTAGATGGCAGCAACCAATCACACTCAAGGTTTGAGGGTTCTTTCCAAACTTTCCAGCAGATGCCGCTCTCTTCAATCCCTTTCTCTGTTGTTTGAGCCTTGAGTGTCTACTCCTGCCTAGCCGAACTTGAGATACTACTTACCTCAAAACTCAAGTCTGACTTTTTCTCCAGACTGGCTTTCATGATTACTTGAGTCCTTAGTGTTCCCTCTCTTTTTTGACTTTGTAGCCTTCTACTTTAGGTGTTCCAAACAATTTTCTTAAATTATTTTTTCACCCAGTATGGTAACTACAACAACACACCAATTAACTTACTGCATACTCTAAAGAGCCCTGGTTTTAGATTCACCCATAACAGGGTTCAATTTTCTTCCAACTCTGTTAGACATTGGATATATTACTTAAACTGTCTGCACCTCAGTTTTGTAATTTTTAAATTGTGAGCAATAATCTACCACGCTGAGCTATCATTGATATTAAATAGAAATCAATTAATGTCAAAATGAATGGTACCTGGTATACCATAGACGGTTAATTATTCTTATGTGAAATAAGGGGTAATCTTACATCTAAGCTTAAACCTTTTATTATCACTGAGAAAAGGTCATTAAACTTGGAGTTAATAGGTGACAGAACGAAAACTAAAGAACATATTACAGATGTCTCCACGTTTTGTCTCTCACGTGTTTCTTATGTTTTTCACTGGTTTTTTTTTTCTGTTTCAAGGCTAATTTGTAATGTGCGAGAAGCTAGAGTCAGAAAATCAAAAGGGCCGAACTCGCTCAGCATTTCTTAAGCTCAAGGAACTGAAGAACAGATTCAAACCTA
>NW_006399766.1:13538506-13541012 GCF_000299155.1 Elephantulus edwardii | reverse complement strand
TGATTCGGTGACTGGGGTAATCGGGATGGGTGTGTCAGAGGCGGTGCGGTTGGCGCAGGATAGAGCAGGGTTTAGAGCTGTTGTGCATAGTGTCGCTATGAGTCGGAAACGACTCGACGGCACGTAACAACAACAACAACAACATCACTTAAATCCATGTGACCTTGGACTTACTAATGAACTTTTTTTTTAACTTCACTTCTTCCATCCTAAATCAGGATTGATATTACTGTCAACACTGATGCTGCTACTGGGAAATTTAAATAACATTATGTATGTTAATGCAGAAACTTGTAAAGTACTTTAATAACTTAAAATATTGTTACTAAAGTTCATGTACAGTGAGATTTTAAAGTGGACAAAGGCCTTTGGAGTCCCAGTGATTTTTTTGCATCTCAGATTTATGTGTCATTTTTAGTTGGTTCACAAGCTGTATTTCCAGCTGTCATCCATCAACACATTGGCCACAGCCTGTTCTTGGCTCTCTGTCTGGGTGAAATTAGTTATCTTTCCTAGCACAGCCTAGTGTTCTCTAGAAAAAATCCCTTCTTTCCAAGGACATTGATCTCCTCACTGAATATCCAACTGATAAACTGCCTCTTTTAAATCGGCCTCATTATTTCTTCCCCCTTTTCTCTCTCTTTTTTGGTCGAGATTGCAAAATATTTTTTAAAATGCATTTATTCATTCATAAATTCAGCCTACAAATTAGTTTTGGGAGTCTACTGTGTGCAAGGTCTGATTGCTAATTTTTTATTATAAAGGTAAATAAGACACGCGAGGAAGTTACCCATTAATCAGTCAATCCACTTATGGTCAATTGATCATTGACAAAAATATGAAACCTGTTAATTGGGGAAACAACAGCCTCTTCAACAAATTGTGGTTATTGTTAGGTGTCAAGGAGTCTACCACAACTCATAGCGACCTTATGAATAATAGAACTGAACCTTGTCCTATCCTGTGCCATCATCATTAACTCTTATATACTTAAGCCCATTGATACAGTCACTGAGTCAATCCACCTTATTGAGGATGTTCATTTCCTTCCCTGACCCTCAACATTACCAAGGACAATGTCTAAAAAAAACACACAGAAAAAACCCTAGTTTATTTATAAAATATTAATACATTGATTTTGAGAACAGATTCTTCCAATTTCTCACACCCCCCCACCGATCAAATTGTAAATTTCCATTGTTAATTCCCTCTCCCCCGACACACATTCTCATCCCTCTGCTTCCACCCTCTCACACCCCCCTTGGATCCTCACACTCATTCTACAAGAATGGTTTTATTCAGTATTTGTCCTTGTGCGACTGAGTCAATTCACTCAGCATAATGCTCTCCAGTCCCTCCCAGGTCAGGTAATAATTTACAAAATCATTGTTTTTGAGTGCTGCATAGTATTCCATTGTGTAAATGTACCATAATTTCTCAATCGATTCCATTGTGGCTGGATATTTGGGCTGTTTCCATGTTCTTGCAATGGTGAATAATGCTGCTATGAACATTGGTGTACAAATCTTAGTTTGTGCCTCAGTTCTCATATTCTCAGGGTATATTCCAAATAGTGGAATAGCTGCGTCTTATGGAATTTCTATGTTCAGCTTTTTGAGGAAGTGCCAAACTGCCTTCCAGAATGGTTGCACCATTTTACAATCCTACCAACAGTATATAAGAGTTCCTTTCTGAGTCGGATCCAGGCAGCAGCTGCGGCGGCTCTTGTTTTCTCTCACTCCCTTTGCCATATCCCTTTTGCTTCCGGAAGCATGGCCGCTGGTGTGGTTGCCTCTGATGGTGTCATCAAGATGTTCAGTGGCATGCAGGTGCGCAAATCATCAGGAAGAAGGGCAAGAATGAATGAGGACAAGAACATCATCTTGGAGGAGGGCGAGGAGATTCTGGTTGGAGATGGCAGCCAGACTGTTGATAACCCCTATGCCACCTTTGTCAAGATGCTGCCAGACAAAGATTGCCACTACGCCCTCCATGTAGGTCCAACCTATGAGACCAAGAAGAGCAAGGAGGACCTGTGTTTATCTTTTGGGCCCCTGAGTGTGCACTCCTTAAGAGCAAAATGATCTATGCTAGCTCCAAGGATGCCATCAAGAAGAAGCTGACAGGGATCAAGCATGAATTACAAGCGAACTGCTATGAGGAGGTCAAGGACTGCTGCACCCTGGCCGAGAAACTAGGGGGCAGTGCTGTCATCTCCCTGGAGGGCAAGCTCTTGTGAGCCCCTTCAGCTCCCTGCCTGGAGCATCTGGCAGCCTCAAACCTGCCCATGGGGGCTGCAGGCTGCCCCCTTCCTGCCAGTCCAGAGAGGCTGGTGGGATCCCAGACGGGGAAGGGCAATCCCTTCACCCCAGTTGCTAAAGAGTCCCCCCACCCCCTGGACCTTCCTCTTCCCTCCGCCCCTGATGATTCTGGCCATCCCAAATCACTTTTGATCTTCTGATTCCTATTGGGTTGAAACAGACCAAGTTCCCCAGTTTAAGCGGTA
>NW_006399766.1:13526353-13538106 GCF_000299155.1 Elephantulus edwardii | reverse complement strand
TTTTTTTTTAATGACACCTCCACTCCTTACCTGTTCCTTTCCCTTCCCAGGCTGCAAATTTCTAACCGCAATAGTGACTCTGCGCTTGTCTATTTAGTTCTGTGTATAAGTGGAATGTTGTGGAGATGACCCCTCCCCATGCTGGCTAGTTCCCATCCCCTTGTCCCCTAGTCATGCCCACTTGAGTCAGGGCCACCCAGGAACCTTCCATTTAAAACAAACAAAAAAAATCAATAATAAAAAAGTTCAATAAAAAAATCCTTCTTGCCACATCCCCTCTAACATTTATTACTTATAATAAATGTTAAACTTTGCCACTGTTACTGGATTAAGATGGTATCTTATTGTGGTTTTGATTTGCATCTCTCTTATTGCCAGTGATTTTTTGAACATTTCTTCATGTGTCTGTTTGCCATGCAAATATCTTTTCTGTGGAAATTCTTTCCATGTCTTTTACCTATTTTGTAATTGAGTTATCATTCTTTTTCCAAGACTTGTCTCCTGCTAACAACATGCTCAAAATATGTGAGACAAAGTTTTAAATACCCTTGCTCTAAGAAACACTTGATTCTGAGGTGTATCTTTTCATTTTTTTGGAAATTCATGAAATATTCAGTACTCCAACACCACAACTCAAAGACATTGATCCTTCTTCTGTCATCCTTAGTCATGGTCTAATTTTAAAATTCATACCAAGTAATTCAAAAGACCATCACTTGGATCAGCTGCCTGAATCCTTAAACCAACATCATTACTCTTTAGCTCTTTGGTGAGGTCCTTGACAGCAGATTTATCCCAGTAAAATAGGTCTTTTGATTTCTTTTTCTTTTCTTTTTTTTCACAAAGGATCAACTTTATTGCACAATGAGTGTCAGTTTCTCTTCTTGCCCTTGCCCGTGACCTTGGCTGGTGTGAGGCCTGAAGCTGTTGCTTGGTACAGAGTTGAAGAAATCTTGTTGATGTAGTACAGACCAACCATGGAGAAGATGAAGCAGGTGGTGACACAGGCTCGATGGATGAGTGAGGCCGGATCCAAAAAGAGCCAACAAGAGGCAGAGGAGAATTTCGGGGAGGATTTTTGCTTGGAATCCTTTGCCAAAGACAAGATTCTCCAGGTTATTGAAAGCAGTAAGGGAGAAGACGAAGAGGCCAGAGCCAAGTGAACCACCCTGGATGGTGGGCCACTTCGTGGAGGCCAGCTGGCGACTGTACATCTGCATCCCAGCGAAGAGCAGCAGGGACAGTAGGGAAGAGAGCGCCAGCGACGTGCCTGTACCAACCACCATCATGCCCTGCCTAGAGGTCCAGTTGGTGCTGCTGGCCAAATAAGCTGAAGCCGAACCAGGAGTAATCGGATGTGCGCATGCTGTCTTTTGATTTCTTGACTACTAGTACCAAAGAAGATGATCCACAAATGGTGCTGGCAAAACTCGATATCTAACTACAGAAAATGAAAACTAGACCCAATCTCATATCATATACAAAAACCAACTCTGAGTGTAATTATGGACAATGTCCAATGGTGGATAACTTTATAAATCATAATGCATGAAAATGATTGTATGAAACACAATATGAATGAAGAATAGGATGAAACTCAATGTATAGGAAATTTTAAAGCAAATCAATATAGGAACTTTTTAAGTAAAAAAAATATATATATATTTTTTTTAATTAATTCATTCGTTCATTCATTCATTCATTCATTTATATTTAAAAACCCAGCTTGCTGGATCAGGACATAGGGGTAAAGCCAAAAAAGCATCAGAGGCAAAATGTGTAACAATGAATGAATAAAAATCCAACTTTTCTGTAAACTCTTTTAAAAATTACAAATAAAGAAAAAAACGAAAATTGGGAACAAATTTTGGAGCCCTAATCCATGTTTTTAAAAATAGCACAAAATGTTCAACAAAGAGACAATGAAATAGATGAATGGGGACTTCTGAAAATTAAATCAATGTGCTTGTGGAAACTGAGGAGGACTTGAAGCGCTTGCTCAGAAGGTCAAGAACTGTAGTCTTCATTAGGGTTTCAAGCTTAATATCAAGAAGACAAAGATTCTCACCACTGAGCAAGTTGGCAGCATCCTGATGGATGGAGAAGAGATTGAGGTTGTTAACAGTTACAGTTTGTTCAGCTTCTCAATCAACAGCTTTGGCACCAGCAGTCAAGAAATAAAATGGTGAATTGCATTATGTAGATATGCTGTTGGGGACCTTTCCACAGTACTGAGAAGCAATCATGTCAGTCTAGAGACTAAGGTGCACCTGATCCAGTCCATGGTCTTTGCAATTATTTGTTATGCATCAGAGAGCTGGATAATGACTAAGGATTATAGAAGAAGAATTGATACCTTTGAGTTGTGATACTGGAAAAGAGTTTTGAACATACCATGGACTGCCAAGAAAACAAATAGGTCTGTCTTGGAGAGGATAAAACCAAGTTTTTCCTTGGAGGCTAGGATTTTGAATCTCTGTCTCATATACTTTGGGCGTGTGTGCAGGAGAGACCAATCCTTGAAGAAGGACATCATGCTTGGAAGGGTAGAGGGACAGTGCAGGAGAGGAAGACCCCAGATGAGATGGATTGATACAGTAACTAGGGGAATGGACGTAGGTGAATCGGAGTCAGTAAGACTGGCTCAGGACAGGGTGGGTGACAGAACTATTATACATAGGGTCGCTATGAGTCACAGGTGACTTGACGGCACTTAACAGCAACAACAACATCTATTCATTTAGTTTTCTCCATACTTATCATAGATTAATTTGCTGTCACTTTGGCAATGTTCTACAAAGTACTCCTTTTCTATTTTTAATGGTATCAGAGGATCTATTACCTTTTTCTTTCTAATATTTGTATTGGTTTGCATATAATTATTCATATACATTGTGTTTTTTGTGTGTACATTGTGTTTTATACGATCTTTCATTTACATTTTGTTTCATTCATGGCCATAGTGTTTTATACAATCACTCATATACTTTGTATTTGACATAATTATTGCTAATCTATGCCTATTATCACCCTATTTTTTGGGGGTCCCCATTGAATCTTTCCTATTCCTTTATTCCCTTCATCTGCTGATTAGCCTCTGCTGTCCTCATTGTTTCCCTCCTTCCCCTTTTGAACACTTACATACATCTTGCCTAGTTGTCATTGTATTTTTACAATGATGGTCTTATATAGGATTTGTCCTTATAAGACTAAGTTCACTAAGCATAATGCTCTCTAGCCTCTCCTATATTATACAATATTTTACAAAATACTTAATCCTTAGTGTTGCATAGTATTCCATTGTGTGAAAGTATCACAATTCTCAACTCATATGTTTGCTGATGAACATATGGGCTGTTTCCATATTCTTGTACATGAACATAGGTGTACAAATCTCCATCTGTTTCTCAGTTCAAATTTCCTTGGGGATATTTTCTAGCTGAATCATATGGGCTTTCTATGTTCAGTTTTTGAGGAAACACCAAAATGCCTTCCAGAGTGGTGGTTCCATTTTACAATCACATAAGCAATGCATGAGAATTCCAGTCTCTCTGCATTCACTGTAACATGCATTGTTTGCTGTCCTGTTCAACTTTGCTACTGCTACTGGGTGCTACTCTTATTGTTGTTTTTATTTACATATCTCTAATTGCCATTGATTTTGAATGTTTCTTCATGTTTCTGTTGGCCATCAGAATGTTTTTCTTTGTGAAGCATCTTTTTGTGTCTTTTATCCATTTTGTTACTAGGTTAATCTTTTTCTTGTAGCAGTGGTGTAGTAGTCTAGAAATTTTTATTATGAAATCCTTGTCTGAAATGTCATTGCCAAATTTTTTTTCCAGTCTGTAGACTTTCTGTTCATCCTATTGGGAAAATATTTTAATGCACACAAGGGCTTGGTTTTTAGAAGGTGCCAGTCATTGTCCTTATCCTTTTACTTGTGTATTTCTGACTATATTTGCAAACACATTTATGTCATAAGTTAGGGTTTCTAAGTATGATCACATATTGTCTTTTATGATTCTGTGAGTTTTTGGTTTTACCTATAGGTTTCTGATTCAACTTGAGTTGATTTTTGTGTAGGGTGAGACGTGGATTCAATGTCAGTTTTTCTGCATGTAGATGTCCAGTTTTGCCAGTACAAATTGTTGAAGAAGTTATCATTTTCCCATCAATTACCAACTGACCATAGGTATAGGTACATTTCTCTTCTCTATCTATCATGCCGCTGCCAATTGGCCCAGAGGTGAAAATCGTTGTCTTCTTGAGGTTGACCTTCAATCCATTTGAAGATTGCAGTCCTTGACCTTCTGCAGCAAATGCTTCACATCCTCCTCAGCTTCAGTGAGCAAGGTTGTGTCATCTGAATAACAGCAGATTGTTGATAAGTTTTCCTCCAATCCTGATGCCACATTCCTCCTCATAAAATCTAATCTCCTGAATGGTCTGTTCCACATATGGATACAATGATGTACTCCTTTCCTTATTTTGAACCATGCAGTAGTTCCTTGCTCTGTTCTGCTGAGGACTACCATTTCCTGGATCAAGTATAGGTTTCTCATGAGCATAATTAAATCTTCTGGGATTCCCATTTTCTCAAGACTAGCCACAATTTGTTGTGATTTACACAGTTAAATGCCTTTGCATAATCAATGAAACATAGACATTCCTCTGGTACTCTCTACTTTCAGCTAAGATCCATCAACATTGGCTATAATGTTCCTTGTGCCACGACCTCTTCTAAACTCAGCTTGCACATCTGGCAATTCCCTGCTGATGTACTGTTTCAGTCACCTTTTTTTTTTTTTTAAATAATCTTCAGCTCCATAGTCAACAGCCTTGGCACCAGCAGCCAGGAAATTAAAAGGCACATTGCCATGGGAAAGTCTGCTGTTAGGGACCTCTCCAAAGTGCTGAAGAGCAGTGGTGTCTCTCTGGAGACTAAGGTGCGTCTGATACATGCCATGGTCTTCGCAATCACCTGTTATGCATCAGAGAGTTGGACAATGACCAAGGAGGATAGAAGGAGAATTGATGCTTTTGAGCTGTGGTGCTGGAGAAGAGTATTGAGAATACCATGGACTGCTAGGAAAACAAACAGATTTGTCCTAGAGAGGGTTAAACCAGGTGGCTCCTTGGAGGCAAGGATTCTGAGGCTCCGTCTAACTTACTTTGGACATGTTGTGAGGAGAGACCAGTCCTTGGAGAGGGACATCATGCTTGGGAGGGTGGAGGGACAGCGCAGGAGAGGAAGGCCCTCTATGAGGTGGATTGATTCAGTGACTGGGATAATTGGGATGGGAGTGTCAGAGACAGTGCAATTGGCACAGGACAGAACGGAGTTTAGGGTTGTTGTACATAGGGTCGCTATGAGTCGCAGGCGACTTGACGGCACATAACAACAACAACAGCAATCTTCAGCAGGATCTTGCTTGCCTGTGATGCTAGTGATATTGTTTGATAATTTCCATACTCTGTTGAATCACCTTTTATTGGAATGGAAATAACTATGGATCTTTTCCAGTTTCTTCCACATACTTTGGACATGTTAACATGTGGGACGAGTCCTTGGAGAAAGACATCAGGGTTGGAAGAATGGAAGGACAGTGCAGGAGAGAACTATCCTGGATAAGATGGATTGCTCAGTAACTGGAGTAATGGGGATAAGTATGTTGGAGACAAGGAGATTGGCTCAGGATAGGGCACGGTTCAGAGCAATTATTCATAGAGTTTCTATGAGTTGCAGGTGACTCGGTGGCACATAACATCAACAACAATATAGGTAGATGAGTTGATTTCTGGGTTCCCTATACTATATTACATAGGTCTGTATGTCTGTTGTTGTATCAATACCACACTGTTTTGATTACCACAGCTGCACAGTAGATTTTGAAATCAGAGCGTGCAAAGCCTCCTACTTAATTTATACTTTTGAAAAAAGCTTTGCTTATTTGATATCTTTTTCCTTTCTAAATAAATCTGACAATTGAAGAATGAGTTTGTTATCTGTATTGAACATGTAGATAGCTTTTTATAGGATTGTCATTTTCACAATGTTGAGTTCTCCTATCTAGGAACAGGGAATAGTTTCCCACTTAATTATGTCTCTTTATTGTTTCTTGTCGTAATGTTTCATAGCTTTCCTTATAAAAGTCTTCAGTGTCTCTAATTAAGTTTATTTCCCACGTATTTAATCTTGTAGTTGACTATTGTAAATGACATTGCTTTATTAGATTCTTATCGGTTCTTTCTTTGTTGCTATAGAGAAATCTCATTGATTTTTGTATATTGATCTTATACCTACCATTCTACTAAATTAGTCTACTGGGTTTTACAGGGTTTTGTTGTTATTTTTATTTATTCTTATTATTGTGCTTCATACATGTACATTCAGTTTTATACAATCTTTCATTTACATTGTATTTAGTTCATGTATATTGTGATTTTTTTACCCCTTACAGTCATTTTACTAATAAACACATTTGTTTAAACACGTAAGCCAGTTACTTCATGCTTTTTGTCTTAATATCTCCATTTCAGATAGCCAATTTCTAATTTTCCCAACCTTATCTAACCAGTAAACTAAGAGAACAAGTATACCCCTTTTTCTGAAGAATCTTCAGTTCAATTTTGGAACTTTGAGCATCTAAATCTACAAGTAAACAAATTATTTCATTAAAATGAAAAAAGTGGGGTAGGGAGGGATAGAAAGGGAGCAGGATTTATGATCTCTGGGATGGTGACAGTTGGCGAGTGGAGGGATGATACAGAGTTTGAGAAGCTTCAGTGGGGCCTTGGAACATTGTGGTAATAGACATGGATCAGTGGTAGTTAATTGTGTAAAGTACAGTGTGTATGAGAGATTGTGTGGGACATAATGCGAATAGATGAAATGCAGTCTATGTGGGTAGTCATATGCAAATACATTTATTAAAAGTTGAGCGGAATGAAGGAAAAAACCAATATAAATGAACACTGTATATCGTAGAGTTAGAAAGCATGTAATCCTGTCTTTGACCAGTACTTTATTGGAAGTACTAAAAGAGATGATTGGCCTAGGATATAAGCTTGTTAAAAGTACAATCTGATAGTGGATGTTGGGGCTTAGTTGAAGGGAAGGATTAGATCTGACAGATGTTTGTTTAATCTTTAGGGGGTTTTGCGTACACTATTATACTGTCTGCATATAATGACAGTTTTAACACCTCTTTGCCAATTTGGATACCTCTTATTTCCCTCTTTCCCTAATGAGCTCTGGTGGCCTAGTGGAAAGAAGCTGTACTGCAGTTCCAAAGGCATGTGGTTTGAGGCCACCAGCTGTTCCATAGGAGAAGGAAGGGCAATCTCCTCCTGTGCGATTAACTGTCTCTGAAACCTGCTGGAGGCTCAGCTATGGGTCAGTTCTGACTCTATGGTACACAACACAACAACCACAACCTTAATGATCTAGCTAGAACTCCCAATACAATACAGAATAGGGATGGTGAGAGTGGGCATCCTTGTCTGGTCACTATTGAAAAGGGGAATGTCTTTCAGTATTTTTCCATTGAAAATTATGTTGACTCATAATTTTGCATATATACTTTTCACTATGCTGATGAAATGTCCTTCTATAACTATTTTGTTGAGTGTTTTAAACAGAAAAGGATGTTGGATTTTATCAAAGTCCTTTTCTGTATCAAGTGATAGTATCGTGGGGTTCTTTTTCTTTGTTTTATTAATGTGATGCATTAAATTGATAATTTCTTATGTTGAAACATCCTTACATACTCATTAGGAATCCCACTTAGTCATTATAAATTATTTTAAGTATGCTTTTAAATTTTATTGGCAATAATTTTTTTGCATCTATATTCATGAGATATTAGTCTGTAGTTTACTTTTGCCTGGTTTTCATATTAGGGTTAATGCTTTGCTTGATAAAATTGCTCTGGGAGTGTTCCTTATTTTTCTATAATTTGAGGAAAATTGGTATTGGTTCATCTCTGACTGTTTGGTAGAATTTGTCTGTGAAACCATCTGGACCAGGATTTTTTTTTTTTTTTTTTAGGGAATGGGGAACAGTTTCTTTATGACCTGTTTTATTCTCTTCTGATGTGTCTGTTCTACATCTATGTCAATTTGAGTCGAGTGTGGGTTTCTAGGATATTTTCAATTTCCCCTAGGTTTTCAAATTTATCAGAACATAGTTTTTCATAATATCCTATAATTACTATTTAATTTCATTTGGTTCTGTTGTAACATCACCTCTTTCATTTCGCATTTGAGTTTATTTGTGTTCTTTGTTAAGTTTTCTAAGCTTTTCTGTCTGTTTTATTAACCCTTTCAAAGAACCAGCTCCTGATCTTATTGATAATTTCTTTTTAATTTTTTTTCTGTTTTCTCTCTCACTGATTTCACCTCTTTTCCTTATAATTTTCTTTCTTGTAGAGGCTGTGGGATTGAGTTAAATGGTATATTTTTCTAGCTATGAGGACTGTCCTAGCTGTCTCCCAGAGATTTGGATATGCTGCTTATTAATTTTCATTCGTTTCAAGGAACTTCTGTGTTTTGGGTTTTTTGTTGTTTATTTTATTTTTTATTTCTTCTATTACCCAAGAACACTCAAGCAGTATGTTATTTAACTTCCATGTGGGTGTTTCTTTTATCGTTTATCCTTTTGTTGTTAATTTCTATTTCTATGACATCGTGTATTACTTCAATGGTTTTAAAATTTTGTTGAATCTTGTTTTGTGTCCTAAAATATTATTAATTCTGATGTATATGCCATATGCACTTGAGAAGAAGTAAAATGAGTTACAGTTGGGTGAAATACCTGAATATGTCTATAATGACGAGTTGGCAAATTGTATAGTTTAGTTCTTCTGCATCTTTGTTGATTTTCTTTAAGGTTCAGCTGTCCTTTGGTGGGAATGGTGTGTTAGTCTCCTATTAATATTGTGATGCTGTCTATTTCTTTCTTCAAATCTGTTGAGAGTTATTTATGTATTTTACAGTTGTATAATTTGATGGGTAGATGTTAAACCAGGTATGTATTCTATCGTTCCTTTAGTCATTATATAGTGCCCTTTCTTATCTTTTGTGGTAGTGTTCATCCTGAAGTCTATTTTCTCAAAAATTATTGTTGCCTCTTTTGCTCTCATAGATGCCATATACTTGGTATATTTTTTCCCAGTCTTTGGTTTTTATTCTGTCTTTTTCCACATTTCTTGAATATGACTCTTGTAAACAACATATTGATAGGCTTTAAACAAAATCCATTCTGCTGCTCTTTTTCTCTTAATTAGGGCATTTAAACCAATTAAATGTGATTTTTTTAAAGATCAGGATTTATCATTGTCATTTTGATTTGTTCCTTTTTCTATTTTGTCTTGTTACTTTGGTTCATCCACTTTCCTCTGCTATCTCTATATGAAGGACTTCCTTTCATATTTCTTGTAGTTTTCACATATTCCTGTTTTCTATAAATGATCTTTGCTTCATATTGGATGGACAGGTTTGCTTAGTACAGGATCCTTGGATGGCAACTGTTTTCTTTCAGCCTTCTGTATATGTTAACCTATTGTGTTCTTGTTCACATTGTTTCTGCTGAGAAGTAATAACTTAATCTAATTGGTTTTCTTTTTTGGATGATTATTTTTCTTATGCTGCGTTTAGTATTCTATCGTTATATTTGATTTTGGAGAATTTGACTATGATCTGTCTTGATGATTTCCTTTTGAGGTCTAATCTATTTGGAGTTTGCTGAACTTTTTAAATGTGGCTTTTCTACACTCAGGTTTCAGCCTGGAACTTATCCGTCTTTGGTCCTTTACCAAGGATTTTTCCAGTGCTGAAGCTTGATGGCATAAATGTGGCTTTTCTAATTTTTTTGTATGATACCTGGGAAGTTTTCTTCTGGTACTTCTTCCATAATTTTTCCAGCATTCTCCCTCCCACCACATTCTGTAAATCTGATCACATGTGTGTTTTTCCCTTTCATGTTATCCCATTATTTTATCTTCATTTTTCTTCTGTCTTCTCTGCTTGTTCCTTGCATTATGTGAAGGTCTTCTTGATACAAGTTGTTGACAGTTTCTTAGCTTTATTACGCTATTGATAATCTACATGCACTAAGTGTTACCTCAGATTCAGTTTCTCAGTAGTAGGCTTCTCTGCAAGAAATAGGAAATTTCCTGTTTCATGGGGCAAGCTTCTCAATGTGCTATCCTTTGAGGGACAGGAAGCTATGATCTTTCCTTTTGCCTAGCTATGCTGAGCCTGCTTTTGTGTCATACCTTGTAGTGTTTTTTTTGGGAGGAATTTCATCAGGGGTAGACAAAGTTCCTGGAGATATTTTGTTCAAGGAAAAAGCCCAGGAAATTGACTAAGTCTCAACAGCACAGACCCCTCATCTCAGTAGGTGCTAATGGCCAACCCTCATACCTGTCTTCTTTCCCACAACTGATTTGGACAAAGATTTATGAAAGCAACAAATTCCAAACACTGCAGTCCCCAAGTCTCAGTAGATGCTAATGGTTGAGCCATGTACCTTTCTTCTCTCCCATACCTAATTGGGAGGGAACTATTATGACCTGAGTAGAAAAAGACTCAGGAAAGCAACCATATGAGAACTTTAAAAAAGATTGTTTTTATGGCTAATTACGAATGAGATCCTCAACAAAAAGGTAAGGTTGAAAGGAGGAGATGATACTTTATTTGGAGTATATTGATTTCATTTTATTTGGACCCACAATCAAGACCCATATAAAAAGATACCTTGGGTAAATCTGCTGTTAAGGACTTTTTTTTTTTTAAGGACTTCTTTTTTGTTTGTTTATTTTTTCTTTTCTTTTCCTCATATTTTTATTGGTTTGCATACAATCATTTATATATATATTGTGTTTCATGCATGTACATTGTTTTCTTCATGTACATTGTGTTTTTTTACAATCATTCATATACTTCTGTTTTATATCATTAATTACTATTCATCTATACTTATTATTACTTGTCTTTTCAAGTCCCCATTGAATCCTTCCTATCCCTTCATGCCTTCCTATTCCTTCAACCCTACTAACTTCTGCTGCCCTAGTTATTTCCCTCCGTCCCCTTTTTCCACCCTGTTCTCCCTTTCCTCTTTTGAACATTTTTGTACATTTTGCTCAGTTATCCTTCTGTTTTTACAACAATGATCTTATGCAGTATTTCTTTTTATGAGACTGAGTTAGTTCACTCTAGACTCTCCCATGTTATATAGTATTTTATAAAATGATTGCTCCTTAGTGCTGCATAGCGTTTCATTTTGCAACTATATCACAATTTCTGAATCCATCTATTTGTTATGAGTATTTGGGCAGCTTCAATTTTCTTGTAATTGTGAATGACATTGCTCTGAACATAGGTACACATATCTACATTTGCTTCTCAGTTCTGATTTCGTTGGGGTATATTCCTAGCAGTGGAATAGCTGGGTCATATGAATAATACTCCTACGAACATCGGTGTACAAATTTCTCTCTGTGCCTCACTTCTCATTTTCTCAGTATATTCCAAGCAGTGGAATATCTGTGTCATATGAAATTTCTATGTTCAGCTTTTTGGGGAAATAACAAACTGCCTTCCAGAGTGGTTATACCTTTTTACAATCTCACCAGCAGTGCATAAGTTCCAATCTCTATGGACTCATGTACTTATAACTTGTTAGTCAAATTTGTGTCTTCTAGGTTGCAACACCCCCATGATACATCTTGAAGGATATGTACATGTACAGC
>NW_006399766.1:13506486-13525908 GCF_000299155.1 Elephantulus edwardii | reverse complement strand
GTTAAAGAGCAAGGATATCTACTTCAAGACTAAGGTGCATCTGATCCGTCATTTCCCAAGTATTTTCAATTGCTTCATATGCATGAGAAAGTTAGACAATTAATGAGAAAGATTAAAGAAGTTATTCATTTGAATTATGGTGTTGGTGAAATGCAACAAGGGTGATTCTTGGAGTCAAAGATGTGAAACTTCTCATGTACTTTGAACATGTGGAGCATGTTGTCGAGCCATCTGTCTATGGAAAAAGCTATCCTGCTTGGAAAAGTAAAGAGTCAGAAAAAGTAAGGAAGACTCTTAATAGCAGAGAATATAAGGAAGGTATTTACCAGTGTTTTATTGACTATGCTAAGGCATTTGACTATATGCAACTAAACCAATTTTTGGATAGCATTGTGAAAAATTGGAATGCTAGAACACTTAATTATGCTTATGTTGTACATAGACCAAGAAGTGGTCATTGGAACAGAACATAAGAAAACTGTGATTTAAAATCAGTGAATTTTGTGTAAGGGCTGTTATTCTTTTACCATACTTATGCAGTATATTCCTCAAATAAATGTTAGTTGGATCTTGTAGCTTGGGTCAGGGGCAACTTAGAAACTCTTAGTAGTTCCTTCCTTCTTTAACTCTTACCTCTGCTTGCTTCTGTGATACTACTCCCTGATTCAAACTGACCTTCACTACAAATATCACCTTTTAAATATCTGATTTTATTGACTCCTACCTGATTGCTCTCAGCCCTTGCTATAGATCATCTGCCTATCTCATCCAGGTCTACTGCTGTTTTGAAGTGGATATTGCTGGTGGCAGTGCTGCTGTGTGTGCCATAGAGCCAGAATCAATTTGTAGTTGACCTTCCAGTGGGTTTTCAGAGACAACAAATTGCAGAGTAAGAGGTTGTCAATCTTTCTCCTGTGGAGCAGCTAGTGGATTCGAATCCCATGCCTTTGCATTGTCAGTTCAACTCCTTACTACTACACTGCCAGAGCTCCCTTTGAAGTGGATATTTCCTGCAAAGAGAGACAATAGTTTTCAACTCTGCACTGAAATCATCAGCATGTCATTTTAAAAGGTCTGAAGATGAAAATTTTTATGGTAAGATTGTCAAAACTCCATCCACATCTTTATCTCCTTATTTAGACGAAGCTTTCATTTAAAGTTTTGAGGTATCATAAGGCTAGATAATTGAAAAGAAACCGTTTTTACATATTTTCTTTGTGCATACAATTTAGCAGTTTTATGTATTCCATACTAGAGGCATCACTTTTAATACATTACCAGAAATGAAAGATTTGCTTGAAGGTAAAAGAGGTTTTAAAATTTTTATTATTAACATGGTAATATGCAAATCATAAAAATAATAAAATTCAAATTAAGGACTGTTTTATTGTCTCTACTTACTCTAAAATTAAATGTACGTTACTTGTGGAAAAAGAAACTTTTGCTATTTCACTTGATGATATGCATAATCAAATCGATTACATCTATGGAAAGAATCACTGGAGAAGCTCAATATCAGCTGTGAAAACCAGACCAGGTGCTGGTTGTGAAATAAAACCACCAACTACTCATTTGCAAGTTCAAGCTGAAGTTGAAGAAAATTAAATAAAATCCACGGGAATAAAAATTTGACCTTAAGTCCCACTTGAATTTCAAAACCATCTCAGGAACAGGTTTGAGGCTCTGAACACCAATGAGTGAAGACCAAATGAGCTGTGGGAAGATATCAAGAATATCATCCATGAAGAATGCAAAAGATCATTACAAAGGCAGAAGAGGAAGAAAAGACCAAGATGGATGTCAGATGAGACTCTGAATATTGCATTAGAATGCCAAGAAGCCAAAGTTAAGGAAGAAATCAAGAAATTAAAGAGCTGAACAGAAAATGTCAAAGGGCAGCTCAGGATGACAAAGCAGGGTATTATAATGAAATGTACAAAGAACTGGAGTCAGAAAATCAAAAGAGCCAAAGTCGCTCACCATTTCTTAAGCTGAAACAATTGAAAAACAAATTCAAGCCACAAAGTGACAATATTTAAGGATGCTTTGGACAGAATATTAAATGATCCAAGAAGCATTAAAAGAAGGTGGAAGGAGTATATAGTTACCGTGCCAGAAGGAATTGGCTGACAAAGAAGAATTTTATGAGACAGTGCCTGTGGTGATGAAGGAGGAAGTTTAAGTTGCTCTGAAAGAATTGGCAAAAAACAAGGCTCCAGGAGTTGATGGCATACCAATTGATATATTTCAACAAACAGACGCTGCCCTGGATGTGCTGACTAGGTTGTGCCAAGAAATCTGGAGGACAGCCACCTGGCCAATATTTGTTCCCATTCCAAAGAAAGGTGACCCAATAGAGTGCGGCAGTTATTATCACATGCAAGCAAGATTCTGCTGAAAAATATACAAAAAAGACTGGAGGAACCCATCAACAGAGAACTGCCAGATGTGTAGGCTGGGTTTAATAGAGGCCTTGGCACTAGGGATATTATAGCTAATGTTAGATAGATCTTGGCAGAAAGCAGAAAGTACTAAAGGAATGTCTATCTGTGTTTCATTGACTATGCAAAGACATTTGACTGAGTGGATCACAACAAACTGTGGCTGACTCTGAGAAGAATGGGAATCCCAGAACATTTGATTGTGCTTACGCAAAACCTATACTTGGACCTGAAGGCAGTCACAAGAGACGCTGTATGGTTCAAAATTGGGAAGGGTGTCTGCAAGGGACATATTCTGTCTCCATACCTTTTCAATATATATGCAGAATAGATCATTTGGGATGCTGGGCTATACGAGGAGGATCATCAGGATTGAACGAAGATTCATCAACCTGTGTTATGCAGATGACACAACCCTGCTTTGCTGAAACTAAGGAGGACCTGAAGCTCTGCTTAAAAGGCCAAGGACTGCAGCCTTTAATATGGATTGAAGCTCTACATCAAGAAAATAAAGACTCTCACCACTAGGCCAATTGGCAACATCATAAAGGATGACGAGATTGAGATTGTTAACAGTTTTAGTTTGCTTAGCTCCACAATCAGTACTCTTGGAACCAGTAGCCAGGAAATCAAGAGACAAACTGCATTGGGAAAATCAGTTGTCAGGGACCTCTCTACAGTACTGAAGAGCAATAATGTTAGCCTGGAGACTATGGTGCTCCTGAACCAGGCCATAGTCTTTGAAATTGCATGCTATGTGTCAGAGAGCTGGACAATGACTAGGGATTATAGAAAGAGAATTGATGCCTTTGAGCTGAGGTGTTGGAAAAGAGCATTGAATATACCATGCATTGCTAGAAGAACAAACAGGTTTGTCCTGGAGAGGGTGAAACTGGGCTGCTCATTGGAGGCAAGGATTCTGAAGTCTTGTCTGACATACTTTGGGCATGTTGCAAGGAGGAGAGGGATATCATATTTGGGAGGATATAGGGACAGTGCAAGAGAGGAAGACCCTTGGATGAGATGTAACAATTCAGTGATTAGGGTAATGGGAGTAGGTGTGTCAAAGACTATGAGGTTGGCACAGTATAGAGCAAGGTTTAGGGCTCTTCTACATAGGGTTGCTATGAGTCCTAAGTGACTCGATGGCACATAAAAACAATATCTACCTGAAGCAAACATATGTTCACAGGATTTTCAAATGCCTGTTTTATCAGGAGTGGATGACCAATCCATCTTCCTAGTCCATCTTAATTTGGAAGCTCAGTTTTAGTACAGTATCTGGCAGACAAGTATTTTACTCAAAAGACCAGTAAACTTGGTCAAAAGACCAAGTAAACACAAGACCTGAAGAGCTGAAGAAGGTCAAGGACTATAGTCTTTTTTCTTCCTTTTTTCTTTTATTATTTTGTGCGTGTACCATCAAATTGGCTCTGACTGGTACAGGAGATTGCCCCTCCTTCTCCAGCAGAGCATCTGGCGGATTTGAACCGCATACCTCTGGGATTGCAGTGCAGTTTCTTGCCACTAGGCCACCAGAGCTCCCTAAGGACTATAGTCTTAAATTTGGATTGAAGCTCAACATCAAAAAGACAAAGATTCTCACCACTGGGCCAACTGATGGATGGAGAGGAGATTGAGGTCCAAAATCAGCACTCTCAACACCAGCAGCCAAGAAATCAAAAGACAAATTGCACTGTGAAAATCTTCTGTCAGAGACCTCTCCAACAATGTCAGTCTAGAGACTAAGGTGCACCCAATCCAAATAGGTCTGTCTTAGAGAGGGTGAAATCAAGGTTCTCCTTGGAGTCTAGCATTTTGAAGTTCCATCTCAAATACTTTGGACAGTGGCCAGGAGAGAGGGGTCCGTGGAGAAGGACATGATACAGTGACTGGGCCAATGGGGGTTGGTGTGTAGAAATTAGACTAGCTCAGGACAGTGCAGGGTTCAGAGCAGCTGTGCATTGGGTCGCTATGGGTCACAGGCGATTTGATGGCACGTAACAGCAACTACAACAAAGATATTAAGAGCATCAGGATGCAAAGACACTTCAACAGGCAAAATTACTTCTGTGTTGGTCCCCTCCTTTGACCATCTCCCCTCTTCAACATTCCCTCCCTCCTTTGGCTTTGTACACTCTCAACCACCACCCACCCCCACGTGCAGTGAGTGGCTGCTAGGAAAGTTCTGAACCCCTAATATGATGGTTCAGGCCTCTAGTCACTGTTGTCTACTCATTATCCCTCTGTTCCCCAGTGATGATTTTGTTTTGGGCCTCCCTGTGCACTGCATTTGGTTCCTGCCATTTATGGCCTCTCCAGCCTGTCTCCAGACACTGTGGAATATAATCCATTTGACAGCCGTAAGTATAAAGGACCTTTGACTAAGGATGATCAAGACTCTTCTCCAACACCACAATTCAAAACCACCTATTCGTCTTCTGTCAGAAGAATAGCAGGTTATCGATGAGTCTTCCTCCAAGCCTGATGTCATACTACTTCTCATGAAGTCCAGCCTCCTGAATGATTTGCTCTGCATAGAGATTGAAAAGGGATGGAGATAGGACACATCCCTGGCATACATCTTTCCCGATTTTTAACCATGCACTGCTGCTTTGATATGTTCTGATGACTGCGTCTTGGTATAAGTATAGGTTTCTCATAAGCACAGTTAAGTGTTCTGGGAATCCCGTTCTTCCCACGCAGGAAACATCAGCTGTTGAGTGAGTTTATCCTCATGGGCCTCACTGATGATCCTTAGCTTCAGCCCATCCTCTTTGTTCTCTTCCTCTCCATCTACGCAGTGACTGTATTGGGAAACTTGGGTCTCTTTATCCTTATTGTGTCAGCCCATGACTCCACTCCCCCATGTATTTTTCTTCCTTAGCAACTCGTCTTTTCTTGGCCTCTATTACTCCCCAGTCACAGTCCCAGTGATGTTGGTAGGCTTCTTCTCTGGCTACTGAACCATCTCTTTCTTTGGCTACATGGCTCAGACAAGTTTGTTCATGATCTTTGTTGCTACTGAATTCTTCTTCCTGGTTTCCATGGCCTATGATTGCTATGTGACAGCCTGGACCTCTGTATTTTACCATGTCATTATGTCCCCAAAGTTCTGCTTGCAACTTGTGGTTTCCAGTTATGCAGTGGGCCTCTTAGAAATGGCAGTCCTCACTAGACAACATTTCAACTAAACTTCTGTCACTCTCATGTAATAACTCACCACATCTCTGATTTCCTCCTAATTTTAAAACTCTCTTGTTATGACACATATTATCCAGCTTTTTGTAATTGTCTTGAGAGTAGCTTAAACATACCTGTATAACTTATAATTGTCCTGGTTTCCAGCATATGGGTTTTCATTTGCTATCATCCGAATTCCCTCAGCCCAGAGAAAATGCAAGTCATTCTCCACTTGTCTTTCCCACCTGACAGCCGTGACCCTGTACTATGGAACCACAGTGTTTATATATCCACACTCGTTCTCTGGATGATCTCTTCATTCTATACAATGGTCATTTCTGTGCTCAACCATATGACATACAGTCTGAGGAATAAAGATGTAAAAGAAACATTTTGGAATGTCTTTGGAAGGATTCACATTTCCTCTCTCTCCTCACACCCACAGTAACATGATGCCCAAAGCAGTAAAGGAAGGAATGAGAAGAGGAAGAAAGAGAGGTCACATACTTTGATCATCAATTCTACATCAGGCACTATACTAAGATTTTTTTATAAAAAGTTATGCCTTGAATTCTCACCCTAAATATGCAAGTCTGAAATTATTTTCTTCATTTCATGGATGGAAAAAAATGAGGCAGTGAGAAGTTTAATGTTTGCACAAAGTCTTTGGGTACTTGATTTTTATTCTAGCTTTGCAAATGTTTCATGATTGAAAATAATATAAACATCAACAAAACTATAGTTTATGGGGAAAAGAGTGAATATTGACAAATTAAGCCTTAAAGCCAAGACATTATAAAAATAACCATAAAGCAAACCAGAAGAATATAAAATAAAATAGAAAGAAAAAAAATCAGCAAAATGGAAAACAAAAACATGACTATAAATGCCTAATAAAGCAAAAATCTATTTCTTTTAACAGTAAAAAACAGGCACATACTGATAAGATTAAACAGGAAAAAATACAGATCTCACTAAATACTATCAGCAATGAAAAAGTAGACATTACAAAATTGTTGTTGTTAAGTGCCGTTGAGCTGTAGACGACTCATAGTGACCCTGTGAAAGAAAGACCCGAACACTTGTATAACTTTCATCATTTCTCCAAGTTCACAGAATTTTCAAAAGTGGATGCCACTCCTGCTTCTAAGCTTGTTTTAATCGGGGAGCTCCACCAAACACTGTCCACAGTAACCATTATTGCATTTGACACCTCAGTGTCACAGTGTTCAGCTTCACAGCAACCACCAGTTACCTCTGTACAGCAAGTGGACATACCAGTGCTATACCACTTAGAAGAAAATAGTTAATGTAAAAATAATAAGATTATGTTATGAACTTTCTGGGCTAATGGCAGTAGGTGTGTCAAAGACAGTAAGATTGGCACAGGATAGAGTTTAGGGCTGTTGTACATAGGGTCGTGATGAGTCACAGGTGACTCGACAGCACATAACAAAAACAACAGCAACATGAACCATTTTGATATTACAATATAGTTCAAGTTGTAAAAATAATAAGGCAATGCTATAAATTATTTTATATCTGTTAATATGAAAAGATTGATGAAATGTGCAATATCATCACTAAAATTTTACTCATAAAGAATCCTAAAAACATAAATTGGTGATTAAACACTGAAGAAATTAAATTAGTAAGCTACTTTTGTTTGTTCATATAATTGTATTAGCAGACCTTTCTTATATGTATATGGATAGTATCCTACCACTCACTCATACTTAAAGGACATCTACTTTAGAATGGCTCTTGAAAAGCTCTTTTTTTACAATGAATGCTACATCATCTTCTTCTCTGTAATTTCTGGTATAGTGGTCATGTGATTGTATGATTCAAAAATGTAATGTAGTTATTCCTAGTTTCAGCAATTTGATAAAAGTTAACACTGTTACATTGATAAGATTGTATTATTATTATTATTATTTGGTACATTACTGTTAATTAAAACCCGATCCTTTCTCTGTACCTATTCACTCTGCGTGCTGATCAAATATTTGAGTATTTGACTAAATGAAGAGATCTACACCAAGATAATGTTGTTTTAAAAAAAACAACAAGGAAACACTGCATGATTTAACATCAAGAAAGATGTGCATCAGGGCTGGATCCTTTCTCTGTACCATCTGTGTGCTGAACAAAGTGTTTAAAGAACAATGTGGTGTCATGATTGAGGGAAAACTCTTCAACAACCCTCACTATGTAGAAGATTCAACCTTGCTTGCTCAAAGTGAGGAGCATTTGAAGCACTTCTGGAAGATGAAAGATGGATTATATCTCAACATCAAGGAAACAAATATCCTTACCACTTGGTCAATAGGCAATGTCATGTTAGATGGAGAAAAGATTGATATTGTCCATTATTTTATCTTGCTTGGATCCACAATCAATACCATTGGTACCTGCAGTCAAGAAATCAAAAGACTTCAAAGCATTTCACTGGAAAAATCTATTGTCAGAGACCTCTCCAAGGTATTGAAGAGTAGTAATGTCAATCTAAAGACCAAGGTAAGCCTGATTCTAGCAATAATCTTTTCAGTTACCTACTATGCATCTGAGAGTTGGACAATGAATAAGGATCCCAGAATACAGAAGAAAGCGCCTTTGAGTTATGGTTTTGGGGAGGAGTGCCGAATGTCCCAGAAACTGTCAAAAGAACAAACAGATATGTCTTAAAGAAACTACAGCCTTAGAAAGTGCTCCTTAGAAGCAAGATTGGTGAAGTATTATCTCACACATTTTGGACATACTGTTAGGAGAAGCTATTCCTTAGAAAAAGGATATCATACTTGGAAAGATGGAGGATCAGCCAAAGAGAAGACAATCAACAACATGGATTGACACAGTGGCTGCAGCAATGAACTCAAGTACGTGAGACATGATGTGGTGGCACAGGATAAGACATGGATCAGATCTATTGTTCATAGGGTCACCATGAGTTGTACTCGACAGCACTTAACAACAGCATGGTCATAATACTGGAGGAAGAATCATCAATAATTTGCAATATAGAGATGACAAAGCCTTGCTTGTAGAAAGTGATGAAGACTTGAAACACTGAAAAAGATCGCAGACAACAGTTTTAAGTATGAACTACATTTTATCATAAAGAAATAACAGCTTTAAGTATGAACTACATCTCAATATGAAGAAAACAAAAATTCTTACCACTGGCCAATAAGCAATGTCATGATAGATGGAAAAAAGGTTGAAGTTGTCAAAGATTTCATTTTACTAGGATCCACAATCAACAATTACTGTGGAGAGTCGATGAAATAAAGAAAGATTATCAAGCTGATAAATTGGGCAGTGATTATAACAATGAACTTGAGTATGGTAGAGGGAGTGGGATGGCACAGGAATGGACAAGATTCCAATATGTTGGTCATAAAGGAGGTAGACAATGGTTGTTAATTTAGTAAGCTTTGGTGAAGCTGGGTGAAAGGTGAGGGTAAATACCTTCAGTATTATTGCAACCCTTCTATAAATCTAAATGAATTTAAAAGTAATTGTTAATAGAAGAATGAGAACAGACACTTCACAAATGTAATTATATAAGTGACAAGTAGACATGAAGGAGAACTCTGCATCAGTATTCATCAAAAGAAAGTAAATTGAAGTTACACAGAGGTAATAATGCCCTTCCCCAAACTGCTCAGATAAGAAACTGTCAGGATTAAGCATGGACAACGATATGGAACAATCAGAACTTACCCACATTTTGGTGGGAGTGTAAAATGGTGCATCCGCTTTGGAAAATGGCCTAGCACTGTCTCATAAAGCTCAACTGGCCTATGACCAGGCCATTACATTTCTTCCTATTTGTTTGAAACTCAACTCATTGTTGTTTAGCTATTGCCAACTCATAGCTGACTCTCCATTGGGTTCTGAAGCTGTAGATCACATAAGAAGTGATGGCTCATCTTTCTCCCTTGGAGCAGCTGGAGGATTCCAGCTTCCAGCGCGGTGCTATCTCTGGGTTCTCAGTGCACTTTCCCAACTACGTAGCCACCGGAACTCCTTATCTGTTCAAAGCAGATTTTAAAGGTGTCCACATAAAGCCATGCACAAGAATGTTTACAAAGTAATTAATAATAATAACCCCACACTGCAAACAACCCAGGGGGCTATCCAGTATGAGAATAGATAAATAATGAGTGGTGTACTCGTGAAATTGAATTTGACTCACAGTAATAAGGAACAAATTACAGGCTGAGCAGAACCAATATACATGAATGTGAAAATATTATTTTGCATGAAAAGAAATCTCATCTATATAAGTACTTATTGTCTTATTACATTCATATGAAGTTTCACACCAGACAAAATTAATTTATAGTAGAAAGAAATCAGAACAGTGTCTGCCTCTGGGGAAGTGGGAGAAAGAATAAACTAGTGTAGGGAATGCCAGGGCTCCGGGGTGATGATAATGATCTGTGTTTTGAAAGATATTTAGATTACACATAGGTATAGGTTTGTCAAAATCTAACCAAATCAAACCAAACAAAAACTACAAACCACAAAACACTCCAGCAAATATTCTTTTAAGGCTTTATAGTTTGTTTTAAAATTTACATCAAAATAATATCTATAAAGAAATATTGTAGGCTAGGTAATTATAAGAAAGCTGAAAGATTAAGGCAAGAGTATATTATACAAACCCTATACTTGCAATGTTTCCAGGTACATTCTTGGTACTCTGAGACACAATACTCGGACTGTGAGTAATAGGATCCACTTGTCAGTGGTATCAATATTGTCTGTCTGTTACATGATAATCCAGCCCAATTTCCTCCTCTTAACGGTCTGGTGTGTGTAGGGGGGGAATCTGGTGGCATCGTGTACCCCGCGGCCTGGTGCTCCCAGATAAAATAGTTTTGGGATTGGGGGAGGAGACGAATTTGGAGCCTTCCTGACTTCGCCATCTGCCGTATAGGGAACCAATCAAGGGTCTCCGCGGCCTGGCGCTCTCAGGTAAAATAGTACACCTGTCCTACTTGACACATCGCTCCCTCCTGGGAAACTATCCTCTTGCATCAGCACTTTGCTGCAAATGGAAGAAAAGAGCTATTAACCCACAAGAAGTCAATCTTGGAGTTGAATTCAAGACAAAGGCCTTTTTCTCAGATCTTTCTTAGAAAAGAAGCCGTCCTTGATACTTAGACCTGACAGTTGTCCTTAGAGACTTTTAAATTGATACTAGCCACATCATTAGAAACTGGCAGCAGTATGAGGTGTTCAGAGTCACAGAAATCTGATGGCTTGAGACTTAAGCCATCATATCAAGGGCTGGTCAAGGAAGAGAGGTGTGGAATGGTGTAGGCGGAAGTAGGAAAGGATGGTGGTGGAGTAGGGAAAAGGGTGGGTCAAAATACACCTGGCAAGGGTGAATAGCAATATTGAATCTATGGGTCATTTTTCTAATTGGGTAAATGTCTTTCATCTGCTCTTTTCTATAAAATGCTTGTCTGTTAGACACTATTACAAAAAAAAAAATCCCAACAACCCACAAACACAAATTAAGACAGACAAGGAAGCAGGATTGGCCATCCTCTTCTGAAATAACAGGCCTTAGAAAACCCTATGTACAATAGAGCACACTTAGAATAGCAGACATGGCAATTTAGACTGAGATCTCAGATATGGAAACACAAAGGAGGAACTGCTGTAAGCTGACACTAGTGATTGGAACGTGGAATGTGAGAAGCATGAATGTAGGAAAATTGGACATTATTAAGAAAGAAATGGAATGCATACAAATTGACATACTTGGCATTGGCGAAGTGAGATGGCTTGGCATGGGACATTTTGAATCAGATAATCATATGATCTACTATGCCAGGGACGAAAAGGTGAAAAGAAAAATGGGGTTGGTTTCATAATTTAAAAACTCGTTTCTGGATCCATCATGAAACACAATGTGGTGAGTGCCAGGATAGTATGCATACACATACAAGGAAGTCAAGTGAATACCACTATCATTCAAATATATGCACTGAAAACAAGAGAGCCAAAGAGGAAGAAATGGAAGACTTCTACCAATTTTTGCAGTCAGAAATCAATCTGTTGTTAACAGTTACAGGTTGCTTGGCTCCACAGTCAACACTGTTGGCACCTGCAGTCAGGAAATCAAAAGACTAATTGTATTGGGAAAATCTCTGTCAGAGTACTGAAAAACAAGGATGTTAGTCTAGAGACTAAGATGTACCTGTTCCAGGTCATGGTCTTCGCAATTAATTGTTATGCATCAGAGAGCTGGTCAATGCCTTTGACTTGTGGTACTGGAGAAGAGTCTTGAGCATACCATGGACTGCCAAGCAAACAAATAGGTCTGACTTGGGAGGGTGATACCAAGGCTAGGATTTTGAAGCTCTGTCTCACATACTTTGGACACATGGCCAGGAGAGACAGGTCCTTGGAGAAGGACCTCCTTCTCAGAAGGGTGGAGGGATAGCCCAGGAGAGGAAGATCCTGGATGGGATGGATTTATACAATAACTGGGGTAAGGTGTTGATCTGTTGGAATTCGTGAGATTGACTCAGGACAGTGCAGGGTTCAGAGCTACTATACAGAGGGTTGTAATGGGTTGCAGGCAACTTGATAGCACATAACAACAACAACAACAACAGCATATTGATATTTGCAGTTTATTTTGAAATGCATAAGAATTGATGGGTTGATAGGAATAGTTTTAATATGTGATAATTCAAGTAAAGTAAAATATTTAGAAAAATTTAAATTTTTTATTTAAAGGTGCTCATGTTCAGATATTTTAAACTTTGATGTGAAGTGTATAAAATCCCTCACAAAACAATTTTGAGAAAAATGCTTATTAAATAAACAATGTCAAATAAACACTATACCAGAAACAGAGAAGAAGGAATACCGATCAATACATTCACCTTAATAAAAGAAGTACATTTTTGACAGATACATTTAAAACAAATTAAAATAAAAATTTGGCACTTGAAAATGATCAAGAGAGAATCAAAGGAACACATAAGTCATGATATTTTTTCTAGTTGGATTGATAAAGATAAAAGGTTAAAGGAAAGAGACAGAAACTTAAATGGGCAATATTGTCATTAGGCAGCATTCAGTTGTTACTCTGATATTGTCATGTGTAAGATAGTTGGCCTATCTTGACAGGGACATTTTCTATGGGTCAAAAAGCTGAATGGATAACATCAATAAGATAGGGAAGAACTAGTAATAGATGTTTAAACTCTTTCAGAACCAAACCCATTGCCACTGAGTGAATTCTGACTCATAGCGAACCTCTATTGTGTTTTCAGAGATGTCATATTTTATCCTCAAGTAGCTGGTAGACCTTTGTTCTTTTGGTTAACAGTGCAACATGCCTTGCACATTATGACATCAGATTTTTTTTTTTTTGCTACCAGATTGTTAAGAGGAGGAAATTGGGCTAAAGTATCATGTAACAGATAAACAATTTTGATACCACTGACAAGTGGATTCTATTACTCACAGTCTGAGTACTGTTCTCAGAGTACCAAGAATGTACCTAGAAACATTGGAAAGAGAGGAATTCCAACCTGTTCCCTTAGGAGTGCTTTTGAATTTTTTAAATAAATATTGCAGGCATCCATTGTAAAAATTATATATAAACACTTATTATTTTCAATTGCTTTTTAAGAATGGTAGATTTCTTTCACCTAACGTTTCTCACCACTGGGTCAATTGTCAGCATCAGTATGGATGGTGAAGAGATTGAGATAGTTAACAGTTTTTGTTTACTTGGTTCCACAGTCAACACTCTTGGTAACAGCAGCCAGGAAATCAAGAGGCAAATCGCATTGGGAAAGTCAGCTGTGAGGGACCTCTCAAGAGTACTGAAGAACAAGGGTATCAGGCTGGAGATTAAGGTATGCCTTATCCAGGCTATAGTCTTCGCAATTACGTGCGATGCATCGGAGAGGTGGACAGTGACTAGGGATGATAGAAAGAGAATTGATGCCTTTGAGCTGTGGTGCTGGAGAAGAGTGTTGAATATGCCATGGACTGCTAGGAGAACAAATAAATAGCTTTGTCCTGGAGACGGTGAAGCCAGAATGCTCCTTGGAGTCAAGGATTCTGAAGCTTCGTCTGACATACTTTGGGCATGTTGTAAGGAGTGACTGGTCCTTGGAGAGGGATGTCATGTTTGGGAGAGTGGAGGGATGGCGTAGGTGAGGAGAACCCTCAATGAGATGGATCAATTCTGTGATTGGGGTGGTGGGAGTAAGTGTGTCGGAGACGGTGAGGTTGGCACAGGATAGAATGGCATTTAGGGCTCTTGTACATAGGGTCGCTATGAGTGGCAAGTAGCTCGATGGCACATAACAACTATTGAACTGTAACAAAAGACAAGCATTTTAGTGAAAGGCGCAAATGAAAGTCACTTGCTTACAGATAATCATACATGCAGTGCCCTTTCCCTTGCATGTGTGTCTTGTCCCACACCTTTCTCTGCTATGTCAGCATCGCTTGTACTATTGCCTACTCCATTCAGCACCTCCTCCCCACCAAACACCCCCTTGATATGATGGATTAGGCCACAAGTCACTTTTGTGATGTATTGCACCTCACAATTCTGCTGGTCTCTCATGCTGATTTCTATCTCAGGTTTAGGAGGATTTAAGTCCAAATCCCATGTATCACTTTCAAGGAAGGATTTTTGTCTCAGGCAGTACTGGGGAGGAAAGGTCCTTGCTCATGAGCTTCTGCTCCAGGACTGATGTCTTGTGGCATATCTTCCTTTCACACCACATGGCTATCACAATATGATAATTTCCAAGGTGAAGGCTAGGTCTCCTTTAGATCTGGCATGCTAGTGTTGTTTATTTGGTGCCTCAGGGGTTTATCCTGTCTCTACACCTTTTCAATCTATACGCAGAACAGATCATCTGGGAAGCTGGGCTCTATGAGGAGGAATGCGGCATAAGGATTGGATGAAGACATATCAGCAACCTGTGATATGCAGATGACACAATCTTGCTTGTGAAAACTGAGGAGGACCTGAAGCATTTGCTGCAGAAGATCAAGGACTAGAGCCTTTCATATGGATTAAAGCTCCATTGAGGAGACAAAAGATCCTTACCACTGGGTCATGATAGAATGGAGAAGATATTGAGGTTGTTAATAGTTACAGCTTGCTTGGCTCCACAATCAATACTCTTGCCACCAGGAGTCAGGAAATCAAAAGATGAATACTGCTGGGGGAAAAAAAAAATCTGTGGTCTGGGACATCTCCAGAGTACTAAGAAGCAACGATGTCAGTCTAGAGACTAAGGTGTGCTTGATTCAGTCCGTGGTCTAGGTAATGACTTGGTATGCATCAGAAAGCTGGACAATGACTAAGGATAACAGAAGAATTGATGCCTCTATGATGTGGTGCTGGAGAAGAGTATTGAACATGCCATGGACCACCAAGAGAACAGACAAATCTGTCTTGGAGAGGGTGAAACCAAGTTTCTCCGAGGAAGCTAGGATTTTGAAACTCTCTTGCACACTTTGGGCATGTTGCCAGGAGGTATTGGTCCTTGTAGCAGGATATCTTGCTCAAAAGGGTAGAGGGACAGTTCAGGAGAGAAAGACCCTGGATGAGATGGATTAACAAAGTAACTGGGGCAATGGGAATAGTTGTGTTGGAGTCAGTGAGACTGGCTCAGAACAGGGCAGGCCACAGAGATGTTGTACATAGGATCACTATGATTCATAGGCAACTGCACAGCACATAACAACAACATAGTAAGTATATGGTTAACTTTTAAATATACTTGTCCTATTTTCCAAGTGGCTGTAGTTTTTTTATTACCACAAGCAATGAATATCACTTACTGATGAAGATCAAAGATTTTAATCTTTAATATGGATTATGTCTCAAAGCCAAGAAAACAAAAATCCTCACCACTGAACAAATATATGATGTCATGATCAATAAAGATTGCATTTGTCAATGATTTAATATTACTTGGATCCACAATCAATGTCCATGGTAGCAGAAGTCAAGAAATCAAAAGGGATTTCTGATGGGGTGGTGACTCATCAAGGTATTATTTGGTTTCCGTGTGCTTGATTTTTTTCTGTCCTTGATCTTCTTGATAGTTTGACCTAATTTTATGGCATTGTGATCTAAGAATATGCTTTGTGGTATTGCAATGCTTTTCATTTTATTGAAATTTTATTGCCTTTTAGCCAAACATCAGGTCTGTTGTTGAGACTGTTCCAAGTGCAATGAAAAAGAATATGTATTTCCCCTTTATTTAGTAGAATGTTCTACGTATTATGTTTATGTATGAGAAAAAAACAGCAACAGGAGAAACAGAACCCAAATTGAAAATCTCCAACATTGCTTGTCAGAGTAAAAGTCTGTTAAGTAAACAGAAATAAATCAGCCTTCAATGAAGGTACACAGAAATGGTGAAAAGAGAGATGTAGGAAATGTCTTTCCACGGCTTGTGGGAAAGGAAGGAAGGTGTTAGCTATAGTCACTCCTGAACTAACATTTACTTTAAAAGAATCTTATTTGTCAAAGATGTCACCATGACATGTTCACCAAGTCAATGATGTAAATGATTTCTTTAAAAAAGGAGTCAAAGAAGTCCCTGAATGACATAAATGGTTGGTGACTTACGCTCTTCCAAAACACTTTGTGAAAATGACCTTGCCATTTGCTTTTGAAACATAAGCCTTAAAACCCTATAGAATGCAGTTCTACCAAGCACACGTTGAATTCCCATTAGTAAGAACTGATTCATCCCAACAACAACTAGACTTGACTTTTTGTTGTTGTTCTTGTTTTCTTGTAGTTTGAGGTTTCATAGACAACGGTCCCTATACATGCACAGAGATCACTTCCTGGTTGTTGTATTAAGTGGAAGCTACAAAGTCCCTGAGCAAGCAGACAGTTCAAGCGAAGTATGTCACAGAAGAGAAGAGAGGAACTCATTAACCCACAACTCTAAATTCTTTGTTTTCAGCTTCAGCACTCATACGAGTCGCTCAGGAAGCATTTTAAAACTGTGAATGCTCATCTCATATCCCATCTCAGATCAGCTAGAGTCTCTCAAAGTGTTTTCAGTTTGGAATAAATTCTCTACTTAATTCTGATGTCATCTCAGCTCGGTCCTAATGGGTAGTGTAAAACTTCTTCATCAGACTCAATTGCCCTCATTCACACCATACTAGTAAAAGGACATCCCCAGGATTTGTCCGGAGTATAAGTGACTCTTCCTTCAAGTCATCAGCATAGGGATACAAGGGAAACACATTTAGATGTCATCAAGTTTATTTCTCTTGTCCTCCTAAAACGTAAAGGATAGAGAAATTTACATCAGAAAGCTCACCGATTTTGTCATTGTGAGGATGGAAATACTTTCTCCTGGGTATAAGTCTACAACATTTACAATTCAGAGAACTAATTTATTCCACTTTCCAATAAAGAAGTTAGTATGGTGAAGTGTGTGTTAGTATGGTGTGGTGCTGCACTGCTAGTAAACACAAGAGAAAAAGGTGAAGACTATAATGTTGGTTGGAATGTATGTAAATGAAACATTATAGGGCTTCATCAATATTTTTCTCCAAGCTATTGAGAAATCTTTGTATTAGAAAAAAAAAATATAGTACATAAGACTGTCCAGAAGATACTGTTATGTGCCATCACGTGGACTGCAACTCATAGCTATCCTATGCACAATAGGCTTGAACCATGTCCTATCCTGAGCCAATCTCACTCTCTGTCACCCACTTAACCTTATTACCCTAGTTACTAAGTAAATGCATATCATCCGGGTCTTCCTCTCTTTCACTGTCCCTCCACCCTTCCAAGCATGATGTCCTTCTCCAAGGACCAGTCCCTCCTCGTAACATGCCCAGACAATGTCAGACAGAGCTTAAAAATATTTGCCTCCAAGGAACAACTTGATTTCACTCTCTCCAGGAAATACTTGTTTGTTCTTTTGGTAGTCTATAGTATGTTCAGTAATCTTCTCCAGCATCACAACTCAAAGGCATTGATTCTTCTTCTGTCATCCTTAGTCATTGTCCAGCTCTCTGATGCATAGTAAATAGTTGTGAAGACCATGGCCTGGATCAGGTGCACCTTAGTCTCAAGACTGATATTGTTGCTCTTCAGCACTCTGGCAAGGTCCCTGACAACAAATTTTCCTAATGCAATTTGTCTTTTGATCTCTGGTGCCAAGAATGTTCATTGTGGACCCAAGCACACTGAAATTGTTAACAATCTCAATATATTCTCCATCTATCATGGTGCTGGCAATGTGCCCAAATGGTGAGAATCTTTACTTGACGTTAAGCTTCAATTCTTCTGCAACCAATGTCTCAAGTACTCCTCAGTATCAGCAAGTAAGGTTGTGTCATCTGTGTAATGCAGGTTGTTGATGGGTCTTCCTTCAATCTTGATTCCTCCTCGTAAAGTCTAACCTCCCAAATGATCTGCTTCACATATAGATTGAAAAGACATGGAGATAGGACATATGCTTGAAACACTCCTTTCTTGATTTGAACCATGGAGTGTTTCCTTGGCTCTGCTCTGACGACTGCCTCCTGGTCCAAATATAGGTTTCTTATGAGCACAGTCAGGTGTTCTGGAATTCCCATTCTTCTCAAGGTTAGCCAGAATTTGTTGTGATCCGCATAGTCAATGCCTTTGTATAGTCAATGAAACACAGATAGACATTCCTCCGATACTCTCTGCTTTCAGCCAAGATCCATCTGATGTTGGTTATAATGTCTCTAGTGTCATAGCTTCTTCTAAACCCAGCTTATATTTCTGGTAGTTATCTTTTGATGTACTGTTTCAGTCTTTTTTTTTTTTTTGTAATCTTCAGCATGATTTTGCTTGGGTTTGATGCTGTTTGATAATTTCCACACACTGTCTGATGACACTTTTTTTTAAATGGAAATAAGTATGGAGCTCTTACAATCAGTTGGCCAGGTAGTTGTCCTCCAAATATCTTGGCACAACCTTGTAAGCATGTCCAGGGCAGAATCTGTTTGTTGAACTATATGAAGATATTATATCTACATTATTTGAATGTCTTCCTGTTAATATAGCAGAGCATGGGAGAGATCAGAAAACATTTTGCCTGGTAACACATTATGTAATTGATCCCTGATTATTAATGAGTTAGCCTCTAAGTTGTTATCCTATAACCTACATACATAATAGCTCATTTTATCCTATTTAGTGGTGATGTCCTGAGATTATTAATTTTAACCTAGCTTAATGTCAAGTAAAGATTCTCACCATTTGGGCACATTGCCAGCACTATGATAGATGTAGAAGATATTGAGATTGTTAACAATTTAAGTGTGCTTGGGTCCACAATGAACATTCTTGGCACCAGAAGTCTGGAGATCAAAAGACAAATTGCATATAACCTAGTGCAAATATCACCTTTTGTACAAGTTTAACTTGAAATTAGGAGGATCATTTCTGGTGCAACCACTGTGGAAGGCAGTATGGCACTTTCTCAAAAAGTTACAAATAGAGATACCATTTGACCCAGCAATTTCTCTACTGGGAATATATCACTAAGAGACCATAACTGCCACCCAAGCAGATATATGCACATCCATGTTTATCGCGATTTTGTTCACAATAGCAAGGAGCTGGAAACAACCCAAGTGCCCATCAACAAACGAATGGATAGAGAAGCTGAGGTATATTCACACAATGGAATACTATGATGCAATGAAAAACAAAGAATTAATGCAATATTATAAAAAATGGATGACCCTGGAGGACATTATGCTGAGTGAA
>NW_006399766.1:13504926-13506334 GCF_000299155.1 Elephantulus edwardii | reverse complement strand
AATTAGGTATTATTGTCATTACAGGAGTACAGAATGAAGGCTGCAAAGTGAAGTGGACTTCTGGGGAGGGATTCAATAACAATGAAAGAATTTTTCTTTTACTTTTCAAAGAGAAGCACAAACTGGGGGTGGAGGTGTGGTCCAGGAGAAAAATGCAGCAATGAATGAATGGAAAACCAAAGTCCCTGTAAATTTTCATTGAAATTAATAATAAATTTTTTTTAAAATTGAAAAAGAGGATCATTTCTGTACTTAAAATGGTTTAAAAAATTCTGCAAAGTCAAACAGTAGAATTAAATTAATTTGACTGGGAGATACATTAAGAAAATTTATTTTGAAATTATTTTCCCTCACAATAAATAACAATGGAAAATTTACTACAAATCCTGTAACTGAGTCAACAGCAAAGGAGATTGAGACTATTTTTGCATTCTGAATGAGAGACTTCATAATTTGTGTGTGCATGTGTCTATACATTGGGAAGCAGGAGTGGAGTGTACATAGGATATATTCTCAATTTACCATCTTTTTTCTCTGGCTTCTAGCACAATGGCTGGCACATGGTAAATATGTACTAAAGATTTCTAAACTGTAAAATACTAAATAATTGTACAGAAACAAGTCTTCCACAAACTCCAGCTTGATTAAAAAAATTTCAATGCCTTTGTGTGAAGTCCAACTCATAGTTACCCAAAAGAGCAGAGTAGAACTGCTCCATACAATTTGTTGTTATGGTTAAGTGTGGACAAGTTGACTCTTACTCTTAGTAATCGTATGGATAACAGAACAAAATCTTGCCCAATCCTTAGTCATTCATCACAGTCTCTGCTATGCTTATATCATGTGTCAGAGTCACTATACAGAAGGAATTGGCTGACACAGAAGAATTTAATGGAACAACGTATGAGTAAGAACCTGTGGTGATGACGGAAGAAGTCCAAGCTGCTCTGAACGAATTGGCAAAAAATGAGGCTCCAGGAATTGATGGCATGCCAACTGACATATTTCAACAAACAGATGCTTCCCTGGATGCACTCACTACATTGTGCCAAGAAATCTGAAGGACAAACCACCTGGCTAACTGACTGGAAGAGATCTATATTTGTTCCCATCCCAAAGAAAAGTGACCTGACAGAGAGTGGAAACTATCAAACAATATTATTAATATCAAATGCAAGCAAGATTCTGCTAAAAATCATCCAAAAATGACTGGAGCAGCATGTCAACAGAGAAATGCCACTTGTGCAGGCTGGATTTAGAAGAGGCCGAGGTACTAGGGACATTATAGCTAATGTTAGCTGAATCTTAGCTGAAAGCAAAGAGTACCAGAGTAATGTCTATCTGTGCATTGGCTCTGCAAAGGTGTTTGAATGTGTGGATCACAATAAACTGTGGCTGACTCTGAGAA
>NW_006399766.1:13496801-13504481 GCF_000299155.1 Elephantulus edwardii | reverse complement strand
GCTTTAGTTTGCTTGGCTCCACAATCAACAGTCATGGTACCAGCAGTCAGGAAATCAAGAGAAAAATTCATTGGGGAAGTCTGCTGTCAGGGACCTGTCAAGAATACTAAAGAGCAATGATGTCAGTCTAGAAATGAAGGAGTACATAATCTAGTCATCTGGTCCAGGACTTTTCTTGTGGGGAATTCTTTTCATTTTTTTCTCTTGTGATGTGTCTGCTCAAGTGTTCTAGATCTGTCCTTGTTGCAGACTGAGGGTAAAGTATTTTTATAATTATTAATAATGAGACAGACAGTCAGAAATGAGATAAACAGAGGTAAAAACAGGGGACCAGCAGTTCTGGACTGAAGACCCCCATTCCAGCTTCCCTGTATCTTCATGGAAAATTATCAGGAAGTAAATCACAAGGAGAATTCAATGCAAATGAAGCCAAGCTCTTTCTATTGAAAACCTTCCCCTTGACTTAGGAGGGAGAGGTCAGCAAATACAATGCAAGAATAGGTAAACCTTTAAGGATTGCCTTAGTGCCTCAGGGTGAACTCTAGCTTGTACCTCACCTCCCTCCATCCTGATATAGCTTTCAGTATATTACTAGTATTTAGTATTGGCTTCCCATATATCCTTGTCAATCAGGGCAGGGGATGCATTTCAAGGAATTTGTCCATTTCTTCTAGGTTTTCAAATTTGTCAGAGAATAGTTTTTCTTTTTAAAAATTTTATTTTTATTAATTTTAATGAAAGTTTACAGAGACTGAGGATTTCCATTCATTCATTGTTTCACTTTTCACCCTGCCCACCCCTCCCTCCCCCCAATTCGCTCTTCTCTTTGAAAAGTAAAAGAAAAATTATTTCATTGTTATACAATCCCTCCCCCCCAAGTCCACTCCACTCGCAGCCTTCAGAGAATAGTTTTTCATAGTATTCTGATATTATCAATTGAATTTTCTCTGTCTCTGTGGTGATGTTACCTCTATCATTTCTTAATCGAGTTATCTGTGTCTTTTCTTTTTTCCCCTTTTGTTAAATTTGCCAGATGCTTTGTCAACTTTATTGACCCTTTCAAAAAATCAGCTCCTGGTCTTATTAATGGTTTCAACTGTTTTTCTGTTTTTTTATCTCACTGTCCTTATAATTTCTTTTCTTCTAGAGGTTGCAGGATTAGATTGCTATCTTTTTCTGTTTGCTGAAGGGGTTGAGTTAGATCATGGATTCATCCTCTTTCTTCCTTTTTATGTGTGTGCCTATTGCTATGAATTGCCCCCTGAGGACTGCCTTTGCTGTGTCCCAGAGGTTTTGGTAAGTTGTACTTTCATTATCATTTGTTTCAAGGAACTTTATTATTTCATTATTTCTTTCTTTTATAACCCAATCATGTTCTAGCAGAGAGTTATTTCGTTTTCACATGGTTGCTTTTGTAAGCTTTACTCTTCTGTGGTTAAGTTCTAGTTTTATCACACTGTGGTATGAGAAAATACTTTGTATTATTTTGATGTTTTTGGATTTGTTGAGGCTTGCTTTGTGTCCTAATAGATGATAGATTCTGGAGAATGTTCCATGTGCACTTGAGAAGAAAGTGAATTGAGTCTTGGTTTGGTGCAATATCCTGAATACATCCACAAGGTCAAGTTGGCTGACTGTATAGTTTAGATCTTCTGCATCTTTGTTGAGTTTCTTTGAGTTCACCTATTCTTTGGTGCTAGTGCTATGTTGAAATCTCCTACCACTATTGTGATGCTGTCTATTTCTCTCTTCAATTTAGTTAACCATTGTTTTATGTATTTCGCAGGTCTATAATTTCATGCATAATTGTTGACCAAGGTTATGTCTTCTTGATCTACTGTGCCTTTAATCATTATGTAATCACCTTCCTTATCTTCTATAGTGGCTTTCATTCTGAAATTTATTTTATCAGAGATTAGTATAGTTGCTCCTGCTTTTTTGAGGTTGCCATTTGTTTGGTATATTTTTTCCAGCCTTTGATTTTGAGTCTGTCTTTCTCTTCCTTTTTATTTTATTTTTTTCTATAATTATATTTTATTAATTTTCATAAACATTTACAGAGATTTTGGGTTTCCATTCATTCATTGTTGCACTATTCTCTCTACCCTCCTCCCAGTTTGTTCTTGTCCAAATGCCACAGTGCTTGTCAAAGCCAGTTCTGATTAATCTTCTTTGTCAGTGTGTCCTGTCTCTTGTAGGCAACATATTGATAAGCTTTGGGGTTTTTTTATCCATTCTGCTACTTTCCCCCCCTCTTAATTGGTGCATTTAGTCCATTCACATTAAATGTGATTCTTTTCAGGCCACATTTTACTTTTGCCATTTTGCAATATGTGTTTTTCTGTTGTTTGTGGTTACTATGGTCCATTCACTTTCCTTTGGTGTCTCTCTGTGTAGGACTTCACTTCAAATTTCTTGTAGTTTTGTTCTTGTTTTCACAAATTCCTTAAAGTCCTTCTTTTCTGCCAAGAATCTAATTTTCCCTTTGAATTTGATGGAGATCTTTGTTGGATATTGGATCCTTGCCTGGCAATTGCTATCTTTCAACTTTCGGTATATGGCATCTCATTGCCTTCTACCTCACATGTTTTTTGCTGAGAAATCAGAGCTGTTTTCCCTTTGTAGGTAGCTTTTTGTTTTTTCTTGTGCTGCTTTTAGAATTCTATCCTTATCTTTTAATTTGGAGAATTTTACTGTGATATGTCTTCATGTTTTTCTTTTTAGGTCTGGTCTATTTGTTGTTTTCTGTGCTTCTTGAATGTATTCTTCAAAACACCTGAGATGTTTTCTTATAGTACTTCTTCCAAAATCTTCTCAGTGATTTCCCTGTCACTCCTGTGTTCTGGAATTCCAATGATTCATATACTATTCTGTTTGAGGTCATCCCACATAATTAAAATGCTTTCTGATTTTCTTTACATCTCATCTCTGATTTTTCTTCAAGAATGTTTCTAGTCAAGCTCTTGTCTTCCAGCTTACTGACTCCCTGTTCTATCTCTTCAGTTCTACTTTTTTCTCTACCATCACGTTGGATACTTCTGCCATTTCAGTCTTAATATCCTGGATTGTATTTTCGTGTTTTTCTGTTATTTACAGTACTGTGTTGGCTGTATCCTCTCTGTCTTGTGATGATTTTTTAATTTCTTGTACCTCTTTGTCTATTCAATCAATTTTTTTTTCTTCCATATTTTGTATTTTCATCCATATCTGTTCAAGTTTCTCCTCATCCATGTATTTCTTCAAGATTGTTGTCTCTGAAGTATTTGCTTTCTTACTGACTTCCATTGTTTCTGCATCTTTTTCTGTAGCTGGTAAAATAACTCTACATCAACATATTTCTCTGGTTCTCTCTATCTGGGGTGTTCATTGGGTCTGTTTTAGGAGAATGGTTATATTGTTTTTTCATAATGGCTGATGTGACTTGCTGCTTTTTTTACTTTATGGGAGTCTATTCTTAGTAGATATTATGCTGTTATAACTATACAATTACGCAGGGTATAGCAATGTTTTGTAAAACACCAATATCTTTGTGCTCCCTTCTTGGCTTAAGGTCTACAAGGCTGACGGCCAGACAGCAGTTTTTCCCCCCAGAGTAACTGAATGACTAAGGAGGAAATCTGTTGTTCCCTTCTGGAAGTGGCTTCCCACCTCCAACAAGGTGCCCAGGACCTCCCTGTTGCTTGAGTTAAGGTGTCCTGCGTGGTCAAGCTAGAGCACAGGTTTTTTTCTCCAAATAACTGTGAGAGCAAAGCAGGCAGTGGAGTCTCAGCTCCTGTTGCACAGTCCCACCTCCTGCCGTGCAGTCCTATCTCCTGCCACACAGTCATATATTTAAGCAGGTGGTAATTGTGGAAGTATTAACTACGTTTCCTTTGCCTTATGTAGCAAAAAAATTGAACTAATTAACAACAGATCAAGAAAACCCTGAATGGTTCAAAATCAGGAAGGGAGTGCGTCAGGGATGCTTCTTGTCTCAATACCTTTCCAGTCTATATGCAGAACAGATCATCTGGGAAGCTGGGCTCTATGACGAGGAGTGTGACATTAGGATTGGAGGAAGACTTATCAACAACCTGTGTTATGGAGATGACACAACTGGGCTTGCTTAAACTGAGGAGGACCTGAGGCATTTGCATATAGATTGAAAAGGTATGGAGATGGGATACATCCCTGATGCACTCCTGTCCTGTTTTTGAGCTGCATATGCAGAACTGACCATTCAGGAGGCTGGGCTTTATGAGGAGGAATGTAGCATCAAGATTGGAGGAAGTCTCATCAACAATCTACATTATGTAGATGACACAACCTTGTTTGCCAATACTGAGGAAGACCCGTAAAGTTGGTAAAGGTGAGATATGGTTGTTCCCATGTGGCCCTTGCTCTTTTTACACGTTTCCTTGACAGTCTTCCTCCCTTTCACTGATCCTCCACTTTTTTCAGCATGACACCTTTGTCCAAGGACTGGCACTTTCTGACAACATGCCCAAAATATGTGAGACAATGTTTCACCCTCATTCCCTCAAAGGAGCAGCTTGGTTGCACTTTCTCCAAGATAACTTTGTTTGTTCTTTTGATGGTCCATTGGATATTCAATACTATTCAACAACACCACAATTAAAAGGCATCAACTCTTATTCAAACTTACTTACTCATTGTTCAACATTCAGATGCATATGATCAGGCACATATTGGGCTTTAAACTAACATATCTACTCTTTTGTATATTGAAGAGGTCCCTGACATTGGCATCTTCCTAGTTCAACTTGTCTTTTGATTTCTTAACTGCTACTACAATGGGATAATTTTTTAAAAATCCTCTTAAGAATAGGTTTAAAGCATTGAACATCAATGACTGAAGATGAGATAAGTTGTGGGATGACATAAAAAAATGTCAGCACAAAGAATGAAGAGAAAGAAAAACCAAATTAGTTGTCTGAAGAGACCATGAAAGTTGCAATAGAGAGTCTAGAAGGCAAAACAAAGGGACATGCTCACCAGTCTATGCTACAAAATTTGGAGGACAACTGCATGGTGAACTGGTTGGATTAAAGAAATCTGTTGCCAAGGACCTGGCCACAGTTCTAAAGAGAAAGGATGTCAGTTTAAAGATATAGGTGTGTCTGACACCAGCCATGGTATTTGTAACTGCTTCCTATGCATCTGAAAGTTGAATAAGTAAGACTAAAGTAGAGTGGTATTAGCTAAAAGTACTGAATATCCCATGGACTGTCAAAAAACCCAAACATATCTGTCTAAGAAAGTGCAACCAGAGTGATCGTTAGAGGTAAGGTTAGCAAAGCTTCCTCTCACTTACTTTGGGCATATTTTCAGGAGGAATTAGTTCTTCGAGGGATACAACATGTTGGAAAAGTTGGAGGCTCAGAGAAAAAAAAAATGTTCTTCAATGAGATTGATTGACATAATGTTCTTGAACATGACAGAAATCATGGGGACAGTTCAGGATAGTGTAAGGCTCAGAGTCATAGTTGATTTGAATTCCCATCACTGGATTTTTAGGCAACATCATAACAGATGGAGAAAAGATTGAAACGGTCAATGACTACATGGTACTTGCTTCCACAATCAATAGAGATCAGGAGACATTACACTGGAAAAGGCTGCAGTCAGGGACCTCTCCAAATTACTGAGGAGCAAGGATGTTAGTTTGAGAACCAAGGTGCACCTTATTCAGGCCCTGGGCTCTTCAATCACATGTTGTGAATCTGAGAGCTGGACAATGAATATGGATGGCAGTAGAAGGATTTATGCCTCTAAACTGTGGTGTTGGAGAAGAACACTGAATATTCTATGGACTACTGCTTAGAGGCAAGGACGGCAAAGATTCATCCCACATACTTTGAGCATGTTGTTAGGAGAAGCTATTCCTTGGAAAGTGATACCAGCAAAAGAGAGGAAGGCTCTCTGGGAGATTAATTGATATAGTGACTATAGAAATGGGCTCAAGTGTGCGGGAAATAAGGCTGGTACAGAATAGGACAGGATTCAGATCTGTTGTTTGTTCATAGGATTGCTATGTATATGAATCAATTGTACCTAACAATAGTGGTCTTGGTCTGCTAATCCAAAGACTGTGTCTTTTTGGCAGATCAAATCTACCAGAAGATCTAGGAGAAGAAAGATGGACAATCTCCTCTCCTTCAATTTATATTCTCAGAAGTCTGGTGGAGAGTAAACTATAATTTGGTTCACAGTAACTTGATGAGAATAGCTAATTATCCTGAGCATTTCTTCATGTATTTGCTAGTCATCTACATGTTTTCTGTGTTAAAGTGTCTTTTGATGTCCTGTGTCCATTTTTAATTGGATTGTTTGTCTTTTTTGTTGTTAAGGTGTTGAAGTTCTCTATAAATCTCAAATATTAGTCCTTAATCAGATACGCTTCCCAAGTACTTTTACCCAATCTGTCAATTCTTGTTGTCAAAACCTTTTGATATGCATAAAGATTTAATTTTTTAATATACCATCCATTTAGTTTATATTCTGTTGGTTATGCGTTTTTGTTATGTTTGATAATGCATTATATATGTCATTTATTAGGACTGTAAGTGTGCCCCAATTTTTTCTTTCATGATGTTACATTTAGATTTTACATTTAAGCCTTTGAGTCATCTTGAGATGGTTGGGGGTTTTTATATATGATACAGGATGTGGATCTTGTTTCATTTTCTTCCAAATGGCAAGTTTTGGCAGTATCATTTGTTTTGTCTTCTTTTACTTATTCACCTTTTATTGTGACTTGAGCAAGTTTACAGCATAAATTGATTTGTTGTTGTTGCTATATGCTGTCAAATTGACTGTGAATCATACATACCCTATAAGCAACAGATCTCAGTCTTTCCCTAGCCTGCACCACCCTCCTGATGTCTGTCATGCTCAAGCCAATTGTTATAATCACTGTCATGCCATCTCATTGAGGGTCTTCCTCTCTTTCACTGACCCTTCAGCATTCCCAGCATGATATCTACAAGGGTGGTTCCTTTTGAGAATATACTCAAAGTAAGTGAGATGAGCTTTTACCATCCTTGAGTCTAAGGAGGACTCTAGTTGCTCCTTCAAAAAGATTTGCTTGCTCTTCTGTCAATCCATGGACTATTCTGTGGAAGTCTGTCAATACCAAATTTCAAAGACAACACTTCTTTTTCTGTGTTCTTCATTCACTTCTGATGTACTGTGGTGGGCTTGCATGGTCCTGTGATTCTGGAAGCTATTCCATCAGTATTTTAAATACCATTAGGGTCATTCATGATGGGCACATTTCAGCAGAGCTTCCATAAAGACAAGGAATGAGGGCTGTCTATCCACTTCTGAAATAACTGACCTTTGAAAATCTTTTGGACAATGTAAGAACAGCTGCTTTGAAGGAAATAGCAAAAAATAAGGCCCCCGGAATAGATGGTATACCAATTGACATATTTCAGCTAACAGATGCTGTCGAGGATGTGTTCACCAAGTTGTGCCAAGAAATCTGGAGAACAACCACTTGGCCAACTGACTGGAAGAGATCGATATTTGTTCCCATTCCAAAGAAGGGTGACCCAACAGAGTGTGGAATCTATAGAACGATATCGTTTATTTCACATGCAAGCAAGATTCTACTGAAGATTATCCAAAAACGACTGGAACAGTACACCAGCAGAGAACTGCCAGAAGTCCAGGCTG
>NW_006399766.1:13489326-13494086 GCF_000299155.1 Elephantulus edwardii | reverse complement strand
CTCCTTGGAGGCAAGGATTCTGGGGCTTCGCCTGACATACTTTGGACATGTTGTAAGGAGAGACAGGTCTTTAGAGAGGGACGTCATGCTGGGTAGAGTAGAGGGACAGCACAGGAAGGGAAGACCCTCTATGAGGTAGATGGATTCAGTGACTGGGGTACTCGGGATGGATGTGTCAGAGGTAATGAGATTGGCACAGGATAGGGCATGGTTTATGCTGTTGTGCATAGGGTCGCTATGAGTCGCAAACGACTTGACGGCACATAACAACAACAACAAGAAGAACATTGTTGTATATACTGCCAGAAGATGAGTCCTTCAGGTTGGAAGTCATTAAAAATGCAACTGGGGAAGAGCTGCTTCCTCAAACTAGAATCTATCATAGGGCGCCAATGAAGTAGTACTTTCACACAATAAAAGACCTTCGTTTGCTGATGTGGCATGGCTCAAAATAAAGAGAAATGGCTGGAAACACCCACCGATAATGGGGATATGGAATAAAAGACGCATGAATGTAGGAAGATTGGAAGTTTTAAAAAAGTTAAATGGAATGCATAAAGATCATCCTTCTAGGCATTAGCGAACTGAAATGAACTGGTATTGGCCACTTTGAGTCAGACAATCATATTATGTACAACACGGGAAATAAAAGAAGTAAAATGATGTGGTATTCATTGTCAAAAAGAGCATTTCACGTTCCATCCTACAGTATACTACTGTGAATGATAGGATAATTTCCATGTGCATACAAGGAATTCTATTAAAACAGATAGTATTCACATACATGCATCAACCATAATTAGTAGGGTTATACTTCATAGAATGACTCTAGTCGTGTTCTTTCTTTTTCTATTTTTAATTTTTAAAGTATTCCAGTGTAATTGGTGATGTTTCATCTCAGAAGGTTTTTTTTGGTAGAATTCAGTTGTGAAGATATCTGAGCCAGGAATGGTTTTGAGGTTCTTGTTGTTGCTATGTGCCGTTGAGATTTTTGCCACTCATAGTGACTTTATGCACAATAGCTCAGAATCCGGCTTTATCCTGAGCCAATCTCACTGTCTCTCACACTCCTCCCCTCATTACTCCAGTTATTGTGTCAATCCATCTCATCTTGGGTCTTCCTCTCCTATGCTGTCCTTCGACCCTTTCAAAGCATGGTATCTTCCTCCAAAGACTGGCCCCTCGTGACTACATGACCAAAGTATGTGAGACAAAATCTCAAAATCCTTGCCTCCAAGGAATAGCTTGATTTTACCCTTTGCAGGACAGACCTGTTAGTTCTCTTGGTAGTCCATGTTATGGTATGTGTGAAACTCTTTTCCAGCTCTACAACTAAAATGTATCAATTCTTCTTCTATCATCCTTGGTCATTGTCCAGCTCTTTGATGCATAGCAAGGAATTTTGAAGACCATGGTCTGGATCTGGTACACCTTAGTCTCTAGACTGACATCCTTGCTCTCCAGCACTTTGGAGAGGTCCCTGACAGCAGACTTCCCTAATGCAATTTGTTTTTTTATTTCTTGACAGCTGGTGCCAACAGTGTTGATTGTGGAACTGAGCAAACGGAAATTATTAATAATCTCAATCTCTTCTCTGTCTATCATGATGCTGCTAATTGGTCCAGTGATGAGCAGCTCTGTTTTCCTTATTTGGGCCTCAATCCATATTGCAAACTACAGTCCTTGACCATCTGCAGCACATGCTTCAGACTTTCCTCAGTTTCAGCAAGTAAGGTTGTACCATCTGCATAATTCAAGTTGTTGATGAATCTTCCTCCAATCCTGAAGCCACATTTGCTCATTCACTGAAGACTAGTGAAAGGACATCCCCGGGATGTTTTACTACTGTAGCTGATTATTCTTTCAAGTCATGAGCACAGCAATGCAAAGGAAACACATTTGAGTGTTGTCAGCAAACCTCTTAAGTCTTCCTAAAATGGAAAGCACAGATGGAGAAACAAATTAACTTCACAATGGTCACCTATTTTGTCATTGTCAGAATGAAAATGCTTTCTCCTAGGTGTAAGTCTACAGCCTTCACAATTCAGAGGACAAATTTACTCCACTTTCCCATCAAGTAGTTAGCATAATGTAGTGCTGCATTGCTAGTAAATTGTGAAAAAGGAATGACTGCACTGATGTGGTGGTTGGAATCCTTATAAGTTAAGCACTTCATGGCTCTGACAGTATTTTTCTCCAGGCTGCAGATAGACCTTTGGATTAAAAAAAAAATGATAGTACACAGGAGGACTGAGTGCCCAGAAAGTATTATGTCGACATTATTTGAATGTCTACATACAGTGGCAAATTATAAAGATATTCCTGCTATGGTAACACAACATGAAAAAGAGACATCGGTTTTTAGATGAAAATATTTGGGCACAAGTTTGGTCTGGTAAACATACCACCTCATTTATCCCTGAGTGTTAATGATGTAGCCTTTAAGTTGTTATCCCATAATTTCCATTGCAGCAAAGACTACACACACAGTGAACAAAACAGCTCATTTTCTCCTATTCAGTGGTGATGTTCTGAGATAATTAATTTTGGGGACCAAGTTCTTCAGTGGATGGAGTCAGCCCATCATGAGTTATCAGAAATTCAGAATAGTTTAAATACAACTTTATGTACTAATTCAACTTGAAATGAGGGAATAATTTTTTTGTATATAAAACAGTTAAAAATCTCTGCAAACCCAAACAATAGAAAGAAATTCCTTTTCCCAGAGAGATAAACTAGAAAGCCTGCTTTTAAAACCCCTCTTCAAACCATTAACTCTCACAATGAATAGCAATGAAATTTTACTAGAAAATCTGCAAATGAGTCAACAGTAGAAGAGACTGAGGATGTTTTTACATTCCATAGAAGAGACAGTCTAGTTGTGTGTACACGTTCATGTATCTATCTATGAGAAAGTGGGAGTGGAGTATACATAGGAGATGTTATCTATTTACCATTCATGTTTGTATCCCTGCCTTCTACGACAATGAGATTTACTAAAGATTTCTGAAATTGAAAAGAATACATAAATTTATAGAAATAAGTCTTCCACAAACTCCAGATTGATTGAAAAAAACCCCCAATGCCTTTGGGTGACGTCCAACTCACCCAACAGACCACATCCAATAAAGCAGGGTAAAACGGCTCCATAGAATTTGTTGTCATTGTTAAGTATAGATGAGTTGATTTCTACTCTTAGTGATCCTATGGATAACAGAACAAAACACTGCTGAATCTTCTCCAAGCCATCACAGTCTCCTCTGCTATGCTTATATCAATTGTTAGAGTCACTGTGTCAATCATCTCATTGAAGACTTACCTTTCCTTCATTAAGCCTGTGCTTTTCCAAATATGATGTACCTTTTCAAGGACTAGCCCTTTTTAGTACAATGGAGCTTACAAGGCTGTAAATCTTTACCTCGTTGAGTAGTTGATGGATTTGAGCTTCAGACCTTGAGGTAAGTAACTCTGTGATTTAACCATTACAGAACCAGGACTCCTTAAAAATAGCAAAAGATGGTGCAAATAAAATAGACACCATATAAACCAATTTACAAGAAGAAATTATTAAAATACTGACTAGTGCTCACAAACTTTGTCAGCAAATATGTATTGGAGAATGTGTAGCCAGAATCCTCCTTGGAGGCAAAGATGACAAAGCTTTATCTCACATTTTTTGGAAATGTTCTTAGTAGAGGCTATTCCTTGGAAAGCAACATCATTCTTGGAAAAGTCAAGGGACAAAAAAAGGAAAAAGAGGAAGACCATCAACCAGATGGAGTGACACAGTAACTGCAGCAATGAACTCAAATATGCCAGGAATGGTAAGACTGGCACAGGATAGGTCAGGATTCTGATTCACAGGGTTACCTTAAGTCAATGACAACTAACATAAACAACAACAAAGACTTCATAGACCACAAAACTAGTATTTTTTTATGATTAAAAGAATTTATAGTTTATAATCAGAATAAAAAAATCTCTCATTGCTTTAATGTCAAAATAGACTCATAGCTGACCCTGTAAATTGCCCTGAAGGTTATAGCCCATCTTTTTTTCCCATGGAGCTGCTGGTTCAGAGAAGCACTGACTTTGGGTTCACAAACAAGTCCTTATGGACTATGGCACCTGAGCTAGCAATCAGAGCATGTTGTGTTGTTAGGTGCCGTCGAGACTTAGACAACTCATAGCGACTCTATGAATGAAAGGCCTGAGCACTGTTCATAGAGTTTCCAGAGGCAAGCTATTTCTGAGGTGGATGCCACTCCTGCTTCCAAGCTTGTTTTAATCGGGAAGCTGCACCAAACACTGTCCACCATGGGTGACCATCCATTCTCACATTTGGCACATCAAAACTTATGATTACTTGCGCACGAGGACCACCATGCGATGCTCAGGCAGCAAGAAGCCACAGACACTCTGGATGGAGTTATCTAGAAAACAGCAGTGGCTTCCTTCCTTCCTTCTCCTCCCCACTCAGGGAATTTACCAATCAGAGTGTAGCACTGTGAAAACAAGATGATATACCAAAACAAACAAACAAATAGCTGCAATGTTCTTTTTCTACCATTTCCTATTAGGACAATTTTACGCATAATTACTGATTGAGGAAAAAATCTGTAATTGTAATTATGGCTAAGGTCAACATAGAGAACTCTGGTAGCTAAACCTGAAAGATGTTGTTGCTGTTATGTGCCGTCGAGTCGTTTGCGACTCATAACGACCCTATGTACAACAGCCCTAAACCCTGCTCTATCCTG
>NW_006399766.1:13480359-13488571 GCF_000299155.1 Elephantulus edwardii | reverse complement strand
ATAGATCTTCCACCAATCCTGATGCCACAATTCTCTTCATAGAGCCCAGCCTCCCGGATAATCTGCTCTGCATACAGGTTGAAAAGGTATGGAGATAGGACATATCCCTGGCGTACACCCTTCCCAATTTTGAACCATGCAGTGAAAGATACGTTGTTCAAATCTACCAGCTGTGACACAGGAGAATGCAGGGCAATCAATCTCTTTCCAAGTGATTAACTGCCTCTGCACACCTGCTTAGAGGGTCAATTATGAGCTGGTCTCTACTAGAGGCATACACAACAACAACAACAACAAGGCTATTTTGGTACATCTCAATCTTTCAATTGTTCCTAAAGCATTGCAATGGTAACTACAGGTCCCCACACTCTCACTATGTCTCAATGAAAACAACCCACTAGGAATGGCTCTGCTTATTGCTCCAGCCACCTTGGATGTCACAGGCTCTTGAGCTTCCTTTTTTCAGCATCTCAAGAGACTAGCCAAGAAGACAGAAAATTTACTGCATTAATGATTCTACTAATTACAGAGAAATGGCCAAGTCAGAATAAGAAAATAGAGAAGGGAGTATATATAACTTGGAGCTTAGTTCCAGAGTACACAGACCTTTATGTTCCTGACGGAAGCGCACCTGGAAACCAAAGGTGGCCAAAGCTTTTCAAAAGAGAGTAGAAACAAAAAGCTGAATGGCGAAGATTCATGACTTCTAAGACATTCAAAGCTTGAAGGTGGGTAGTAAAGGTCAAGTATGCTTGTAGATAAAACTTTCAAAGTCCCACGTATCTAATTGTTCATATTGTTGTTTTAAACGAACTCATAGCTGACTGTGTGAATCATAACAAACTGTGGCTGACTGTGAGAAGAATGGGAATCCCAGAACATTTAATCCTGCTAATTCGAAACCTATACTTGGACCAAGAGGCAGTCGTCAGAACAGAGCAGGGCAACACTGAATGGTTCAAAATTGGGAAGGGTGTGCGCCAGGGATGTGTCCTATCTCCATACCTTTTCAACCTGTATGCAGAGCAGATTATCCGAGAGGCTGGGCTCTATGAGGAGACACGTGGCATTAGGATTGGTGGACGATATATCAACAATCTGCGTTATGCAGATGACACAACCTTGCTCGCTGAAACTGAGGAGGACCTCATGCACTTACTGCAGAGGGTCAAGGACTGCAGCCTTCAGTATGGACTGAGACTCAATGTCAAGAGGACAAAGATTCTCACCACTGGACCAATTGGTAGCATCAGGATGGGTGGAGAAGAGATTGAGATTGTCCACAGCTTCAGTTTGCTCGGCTCCACGGTCAACACTCTTCGCACCAGCAGCCAGGAAATCAAAAAACATATTGTGATGGGTAAGTCTGCTGTTAGGGACCTCTCTAAAGTACTCAAGAGCAACGGTGTCTCTTTGGAGACGAAGGTGCGCCTGATACAGGCCATGGTCTTAGCAATCACTTGTTATGCATCAGAGAGCTGGACAATGACTAGGGAGGACAGAAGGAGAATTGATGCCTTTGACCTGTGGTGCTGGAGAAGAGTATTGAATATACCATGGACTGCCAGGAAAACAAACAGATTCATCCTAGAGAGGGTTAAACCAGGCTACTCCTTGGAGGCAAAGATTCTGTGGCTTCATCTGACATACTTTGGACATGTTGTAAGGAGAGACAGGTCCTTGGAGAGGGACATCATGCTTGGTAGGGTGGAGGGACAGCGCAGGAGGGGAAGACCCTCTATGAGGTGGATTGATTCAGTGACTGGGGTAATCGGGATGGGTGTGTCAGAGGTAATGCGATTGGCACAGGATAGAGCACAGTTTAGGGCTGTTCTACATAGGGTCGCTATGAGTCGCAAACTACTCAATGGCACATAACAACAACACAACATAGCTGACACTGTGGTGGATTTCAAGAAGCTGTCAATTACATGGGAGGCAAGATTCCCTTTTTATCTTGTAGAATAGCTGGACCATCATTTATTTATGGCATGCTTCTAATTGGAAATAGTAGTCCTGGGCCAAATTGGGAGACCTGAGTTTTATTCCTGACTCTGTCACAAACATTTTAATGCCATCCTTTAAATTTTATATGGATGATTCCTCACCATTGAAAATTCAAATATAATGTCACTTCCTCAGGGATTATGTTCTTGACCCTTTATCTGATGTTGCCCATCCTCAAAGCCCAAATCCTCTCTATTCCATCAGCTTCTTTTCCCCCCATCACAATTTTATTAGTGTTTAAAACATTTATTCATGAACTTAAAGGACTCGAGTGGTACAGTGGTTATGCAAAGGGCTGTTAACAGAAAGAATGGCTGTTTTAATCCACCAGGCACTCAATAGGATAAAACCATGTAATGTTCTACTTCAACTCCACATCAAGGAGTTTCTGTTTTGTTTGGGGTTGACTTGATTCATGTGTTTCCTCACTTCTTTAATTACATATATGATTGCTGCTCTTGGCTCATTCAGATTGTAAAGGACATGGGAGCTGGAACTTTATTTTTTACTGAATTGTCCTTACTGTCTTTCCCATCGCCTGCCATATTTGTAGCACCCAGAGAATACTTACTAAATTGATGAATGTATGCATGCCCCAGAACAAGTCATCACGAAAGTTTTTTTTTTTATTCTAGTTTCATCATCTGCAAATTAAGAGAAACCTCCTTGGTTATTGACTCACACTCTTTGGGCGTAGTGTCAGAAGGAGTCAGTCCTTGGAAAAATACATTATGTTGGGAAAATGGAAGATCAGTGAAAGCGGAAGATCCCCAAGGAGATGAGGCGACACAGAGGCTGTAATTAAGGGCTTGAGCATGATGGAGATTGTGAGCATAGCGCAGGATATGGCAAGGTTTTGTCCCAGATAGTTTTCAATTACACCCAACACATTGGCACCTAACAAAAATCAACTTGTGTATTCTCAAGATTAGCATCGTAAAAGGAAAGGATTTATTTTTTTTTTTAGTCCTTTGAAAAAGAACTTTTTTTTAAAAAAGAAAAAATCCTTTAATAATACCTAATTATATGGCACCTTAAAAAACAAGCCCTATTGCAACATTCACTAACCCAAATTTCACTGATTAGAATTCACCAGGACCTCCACATGAAATATGTGAGATAGACTGCTTTTATTAAACCTTCTGTTTGGAAACCCTAATGGAGACTTTTACTCAGTTCTTGCTGAGTTGTATTTTACTCAGTAGTACTTGGGTTTGTGATGTTTACATTTTGGATGATACATATACTTGAATAACTTGTATAGAAGACCATAAAAATTTCCATTCTTAAATATGGCTATCAAAGGGTGACTCCAATCAAAACCAGCCACCAAAGCAAGCAGTCATACCATCAAGAGTGACAGAAAGAAGGGCATCAGGGATTTGATGTGGAGGTGATCAGAAGCTAATTTTGTCTTCCAGAATAAGTACGGGGAGTTCACAGAGAATGAAGTCTAACGTGTGAAAGGCAAGGCAGTAGGAGAAGACTTGGGAGTAGTGATATTGTCATAGAAGTATCCTAAAATTGGATTTCACTCTCCTGTCACATAGTCTTGCAGGACCCACACTTATGCTATCTCCAATTTATATACTCTAATTCCTGGACACTTTCACTGGATTGTTGTAGCAACCCTACAACATCTGTAAAGCAAGCATTGTTGACTCCATTTTACTGGTGAAGATGATGTTATTTAGAAATGAATTACTAAAAGATACAGAGCTCCCCCAAAAAAAAAACAGATACAGAGCTAAAATACTACAAAATCAGAACTCAAACCCTGATTCCCAGATTGTAAAATATTTGCATGTGATTAACTTTAGATTTTACTTTTCTATATTATAATCTCTGTATATATTTTTCTATATTATACTATATATCCCTTGCTACTCACTCCAAATAACCACCTGATAATGAATGTGTCTCGTTTGTTGACTGCTGGTGACAAGGGTGCTAATTGTGAATCCAAGCAAGATGAAGCTGTTGACAGTTTCAATCTCCTCTTAATCCATCATGATGCTTTCTATCAGTCCAGTGGTAAGAATCTTTGTTTTGTTGATATTGCGATGCAATCCATACTGAAGGCTGCACCCCTTGGTCTTCTGCAACAAGTGCTTCAAGTCCTCTTTACTTCCAGCAAGCAAGGTTGTGTCATCTGCATAATGCAGGTTATTGATGTTGTTGTTGTTGTTGTTATGTGCCGTCGAGTCTCTTGCGACTCATAGCGACCCTATGTACAACAGCCCTAAACTCTGCTCTGTCTTGTGCCAATCGCACCGTCTCTGACACACCCATCCCGATTACCCCAATCACTGAATCAATCCACCTCATAGGGGGCCTTCCCCTTCTGCGCTGTCCCTCCACCCTGGACCTGTCCCTCCTTGCAACATGTCCAAAGTATGCTAGACGGAGCCTCAGACTCCTTGCCTCCAAGAAACAGCCCGGTTTGACCCTTTCCAGGATGAATCTGTTTGTTTTCCTAGCAGTCCATGGTACCCTCAGTACTCTTCTCCAACACCCAAGCTCAAAGGCATCAATTCTCCTTCTATCCTCCTTAGTCATTGTCCAACTCTCTGATGCATAACAAGTGATTGCAAAGACCATCTGTATCAGACGCACCTTGGTCTCCAAAGAGACACCATTGTTCTCCAGTACTTTGGAGAGGTCCCTAACAGCAGACTTTCCCATGGCAATACGTCTTCTAATTTCCTGACTGCTGGTGCCGAGAGTGTTGACTGTGGAGCCAAGCAAACGGAAGCTGTCAACAATCTCAATCTCTTCACCATCCATCCTGATGCTGCCAATTGGCCCAGTGGTGAGAATCTTTGTCTTCTTGACATTGAGCCTCAATCCATATTGGAGGCTGCAGTCCTTGACCCTCTGCAGCAGGCGCTTCAGGTCCTCCTCAGTTTCAGCAAGCAGGGTTGTGTCATCTGCATATCGTAGATTGTTGATAGATCTTCCACCAATCTTGACCCCACATTTCTCCTCATAGAGCCCAGCCTCCCGGATAATCTGTTCTGCATACAGCTTGAAAAGGTATGGAGACAGGACCCAATTTTCAGTTTTGTCCTGACCAGAATTTTAGTTATATGAGTGACTTTGGTGGGGTTTTTTTGTTTGTTTTTTTATTGAGATTTTAATGAATGTTTATTTAGAACTTGGATCTCCATTCATTTGTTGTTGTACATTTTCCTCCCTGCCCACCCCTCCCCGCTAGTTCTCTTTTCTCTTTGAAAAATAGTTATTTCATTGTTATACAATCTTCCTCCCCCGCCCCATCCACTTCACTATGCAACTCTTATTCTGGACTCTTGTCCTGCAAATAATACCTAATCATCTATTCCTTTTAAACAATTCACCTCATCTGTTTCAATGCAGTATACATTATATCCCCTCTTTTCTTAGTTCCTCCCCAACCCCGATGTCAGTCCCATTTTCTAACAGTGGCATTATGCAAAATGTGTCCTTTTGTGACTGAGATATTTCTCTCAGCATAATGTCCTTTAGATTCACCCATTTTGAACAATATTGCATGAGTTCCTTGTTTTTCAATGCAGCATAGTATTCCATTGTGTGAATATACCACAGCTTCTCTACTCATTCATTTTTTGATGGGCACTTGGGTTGTTTCCAACTCTTAGCTATTGTGAACAAAGCAGCAATAAACACGGATGTGCATATATCTGCTTGGGTGGGACTTATATCTAGAATTTATAGAATACTTGAGTACTATAACAAGATAAAGGTATACAACCCAATTGCAAAAATTAGCACAGGTTATGAACAGACACTTCACCTAAGAAGACATTCAAATGGCGAACAAACACTTAAAGAAAGGTTCAAAATCCCTGGCTCTAAGAAGGATGTAAATTAAAACAGCTATGCTATATCATCTCCCCCAAGTAAGAATAGCAAATTCAACAGAGCAGCAAACAACAAATGGTGGCAAGGTTGTGGAGAAACTAGAACTCTTACTCACTGTTGGTGGGAGTGTTAAATGGTGCAATCACTATGGAAGGCGGTGTGGCATTTTCTCAAAACCTTGGAAATAGAAAAACCATTTAACCCACTAATTCCACTACTGGGAGTATACCCTAAAGATTTGAGTGACTTTGATTTCATCAAAGTTTTCATATTTACTGATAGGAAACACTTTATAAGAACACTTACGATTTTTGCATAAACTTTTTGGTAATATCCACATTTTCATAACAAATAGTATTTGGTGATACTGGGAAATTATTTTCTATTTAATCTTATCAGCACAATGCTTATAATATTTATCTTTAAAAACAATAAATTTGGGTATTAAAAGGCAGTTATGTTCATGTTTTTGGTTTTAATTTCATTACGTTTAGCTTTCTATTTTATTTTCTATTTTACTTTCTTTTAGTTTGCTTTATGGGCTTTTAAAAATAATTTCTTGAATTTAATGTTTAGCTTATCAATATTCACACTTTTTGTCATTAACAGTTTCCTATCTGTAGCTTTGTAGATGCTAACATTATTTTTAATCACAAAACATTTGCTAATATCGAACAAAAACTAAATACCAAATACACTTGTAAAAACAAGAAACCTCTTACTTCCTCAATTCTATTATTCATAAAATTAAAAAAAAATTTCTGACTAGCATAGTTGGGAAGAAGATTCAATGGATACCTTTTTTCTGAACAGTTGCTAGAATAATGCCAGATATATTGCTAGTAATGAAAGTATGTCACTTCTCCATCTCCTCTCATTATTTCCTTTACTGATTTGCAGGTCATGAAATTCTGTGTGTGGAGAGAGTGAGGAACTGTTTAAGCAGAAGAATGTCTATTTGTGTTATATTGACTATGCAAAGATATTTGACTGTGGAACATAACAAATTATAGCTAACAATGAGAAAAATGGGAATCCAAGTACACTTAACTGTACTAATACAAAATCTATATCTACACCAAGAAACTGTTGTCTGAATGGAGCAAGGAAACTCTGCATGGTTTAAAATCAGGAAGAGTGTGTGTCAGAATTGTGTTCCTTCTCCAAACCTATTAGATATGTATGTTAAACAAGTAAGTCAGGAAGTCAGGACTCTGTGAGGTAGAATGTGGCATCAGGGTTGGAGGAATACCCATCAAAAACTTGTATTGTGCAGATTACACAATTTTGCTTGCTGAAAATGAGGAAGATATGAAAGTGTCCACAAAAAAATGTAGACACAGATATTTTAGGATATAATTATTGAAAGAAATGGAGTGATCAGAACTTATCTACATTTTGACAGCAGTGTAAAGGGATGCGTCCACTTTGGAATCTTATTAAGCTAAACTATCCTAGGACCATGGAATTGCATTTCTACCTATTTGTTCAAAATTCAGCAGCTCCTTGCTGTCTAGCTGTTACTGACTCATAGCTGACTCTCCTTTGGGGTTCTGAAGCAGTAAATCACAGGAGAAAAGATTGCTTGTATTTATTTCTTGGAACTGCTGGTGGCTTCCAACTGTCAGTGTGTTGCCATCATTGGGTTAGCAACTTTTAAGTAACTTCTTACCGGTGATGCCACCAGAACTCCTTATCTGTTCAAAGTATATTTTTTTAATGTCCAGATAAAGACCCATGCAAGAATATTTCTAAAAGAATTATTCAGAATAACTCCAAACTGGAAACAACCCAGGAGGTTATCAATATGAAATGGATAAATAAAGCATAGTGTACTTATGAAATATCATCCAGAAAGAATGCAATAGGTCATTACAAAGACAGATAAAGACCAAGATGTGTGTCAGAAGAGACCCAGAGTGCTGAGAACCCAAAGCAAAGGGAAGAAATCAAGAAATTAAGTAGCTGGACAGAAGATTTCAAAGGACAGTGTGAGAAGACTAAATAAAGTATTATAATGAAATGTGCAAAGAGCTGGAGTAAAAAAATCAAAAGGGCTGAAATCACTTGGCATTTAAGCTGAAGGAACTGAAGAACAAATTCAAGCCTCGAGTTGCAATACTTTAGGATACTTTGGGCAGAATATGAAATGATCCAGGAAGCAATAAAAGAAAATGGAAAGACTATACAGTGTCATTGTACCAAAGGAATTGGCTGACACAGAAGAAATTCAACAAACAACGTATGAACAAGAACCTGTCGTGATGAAGGAAGAAGTTCAAGCTTCTCTCAAAGAATTGGCAAAAAGCAAGACCCCAGGAAAAAAAATATATATACACAC
>NW_006399766.1:13473734-13480247 GCF_000299155.1 Elephantulus edwardii | reverse complement strand
CTGCCCTGGATGCCCTCACCAAGTTGTGGCAAGATATCTGGAGGACAACCACATGGACAACTGACTGGAAGAGATCCATAGTTGTACCCATTATAAAGAAAGGTAACCTAACAGAGTGTGAAAATTATCTAACAACATTATTAATATCACATGCAAGCAAGATTCTCCTGAAAATTATCCAAAAACGACTGGAGCACCATATTAACAGAGAACTGCCAGAAGTTCAGGCTGGGTTTAGAAGAGGCCATGGTACTAGGGATATTATAGCTGATGCTTGATGGATCTTGGCTGAAAGCAGAGAGTACCAGAGGAATGTCAATCATTGTTTCACTGACAGTGCAAAGGCATTTGACTGTGTGGATTACAATAAATTGTGGCTGACTCTGAGAAAATGGGAGTCTCAGAATACTTGTGTTTATGTGAAACCTATACTTGGACCAGGAGGCATTTGTCAGAACAGAGCAAGGAAACACTGCAGGGTTCACAATCAGGAAGAGTGTATGCCAGAGATGTGTCCTATCTCCCTACCTTTTCAATCTTCATGCAGAACAGATCATTTGGGAGGCTGGGCTCTACAAGGAGAAAGAATGTGGCATCAGGATTAGAGAAAGTCTCATCAACAATCTGTGTTATACAGATGACACAATCCTGCTTGCTGAAACTGAGGAGGATCTGAAGGGCTTGCTGCAGAAAGTCAAGGATTGTAGCCTTCAATATGGATTGAAGCTTAACATCAAGAAAACAATGATTCTCACCACTGGGCCTATTGGCAGTAGCATGACAGACGGTGAAGAGATTTATATTATTGACAGCTTCAGTTTGCTTGACTCTACAATCAACACTTTTGGTACCAGCACTCAGAAAATGAAAAGATTAATTACACTGGGAAAGTCTGCTGTCAGGGACTTCAGCAAAGTACTGAAGAGCAATGATGTCAGTCTGGAGATTAAGGTGTGCTTGATCCAGGCCATGGTCTTTGCAATCACTTGCTATGCAGCAGAGAGCTGGACGATGATAGAGCTAGGGATGATAGAAAGAGAATTGAAGCCTTTGAGCTGTGGTGCTGGAGGAGACTATTGAATGGAGTGCCAGGAGAACAAACAGGCTCATTCTAGAGAGTGTGAAACCAGGCTGCTCCTTGGAGGCAAGAATTCTGAAGCTTTGACTGACATACTTTGGGCGTGTTGCAAGAAGGACCTAGTCCTTGGAGAGGGACATAATCCTTGGGAGGGTGGAGGGACCCTTGATGAGATAGATTGTGTCCATCATTGGGGTAGTGGGGGAAGTGTGTCAGAAACAGTAAGGTTGGCACGGGTTAGAGCAGGATTTAGGGCTGTTGGGCGTATGCCAGGGATGCATCCTATCTCCATACCTTGTCAACCTATATGCAGAACAGATTATCCGGGGGGCTGGGCTCTATGAGGAGAAATGTGGGGTCAGGATTGGTGGATGATTTATCAACAATCTGCGTTATGCGGATGACACAACCCTGCTTGCTGAAAGTGAGGAGGACCTGAAGCACCTGCTGCAGAGTGTCAAGGACTGCAGCCTACAATATGGATTGAGGCTCAATGTCAAGAAGACAAAGATTCTCACCACTGGACCAATCGGCAGCATCAGGATGGATGGTGAAGAGATTGAGATTGTATACAGCTTTAGTTTGCTTGGCTCCATAGTCAACAGTCTTGGCACAAGCAGCCAGGAAATTAAAGGTACATTGCCATGGGAAAATCTGCTGTTAGGGAACTCTCCAAAGTGCTGAAGAGCAGTGGTGTCTCTCTGGAGACTAAGGTGCGTCTGATACAGGCCATAGTCTTCGCAATCACCTGTTATGCATCAGAGAGTTGGACAGTGACCAAGGAGGATAGAAGGAGAACTGATGCCTTTGAACTGTGGTGCTGGAGAAGAGTATTGAGAATACCATGGACTGCTAGGAAAACAAACAGATTTGTCCTGGAGAGGGTTAAACCGGGTGGCTCCTTGGAGGCAAGGATTCTGAGACTCCGTCTAACTTACTTTGGACATGTAGTGAGGAGAGACCGGTCCTTGGAGAGGGACATCATGCTTGGGAGGGTGGAGGGACGGCACAGGAGAGAAAGGCCCTCTATGAGGTGGATTGATTCAGTGACTGGGATAATTGGGATGGGAGTGTCAGAGACAGTGCGATTGGCACAGGACAGAGCGGAGTTTAGGGCTGTTGTACATAGGGTCGCTATGAGTCGCAGGCTACTCGACGGCACATAACAACAACAACAACAACGAGTCGCAAGTGACTCGAAGGCACATAACAAAGACAACAATAACTCATGAAATTGAATTCAGCTTGTAATAATAAGGAAGAAATTACAGGCTTAACGGAATCAATATACATGAATGTGAAAATATTATTCTTTTCCATGAACATAAACCTCACACATAAAAACACTTACTGTTTATCATATTTACATGGAATTCCACAACAGACAAAAATAAATTTATTTTTTAGGAAGAAAAATCTGATCAGTGTCTGCCTCTGGGGAGGTGGTGGAAAGAATCAACTGTTCTAGGGAGTGCCAGAACTCTGGGTTGATGATGATATTCTGTATTTTGAAAGATGTTTAGATTACACATAGGTATGTGTTTGTCAAAACCCAGCAAAATTGATTTCAAGGCTTTCTCTTTTTTGTTCCTGTAAAATTTACATCAAAATAAAATCTGTAAAGAAATATTTTTTGCTAGTTAATGATATGAAAGTTGAAAGAATTGGGGGAGAGTGTATTGATGTTTGCTATTTATTTTAAATGCATTAAAATGAAGGATGTCTAAAGAAATAGATGGATTATTATGTGATAAATCAAGTAAAGTAAAATGTTGGTAAATTTAAATTGTGGACTTACAAATGTTCACTTTCAGATATTTTCAACCTTCATGTGAATTATATAAAATCTCTCAGAAACCAATTTTGAGCAAAACACTTATTAAATAAACAATGTCAAATTAACACTATACCAGGAACATCAAAGAAGGAATAATGTCTAGTACATTAACTTTAATAAGTGCATTTTTCACAGATTCATAAAAAAACCTGTACATTAAAAATTTGACACTTGAAAATAAGCAAAAGATAATCAAGCGAACTCTTAAGTCATCCTATCTTTTCTAGCTGGGTTGATGACAAAGTGTCTAAAGATGAGGAGGTTAAGGGGGAGAGAGAGAGAGAGAAAGAAACTTAAGTAGACAATATGTTCAGTAAGCAGCATTTAGTTGCTACTCAAATACTGTCATGTGTAACTGTCATGTTGCCCAATCTTGAAAAAGAAATTGCCTTGGGGCCAAAAGCTGAATTGGCAGTGTTACGAAGAAAGTGAAGATGAAGTATATCTTTAAACTCTTTCAGAATGAAACCCACTGCCACTGAGTCAATTCTGACTCAAAGTGAGCTTCCATTGAGTTTCCAGAACTGTCAGTCTTACCAGAAGGAAACTTCCTGTCTCCCACCTTCATGTAGCTTATGGGCCTTTGTCCTTTGATTAACAATGTAATATGCCTTGTACACTGTGCCACCAGATCTTTAAGAGGAGGAAATAGGACTAGAGTATCATGTAATAGGCGAAGTATGTTGATACCACTGATAGTGTATCATATCGCCCTCAGTCTCAGTATTGTGTCTCAGAGTACCAAGAGGGTCCTAGAAACATTACAAAGAAGATATTTATATAAAGATTACATGCATCCATTTTAAGATTTATACATAGGTACTCTCACTTGTTTTTTTTTTTTGTGAGCAGTGCTTGTTCTAGTTGGTTTTTTTAAATAGGTTTGCTTACAAAGTTTGCATACATTGTGTTTCACACTATTCTTCATTCATATTGTTTCATACAATCATTCTCATGCATTATGTTTTATAAAATTAATCACCAATGAACCTTGCCCATCATTATCTTTTTGCCCAGATCCTTTACATTCAATTGATTTTTAGGATGAAAATTTTATTTCACCTAATAAAGCTGATGTGTGAAGTGGTTGGATGGTTGAAAGTGGGATGTTTTGAGTTGTTTGAAGGTCAGGTGTGGACTCGACTCTTTAGGTGTTTTTTATTTCATTCACAATTGTGTGTGAGCTGGTTGGATTTGCTTGATTTAGCTAACAATGAGCTGTGGGTGAGAAGCCTCTTATTTAGAATCAACAGGACCTGGTGGAGGACCTTGGTATTTAAAAGTCGGTTAGGCCTGGTGTTAATTGTGTTTGGGACTAATATTTCTCTAAGCAGTGCAGCACTGGTCTGTCAATTTGCTGTACTGAGGTAACTTGAGGTTGCTGTGTTGCCTCTGGAGCCTATAAACTTAGAAAAATTATGTTATAGAACAGAGTTCAGGTCTTTTGTTCATAGGGCCACCATGAGTCATGTTTGACTCAACAGCACTTAACAACAACAACCTTCTTAGAGAAGGTGCCACCAGAGTGCTACTTGGGGGCACAGATGATAAAGCTTTAACTTACATGTTTTGGGCATGTAGCTAGGGGAGGGTATTCATTGGAGAGGGACAACATGCTTGGAAAGATTGGGGGGGGGTCAGTGAAGGAGAGAAAGATCCCCAGAAGATAAATTGACCCAGTAAGTGCAGCATCAGGATCAACTGTGTCAGAGATGTTGAGGATGACACAGGATAGGTCAGATTTCAGATCTATGGTTCATAGTGACACTCAGCTCAGTGGTATCTAACAGCAACGGTAAAGAGCTATAATTTATAAACACAAAAATTAACAGTTAGAAATGCATAATGAACTAAGTTAATCATCAACAACAATCACCATTGATTTTCAGATCTAAAGCATTTTCATTATTTACAAAATGTTTCTTTAAGCTCCCTGAAGTTACTCTTTCCTCTACAATGAGCCCTTGGCAACTAGAGATTCATTTCCTGCCACAATATTGTTTTTCCTTTTCTAGAATATTTATGTAAATGAAATCATTCAGTCCCTTTAGTCTGAATTCCATTACTTAGCATAATGTTTTTGAGTTTCATTCATATGTTTGCTTATATTAGCAGTTTTCTTTTTATTGTTGTTTAGGTGCACTGTCAATTTGAGTATGATTCATAGCAACTCTGTGAATTGCCAACCTAGACTCTGTCCTATCCTGTGCCATACTCATTATCTTTGAAACACTCAAGCTCATTGCTGAAGTCACCATGTCAATCCATCTTTTGGGGAACTTCCTCTCATTTGCTGACTCCCCATTTTTCCAAGCATGACGTCCCTCTCCAATGAAGAGCCTTGTCTAACTACGTGTCCAAAGTATGAAAGATGAAACTCTACCATGTTTGCCTTCAAGGAATACTCAGGCTGAACTTAATTTATGATGTAGCTGTTTATTCTTTTGCAGTCTATAGGATATTCAGTAGTCTTCTCTAGCATCACAACTCAAAGGCATCAATTATTATTCTGTCACCCTTAGTCATTGTCCAGCTCTCCAATGCATAGCAAGTGATTGAGAAGACCACAGCCTGAATTAGGTGCACCTTGGTCTTCAAATTTACATCATTGCTCTTCAGCATTTTGGAGAGGTCACTGACAGTGGACTTGCCTAATGCATTATGCCTCCTGATTTCCTGGTTGCTGGTAATAAGGGTGTTGATTCAAGAAAGATGAAATAATTGACAGTTTCAATCCTTTCTCCATCTATCATAATGTTGACTTTGGTCCTATGGTGAGGACCTTTGTTTTCTTGATGTTGAGATGTAATCGATACTGAATGCTATAGTCCTTGATCTTCTTGTAGCAACTGTTGCAAGTCCTCCTCACTTTCAGCAAGCGAGGATGTATCATCTGTGTAACACAAGTTAAGTCTTCCTCCAATCCTGATGCCACATTCTTTTTAATAGAGTTCAGCTTTTCAAATTATTGAAAGGATATGGAAATATATACAATATTATTGAGGAAGATATTAAAATGGTTGGTGGGGTGAATTATATCTCAATTTTCTTTCCCTTGATGAATACTGATACAAATTTCTTTCATGTCTATTTGCCCTTGGGAAGTGTCTATTTTCATTCTTCCCTTAAAATTACTTTTAAATAAGTTTAGATTTATAGAAGAGTTGGAAGAATATTAAAAGGATTTACTCTCACTCTTTACTGAGCTTCCCTAATCCTTAATTCATTTAGCGTTGTTATTTTTGTTGTTAGATGCTATTGAGTCTACCACAAGTCATAGCTCTCAAATTTATAACATATTGCAATTTACCCTGTTCTGTGACATCCTACTTTCTCTACTGTGCTCAACTCCATTGTTATCATCAGTGTGCCAATCTATCTCCTTGACAGTCTTCCTCTCTTTCACTGACCCTCTACATTTCCCAGCATGATGTATTTTTTCCAAACACTGACACCTCCTGACAATATGGTCAAAGTCTGCATCAATATTTCACCATCTTTCATCTAGGAAGGACAATGGTTGTACTTCCTCCAAGACAGATTTGTTTAGTCTCTTGAGAGTCTATGGGATATTGAATACTCTTTTTTATTATTATTA
>NW_006399766.1:13470692-13473634 GCF_000299155.1 Elephantulus edwardii | reverse complement strand
CAGTTCGCTCTTCTCCTTGAAAAGCAAAAGAAAAACTCCTTCACTGGTATACAATCCCCACACACACTCCCACCCCTCTCCCCACCCCGAGTATACTCTTAATCAACACAAGTAAAAGGTATCAATTTATCTCCAATCTTCCTTAAATATTGGCCGACCTTAAGATGCATATAAGCCAATGAAAATACCATGGCTTGGATCAGGGACATCTTAATCTTTAAACTAAATCTATGCTCTTTTGCACATTGAAGAAATCCTTGATACTGGTATTTTCCCAGTGCAACATGTCTTTTTATTTCTTAACTACTATGACTATGGGATAATTTAAAAATCATCTTTAGGTTAAAAGATTTAAACATCAATGATTGAAGACCAAGTGAGTTTTGGGATGTTATCAAGGATAACATGCATGAAGAGAGCAAAAGGTCATTCATTACAAAGAATGAGGAGAAAGAAAAAACCCAAAAGCCAGAAGTCAGATGAGATCCTGACAATTGCACTAGAGCATCAAGAAGGCAAAGGAAAAGGTAGAGATGCTGAAGTAAAAGAGCTGAACAAAGAAGATTCCAAACGGTTGCTCAAGAAGCTAAAACAAAGTGTTATAACAGAATGTGCAAAAAGCTCAGTTTGAAGAATAAAAAGGGAAGAACTCATCAACATTTTTCAAGCTGAAAGAACTGAAAAACAAATTCACACCTAGAATAGCAATTCCAAGAAATGCCTTAAGCAAAATCCTGACTGACCCAGCAAACATGAACAGAAGGTGCAGGAAATATACAGAATCATCATCTCAAAATGAATTGATCATAAGCCAATGGTATTGAAGGAAAAAAATTCAGTTGTAATGAAAGATTTGCAAAAAATAAGTCTCCAGGAACCCATGGGATATAGAATGATCTATTTCAAATAACAGATGCATCTCTGAATGTGCTCAACAGTCTATTCCAAAAAATTTGCACCACAGCTGCCTGACCAACTGAGTGGAAGAGATCCATGTTTGTTCCCATTGCCAAGAAATGAAGTCCAACAGAAAGTGGAAGTTATCAAACAATATCATTAATGTCATACACAAGCAAAATACTGCTGAAGACAATGTAAAAATTACCAGAATAGTACACAGACAAATGCCTGAAGTTCAAGCTAGTTTAGAAGAACCTGTAGCACCAGGGAATATCATTGCTGATGTCAGATGCATCCTGGTGGAAATCAAAGAATACGAGAAGAATGGGTAATCATGCATTAATGACTATGCAAAGGCATTTGACTGTGTGAATAATAACAATGTTTGGCTAACACTGGAAAGGATGGGAATTCCAGAATATCTAATTATGCCCATGTGAAACTTATCTTGGGGAAACAGAGGAAGGGAACACTACACAGTTCCCCCATACCTGTTCACTCTATATACTGAACAATTATTTCAGAAGCTGGACTCTAGAAAGAAGAATGTGGCATCAGAATCAGAGAAAGTCACATCAATAATCTGTTATGCAAATAACACAACCTTGCTTCCTGAAAGTGAGGAGAACTTGCAGCACTTGCTGCAGTAGATCAAAGACTACAGCTTACAATATGAATTGCATCTCAACCCCAAGAAAACAAATACTCTTATCACTGGACAGGTAGCTAATATCAGGATATATGGAGAAAAGATTGAAACTGTCAAAAATTTCATCATACTTGGATCCACAATCAACACCACGGATACCAACAGTCAACAGATCAGACGATGTATTGCACTAGAAAAGTCTGCAGTCAAGGACCTCTCCAAATTATTGCAGAATAATGTCAGTTTGAGGACTAAGATGTGTCTGATTCAGGCCATGGTCATTCCAGTAATTTTCTGTGCATCTGAGAGTTAGACAATGAATAAGGATGACAGAAGAATTTATGCCTTTGAGCTATTGTGTTGGAGATGAGTACACTTGGACAGCCAAAAGAATAAATATACATACATACACATACACATACACATATACATATACATTTTTATATGTATGCATGTATTTATTTATTTATTAGAGAAGGTGCAGCCAGAGTGCTCTTTGGAGTAAAAAAAAACACCATTCTATCTTACAAACTTTAGACATGTTACTAGGAGAGATTATTCCTTGAGGTGTGATAGGCTTGGAAAGTTGAGGGGTTGGCAAAAGATAGGAAGACCTTCAACCAGCTGGATTGACACAGTGACTGCAACAATGGGCTCAAGTATATCAGAGATTGTGACGATGGCACAGGATAGGACAGGGTTCTGATCATAATATGAGAGAGTCTAGAGAGCATATGCTGAGTGATACCATTATTGTGAAAATAGGAGGGTAACATAACAAGAGATATGTGATTGTTCATGAAGGGAAAGAGAGAAGGGGAGTACAGAAAAAAGGCAAGGGGGACAATCACTAGAACGGAAAAGGTTGGTGGGTTGAGGAGGGGTTAAGGAGTGGGAACGGTTCAATGGAAATTTGGAAAGATGGGGTGATAATAGGCTTAGATTAGTGGTAATTAATTATATAAATAAAAGGTAAAATATAAATGAATGAAACACAATGTACATGCATGATACACATGTATATGAATGACTATGTAAACCAATTTAAAAAGTTCTAAAGATTCAAAACTATGAGTGCTTATTTCATACCCTATCTCAGACCTACTAGAATCTCTCAGAGTTCTGTATTTTAAATAAATTCTCTACCTTAGTTACCCAGAAATGACTGGAAGAGTACATCAACAGAGAACTGCCAGAAGTCCAGGCTGCGTTTAGAAGGGGTCATGGTACTAGGGATATTGTAGCTGATGTTAGATGGATCTTGGCTGAAAGCAGAGAATACCAGAAGAATGTCTATTTGTGTTTCATTGATTACGCAAAGGCATTTGACTGTGTGGATCATAACAAACTGTGGCTGACTCTGAGAAGAATGGGAATCCCAGAACATTTAATC
>NW_006399766.1:13424997-13468577 GCF_000299155.1 Elephantulus edwardii | reverse complement strand
AGGAGATTAAACAGAACTGGCTTTGACAAGCACTGTGGCAATTGGACAATTAAAACAGACATTCGGAGGGCGGGGGAAGAAGAACAAACTGGGGAAGAGGGTAGAGAGAATGGTACAGCAATGAAGGAATGAAAACCCAAAATCCCTGTAAATGTTCATTAATACTAATAAAATTTAATAAAAAAATTTATAAAACAATGTATGGGAAAGTTCATATGGAACACAATATGAATGAAGGGGAATGTGTGAAACACAAGGTACATGAATCAAGCACAAGTGTATGCATTTTGTATGCAAACCAATATAAAGTATAATTTTAAAACTCTCCATTACCAGGTTTAATTGCTCTTATTCACTGATGTCTAGTCAAAAGAAATCTCCAGGATTCGTCACCAGTGTAGATGATTTCTTTATTCAAGTCATCAGCACAGCAACACAAAGGAAACACATGTGAGTGTTATGAAGCCTGTTTCTCATGTCCTCCTGAAATGTAAAGCACAGGTGGAGAAACAAATTAACATCAGAGAGGTGACCTACTTTGTCATTATGAAGATGGAAATGCTTTCCCTAGGACATGGATTCTCCTAAACTGTGAGACTTACCTGTCAGTTTGTTGAATCCCGGAATTGATCTACATATTACTATATTTTTTTGTAGCTTAAATACTGTATTCTTGCTTATTTATCAGTGTTCTAATCAGCACTGTGTTTGTCTGTCAGTTTGCTGTACTTGTGGTTTGCTGTGATGCTGAAAGGTGGGTCATTGGTATTTCAAATGCCAGAGGGGTCAACACATGGTGGACAGGTTGTAGTAGCTCCAAGGTTAAGGAAGACTGGAAAGAAGGACTAGCCATCCACCTCTGAAATGACAGGCATCTGAAAACAATATGAACAATAGAGGAATATTCATAGAGTCGCTATGAGTCATACTTGACTCAATGGCACCTAACAACAAGGTATAAGACTTCAGAATTCAGAAGGCTAATTCACTCAACTTTTCCACCAAGTAGTCAGCATGGTGCAATGCTCCATTGCTAGTAAATGTCAAAAAGTACTGCATTGTCAGCATTTACCTATAAGCTGCTGAGATATTTTTGGGTTAGAAAAAAATTGATAGTGTATAGGACTGAATGCCCATAAAGTATTGTGCCTACATTACTTGCATGTCTACAAGCAATGACAATTTATAAAGAAATTTCTGTTAATAGTGGAGCTCTGGTGGTCTAGTGGCAAGAAGCCACACTGCAATCCCAAAGGCTCATGGTTCAAACTCACCAGAAGCTCTGCTGGAGAAGGAGGTGCAATCTCCTCCTGTGCCAGTTCGATTCAATTCGACGGTACACACCAGAAAAAAAAATTTTAAATCTGGTAATATATCACAACATAGAAAAGAAATATCAGTCTCTAGATTAAAATATTTGGGCACAAATTTGGTCTGCTAACATAACCTCATTCATCCCTGAAGGTTAATGATTTATTCTTTAAGTTGGTATCCCATAACCTCTATTTCAGCAAAGACTGCAAATACACTGAAAAAAATGGCTCATTTTATTCTATTCAGTGGTGATGCCCTGAGATGATTAAATTTAGGGATCAAGTTCTTCAACATAAGAAGTCAGGCCATCCTGAGTTAGTAGAAACTCATAATAGTTCAAATAAAACCGTATGTATTAATTTAGTTTAAAAATAAGGCAATGATTTATTTACTTAAGACAATTAAAAATTCTGCAGGGTCAAACAATACAATTATACTCATTTGTCTGAGAGATAAACTCAAAAATGTACTTTTGAAACTGTTTTACCCTTAAAAATGAAACCAATAATTCTCACAATGAATAGCAATGTAAGATTTACACAAAGCCAGAAAGTGAGGCACAACCAGGAAAGGACAAAATTGACAAATGAGAGCTTCTAAAAATTAAGTACCTGTGAGCATCAAAACCTTTTTCCAATAGGGTGAAAAGACAACCTGTAAATTTGGGGGGGGGCAAATATTTGGCAATAACATTTCAGATAAGAGTCTCGTAATGAAAATGGTGATAAAGGATAAATTTCAACCTGTACTGAAGGCATTGGCAAAAATCAAGGCCCTAGGAATAGATGGAATACCAATTTACATGTTTCACCTAATACATGTAACCTTGAATGTGCTCACCAGTTTATGTCAGGAAATATGGAGGACAGCTACTTGGCCTATTGAAAGGAAGAGATCCCTATTTGTCCCCATTCCCCCCAAAAAAGATTGTTCAACAGAGTGTGGATACTATTGAGCAATATCATTAATACTTCATGCAAGCAAAATATTGCTGAAGATCATTAAAAAACAGCTAGAACAGCATATTGACAAGGAACGACCAGAAGTTCAAGCTGGCAGTAAATGACACTGCAGCACCAGGGATGTCATTGCTGATGTCAGATGGCTGCTGGCTGAAAGAAAAGAATACCAGAAGAATGTCTATCTGTTTTATTGACTATGAAAAGGCATTTGACTCTGTGGACGATAGCAAACTATGGCTAACATTAAGAAGAATGAGAATCCCAGAACACTTAATTGTGAAAATATGAAATATATACCTAGACCAAAAAACTGTTGTTGTTCACTAGAGGAAGGGGGTATTGCATGTTTTAAAATCAGGAAGGATGTATGTCAGGGTGATAACCTTTCTCTATGCTTATTAAATCAGTGTGTTGTTGAGTACCATCAAATGAAAAGCAACCTATAGCTGACCCTCCAGAAGGTTTTCAGAGGCTATTAATTGCACAGGAGATTTCCCATCTTTCTCCTACAGAGCAACTGGTGGATTCAAACCATGTGCCTTTGGGATTGCAGTGAAGTTTCTTACCTGAGCAAATAATTTGAGAAGCTGGACTCTATTAAGAAGAATGTGGCATCAGGACTGGTGAAGACTTACCAACAACCTGTGTTATGCAGATGCTGCATCCTTGCTTGCTGAAAGTGAGGAGGTCTTGCCACTCTTGCTGCAGAAGATCAAGGGCTGTGGCCTTCAGTATGTATTACATCTTAACATCAAGAAAGAAAGGTCCTCACCACAGGACCAACAACCAACATTATGATAGATGGAGAAAGGATTTGACATTGTCAATGATTTCCTCTTGCTTGGAAAAACACTCAACACTCTTACTACCAGCAGTCAGGAAATCAGGAGTTGTACTGCTATGGGGAATTCCACTGTCAGGGACCTCTTCAAAATGCTGAAGAGCAATGATGTCTGTTTGAAGAGTAAGGTGCACCTGATTCAGGCTATGGTCTTCTCAGTCGCTTTCTACACAGTGAATAAGGATGACAGCAGAAGAATCGATGCCTTTGAGTTGTGGTGCTGGAGAAGAGTACTGAATATCCCATGAGCTACCAAAGAACAAACATGTACGTCATAGAGGAAGTGTAGCCAGAGTGCTCATTGGAGGCAAAGATGGTAGAGCTTTATCTTTCATACTATGGGCATGCACCTAGGCAAGGCTATTCATTGGACAGGGACACCATGCTTGGAAAGATGGAGAGTCAGCAAAGGGGAGGAAGACCTCCAACAGGATGGACTGACACTTTGACTTCAGCAATGGGCTGTAATGTGTCGGAGACAGTAAGGATGGCACAGTTTACGGCAGGGTCCAGGTTGGCTGTTCATAGAGTCGCTATGAGTTGACGGCACCTGACAACAAAAGGGCTGCCACAAAAAAAAGACTGCTAACCCAGTAACAAAATGAGCAAAAAAACATGAAAAGACTTCACAAAGGAAAACATTCAAATGGTCAACAGGCACATGAAAAAACCCTCAAAATCACTGGCAACCTGAGCAATGCAAATCAAAACAACAATAAGATACCTTCTCATCCCAGTAGCAATAGCAAAGTTTATCAGGACAGTAAGTAATACATGTTGAAGAGGATGTTGGGAGATTGAAACTCGCAGGCACTAGTAGTGGAATTGAAAATGTTGCAATCACTCCGGAAACCAGTGTAGTGATTCCTCAAAAAGCTGAACATAGAAATCACATATGACCAGCTATTGCACTGCTAGGCATGCACCCTAAAGAAATCAGAACAGAGACACGAACGGATATATGTACACCCATGTTCATAGCAGTGTAATTCACACTAGCAAGGATATGGAAACAGCTCAAATGGCCATCAAAAACAAATGGGTTCAGAATTTGTAGTTCACTCACACACTGGAATACTAAGGAGCAGTGATTTTATAAAATACTATATAACATGGGTGAGTCTAGAGAGCATTATGCCGAGTGAAATAACCCAGTCCCATGACTGCATAAGACCATTATTGTAAAAATTAAAGGATAACTAATGAGATGTGTATAAATGTCCAAAAAGGAAAAGGAGAAGGGAGCATAAAACCCAAAAGGGTAGATATCACTACGATAAGAGAGTTTAGGGCAAGGACTGGGGAGAGAGTGAGGAAATGGGAAAGATCTAATAGGAACTTGAGAAGATGTTATAATAATAGGGATAGATGAATGGTAATTAATTAGATGGGATACATTGTAAATGAATGATTATATGAGAATGTAAATGAGAGGATGTATGAAACAGAATGTTCATGAATGAAACATAATGTAAATGAATTATGGTATGAAAACAAAAAATAACTATTTAATTTACAAAAAGACTGAAGTACATAAACAACAACCTGTGTTATGCAGATGACACAATCCTGCTTGCTGAAACTGAGGAGGACCTGAAGGGCTTGCTGCAGAAGGTCAAGGACTGCAGCCTTTGATATGGATTGAAGCTCAGCATCAAGAAAACAAAGATCCTCTTCTTTGGGCCGATTTGCAGCATCATGATGGATGGTGAAGAGATTATTATCAGCTTTACTCTGATTGGCTCCACAATCAACACTTTTGGTAACAGCAGCCAGGAAAATAAAAGATGTATTGCATTTGGAAAGTCTGCTATCAGAGCCCTCTCCAAAGTACTGAAAGAACAATTATGTCAGTCTGGTGACTAAGGTGTGCCTGATAATAGGCCATGGTCTTTGCAATTACTTGCTACGCATTAGAAAGCCAGACAATGAATGACTAGGGATGATAGAAGAATTGATGCCTTCGAGCTAGGGTGCTAGAGAAAAGTATTGAAATACTGCTAGAACATACAAGTTTGTCCTGAGGAGGACGAAACCAGGCTGCTCCTTGGAGGCAAGGATTCTAAAACTTTGTCTGACATACTTTCAGGACCAGTGCTTGAAGAGTGACATCATGCTTAGGAGGGTGGAGAGACAGTGCAAGAGAGGAAGACCCTTGATAAGATGGATTGATTCAGTGACTGGGATAATGGGGGTAGGTGTGTCAGAGACAGTAAGATTGGGACAGGCTAGAGCAGGGTTTAGGGTTATTGAACGTAGGGTTGCTGTTGAGTCGCAGAGGACTCGATGGCACGTAACAACAACAACAACAACAACAACAAAAGCACACTTGAAAAACACAAAAAAATACCTGCAAATGAGTAAACAGCAATGGAGATTGGGGCTGATTTTTCTTTCCAAATGAGAGACTGCATAAATTGTGTATGCATGCTCACATATCTATATTGGGATGTGGCAGTGGAGTGTACATAGGAGATATTATCAATTTGCCATTCACCTTTGTATCTCTACCTTCTGGTACAATGGCAAGCACATGATAAATATTTAATAAAGATTCCTCAAATGTAAAATAATAAATGTATAGCAACAACTCTTCCACAAACTCCAGCTTGATTAAAACCAAAACAACCCATGCCTTCACTACTCCATAAAATTTGCTGTCATTAAGTGTGAGTGAGTTGACTTGTACTCTTAGTGATCCTATGGATAAGAAAACAACACTCTGCCCAATCCTTTGCCATTATTACAATCTGTGTTATGCTTTTATCATGCATTATCGTCACTGTGTCAATCTATCTCATTGATGATCTTTCTTTTCTTCACTCTTCATGTGCTTTCCAAAGAAAATGTCATTTTCCAAGGACTGACCCTTCTTGGCGCAAGGGGGCTTACAAGGCTGTATAATTCTTTACCTTATAGAGTAGTTGATGGGTTTGAACTGCAGACTTTGAGGTAAGTAACCTGGTGCATTAACCGTCACTGCACCAAGTCTCCTCAAATATAGAAAAAAATAATGCAATTCAAGTGGCTACCATATAAACCCTATTTATAATAATATTTTGTTAGAACTTAATAGTACTCAAATATTTCATATCAGCAGGTATGTCTTAAAGAAAGTACAGCAGAATGTTCCTAGAAGGCAAACGTGACAAAGCTTCACCTCACATACTTTGAACATGTAGCTAGGAAAGGTTATTTCTTGGAGAGGGATATCATGCTTGAAAAGGTGGAGGGTTAGAGAAAAAAGGAAAGTCCATAACCAGATTGATTGACACAGTGATTCCAGCAATGGGCTCAAGCATAGGGCAAGGTTCAGATCTGTTGTTCATAGGGTCACTCTGAGTCATACTCTACTCAGTGACACCTAACAGCAACAATGAAGACTTTATTGACTGCAATTTAGTATTTTTTTCAGATGATATAAATAATTTATGGTTTTTAATCAGAATAAAAATAGATGTTGTTAGAATAAAAATATATCTCATTGCCTTCAAGTTAGAATAGACTCATATCTGACATTTCAATGGGTTTTCAGAGGCTGTAAATTACACAAGAGGAGATAGCCTATCTTTCTCCCATGGCACTGCTGTTGAATTTGAACTCTCAGAGAAGCATTAACTTTGGGTTAACAACCCAGCTCCCTATTAACTATGCTACCAGAGCTGGTAATCAGAGCATAGCAGTGTGGAAACAAAATTCTATACCAAATCATAAAATGTGAAAGGTTCTTTTATCAACTTCTATTAGGACAATTTTACATATAATTGCTGATTTAGGAGAAAACCTGAAATTTTAATTATTACTTAAGACTCATATGATTATGAAACCAACTTAGATTAAAATTACATGACATAGCTGGGTCATACAAAGTTTCTATGTTCAACTTTTTGAGGAAATGCCAAATGGTCTTCCAGAGTGATTGAACCATTTTACAATCCCATCCACAGTGTATGAAACTTCCCACCTCTCCACATCCTCTCCAACATTTATTGCTTGCTGCCTGACTAAACTTAGCCACTGCTACTGGAGTGAGATGGTATCTCATTGTACTTTTGATGTGCATATCTCTTATTGACAGTGATTTGGAGCATTTTTTTTATGTGTCTATTGGCTATCTGAGTGTCTTCCTCTGTGAAAAGTCTTTTCATGTCTTTTGCCCATTTTGTAATTGGTTTATCAGTCTTTTCCTTCTGGAGGCCCAGGAATATTCTGTAAACTTTTGTTATGAGACCCTTGTCTGAGATGGTATTACCAAATATTTGTTCTCAGTTGTTAGGTTTTCTTTTCACCCTGTTGGAAAAAGTTTTTGATGAGCACAGAGACTTAATTTTTAGAAAATCCTATTGATCAATTTTATCTCCTCCATATTGTGCATTTCTGGCTGTATTTGTCAGTCTTTCTATAACATATACTAGATCTTCTAAACTTGGTCCCAATTTGTCTCTTGCGTATGGTGTGAGATGTAGATCCTGTTTCAGCTTTCTGCAGGTTTTTGCAGTCCAGTTTTGACAGCACCATTTGTTGAAGAAGTTGTAATTTCCCCATTTGATAGGTTTTATTTCCTTGTCGAATATCAGTTGGCCATAGATAGCTGGGCCCATTTATGGGTTCTCAATTCTGTTCCATTGGTCTATGTGCCTTTCATTGTACCAGTACCATGCTGTTTTGGTTACTACCGCTGTGTAGTAGGTTTTAAGGTCAGGGAATGCTATGCCTCTCACTTCATTTTTGTTTTTCAAGAGTTCTTTGCTTATTCAGGATCTCTTTCCTTTCCAAATAAACTAGGAATATAACCCAAGGAAAATAGAACTGTGACATAAATAAAGATCTGTATAATAATGTTCATAGCAGCATTATTCACTATTGCAAGAACATGGAAACAGCCCAAATGTCCAACCATAACTGAATGTTTTGAGAAATGGAGGTACATCCACACAATGAAATACTATGCAGCACTCAGTAGCAACAATTCAAAAAACTACTGTGTAACTTGGGAGAGACTGGAGAGCATTATGCTGAATGAACTAACTCAGTCTCCTAAGGACAAATACTGCATAAGACCATTATTGTAAAAATAGAAGGATAACTAGTAAAACATGTATGGGAACCCAAGGGAGGAAGGCTTGGGAGCAGAGGATGGGTAGGGGTGAAACTACAGGGTTGCACAGTTTGGTAGGTGGAGGGACAGAGGGAGGAAATGGGAAGGATCTAGGTGAAAACACAGGGTAATGATGAGCAAGGTCCAATGATGATTAATTTTATAAAACATAGTGCATGAGAATGCTTGTATGAAATACAATGTGCATAAAGACTAGTGTGAAATGCAATGTGTGTGAACTGTGTAAGCAAACCAATAAGAAAAACAAATTATGTGCCATAATGTATCACATTGTCTCTCTGAATCTTTCAATTGTTCCTAAAGCATCTCAGTGGTGACCATAGGTTCCCAAATTCTCAATATGTCTCAGTGAAAACATCCCACTGGAGACAGCTTTGCATACTACTCCAGCTACCTTGGACGTCACAGATTGATCAGCTCTTGGGTGTACTTTCCTCATCATCTCAAGAGACTAGCCAAGAAGGCAGAAACTTTACTACATTAATGATTCTTCTAATTACAGAGAAATGGCCAAGCCTAGAGTAGGGAAATGGAAAAGGGAGTAGAACTTGGAGCTTAGCTCTAGAGGTTTTACTATCATGGGCACAGAGTCTTTTCTGTGGCTGCTGGAAGAAGCACATCTAGAAAGAGCTTAACCATCAAAGATAGCCTGAAATAGTTCAGATGAGTGTAGAAACAGAAAGTGGAGCGGTGAAGATGTGTGACTTCTAGGACATTCAAAGAAGAAAGGTAGGTATTAAAGATCAGAGATGCTTGTAGAGAAGACATTCAATGTCCCATTTATCTATTTGTCCACATTGTTATTGCTTTGAAATGACTCATAGGAAGCAAGGACCCATCTTTCTCCTGTGGAACTGTTGATCCACCATTTATTTAGGTGGTACTTCCAATTGGAAATAGTAGTTGTGGGTAGAAATAGGAGAGTTGAGTTTTACTCCTAATTCTGTCACTAATATTTTTTTGTCATATACTTGGACTTTTTCATGGATGGGTTCTCACCATTGAGAGCTCAGATATAAGGTCACCTCCTCAGGGATTATGTCCTTGCCCCTCTATCTAATGTTTTCCTCTTCTAATCCCAAGTATTCTCTATTCTATCAGCTTATTTTTTCCTGTCATAATTTTATTAGTATTGAATGTATTTTTTCTTTTCTGAAATTCTGTATATTTACATTTTTCCTTATACAGTCTACGTTTAATTGCAAAGATGCAGGAATAGACATTATAAAACATTACTCTAAGACCTAACAATCTAATTCAAAGTTAAGAAACAGATTTTCTATATGCTTAGAATGGTTTTGCTAACTCTAGCACATGATTGCTCTGCTCCAAATAATGAAGGGTATTTAAAGAGAAGACAGAAAAATAGAGCCCATTCGTGACTTGAAAGCATAAGTTACTATTTAAGTCATCAGGATAAAAGAAATTTTAAACCCTGTTACTAATTCACTAGGTTAGACCTATTTTCATATATCTTAAGATGATGAGAGAATAGGAGAGGGGTTATAAAAATATACTTTAAAATAAAAATATAAAAGCTGATTATGTGTTCCCTTTCTGGGTACAGGAATATACTTCATAGATCTATGTTGTTATGTGCAGTCAAGTTGACCATGACTTATAGTGATGCTAAATTGATCTTAGAATTATGGTGGACTCTGTTGTTACGTGCCATCAAGTCACATACAACTCATAACAACCTCATATACAACAGCCCTAAACCCTGCTCTATCCTGAGCCAAACTTATTGTCTCTGACACACCTAACCCTATTACCCCAGTCACTGAAAATCCATCTCATCAAGGATCCTCTCTTGAGCTGTCCCTCCATCCTTCCAAGCATGATGTCCTTTTCCAAGGACTGGTCCCTCCTTGCAACATACCCATAGTATGTCAGATAGAGTTTCCGAATACTTGCTTCCAAGGAGCAGCCTGGTTTCGTCCTGTTTAAGATAAACCTGTTTGTTTTCCTAGCAGTCCATGGTATATTCAGTAATCTTCTCCAGCACCACTGCTCAAAGACTTCAATTCTCTTCTTCCTATTCATTGTCCAGCTTTATGATGCATAGCAAGTAATTGCGAAGATCATGGCCTGGATAAGTCACACCTTAGTCAATAGACTGACATCGTTGCTCTTCAGTACTCTGGAGAGGTCACTGACAGCAGATTTTCTCAATGCAATTTGTCTTTTGATTACCTAGCTGTTGGTAACAAGAGTGTTGCTTGTGAAGCCAAACAAGCTGAAGTTATTAATAATCTCAATCTCTTCACCATCTATCATGATGCTGCCAAGTGGTGAGAATCTTTGTGGTTGGTTTTTTTCCCCTTTTAGTTCTCACAGCTTGTAGAAAACAAGATGTGCTCACCATCTCAGTGTCTCCTTTGGTGAAATGTCTATTCATATCCTGTGCCCATTTTGCAATTGGGTTGTTGAACTTTATCTTGTTATGGTGCTTGAGTATACTATAAATTCTAAGCCCCTTATCAGACATGTCATTACCAAATTTTTCCCCCCAGTCTATGGCTTCCCTTTTTCCCTGTTGGAGAAGTTTTTGGATGTGCATAGTGATTTGATTCTTACTTAGAAGGGCCCATTCATCTATTTTATCCTCTCCTGTTTGTAGGGGAAAACATTTTCCCTCCATGAACTTAAGGGACTCTAGTGGTGCAGTGGGCATGACATGTCACATCCTAAACAGCCACAAATAGCACCTGCAGGTCTCTGTTTAAAAGAGATCTCCACCTGTCTAGTAATTGCCATGCATGTCCTTCTTGCAGACCTGAAGTGGCCCTATGGAAGCAGGCAATACCAGTATGCTGAGTGAATTCTTCTTCACGGGCCTCACTGATGACCTTCAGCTTCAACCCATCCTGTTTGTCCTCTTTTTCATCACTTATGCAATGACAGTAGTGGGAAACTTGGGTCTTCTTACCCTCATTGTGGTCAGCCCCCGTCTCCACACCCCCATGTATTTCTTCCTCAGCAACTTGTCTTTTCTTGACTTCTGTTATTCCTCAGTCACAGTCCCAAAGATGTTGATGGGCTTCTTCCCTGGCTACCAAACCATCTCTTTCTTTGGCTGCATGGCTCAAACAGGTTTCTTTGTTATCTTTTGTGTCACTGAGTTCTTTCTCCTGGCTTCCATGGCTTATGATCGCTATGTGGCAGTCTGCAATCCCCTACTCTATCATATCATCATGTCCCCAAAGCTCTGCTTGCAACTCGTGGTTGCCAGTTACGTAGTGGGCCTCGTGGAAATGGTGCTCCTCACTAGCGCAACCTTTCATCTCACCTTCTGTCGCTCTCATGTCATAACTCACTACTTCTGTGATATCCTCCCACTTTTAAAACTCTCCTGCTCTGATACACGTGTCCTGCAGCTTCTCCTCTTTGCCTGTGGTGGTTTTAATGTATCTGTGTCTCTGGCAATTATTCTAGTGTCCTACATATGTGTTTTCATTGCTATCATCAGAATTCCCTCAGCCCAGGGAAAGCACAAGACATTCTCCACCTGTGCTTCCCATCTGACAGCCGTCAGCCTGTACTATGGAACCACAGTGTTCATATATTTGCGTCCATCCTCCAAGTACTCACTGGGCAGAGATGGATTGGTTTCTGTATTCTATACAGTGGTCATCCCCATGCTCAACCCTATGATCTACAGTCTGAGGAACAAAGATGTAAAAGAAACATTTTGGAATGTTCTTCGAAAGGCTTCACGATTTCTCAGTTTCTGCATACTCAGAGTTGCAGGATGTTGGAGGCAGTAAAAGAAGAAAAGGGAAGAGGAGGTAAGGGAGGTGATACATTTTGGCCACTGACTATATTTTAGATATTATGCTAGAATATTAAACAGGTTGTACCTTTAATCCCCTTTACAGCTCTGCAAGTCAGAAATTCTTATCTTCCTGTTACAGATGAGAAGACAAATATACTAAGATGCTTAGTAGTTTACTCAAAGCTATTTCATTTTTCACATGTGTTCTAGTTTCATATATGTTTCAAGTATGATTAAAAATAATGTATATATCACACAGAGCCAAAGGTGGGAAACTATTCATGGGAAAGGAAAGACTCTTAATAAGCTGAGCATTCAAAGTGGTTACACTGAAGCTGCCGGGCAAGCTAACCCCAATTTCCCAATGTAGTATGCTATCTGTTCTTGTATCTTTTTTGTAAATTAGACTCAAAAGAAGCAAATCTAGGATTTTAAGAAGTTGTCAGAGATTGTTTAAAACAATTTTGCTTTAAGTTTGATTTTCTTTTCTTCTGGGTGTGCTACAATTGTGGTCATTTCTCAAAATTCCTTGGAAAATAAAATACCTCTCAGTCTGGGGGCGGAAAAAGTGGTTACAAAAAGAACTGTAAGGAAAATGGAAAAAAAAAAGGTGAATGTAAAAACTGGAAAAAACTAAAAAAGTAATCAAATTGCCAATATTCGTGACAAAGTCAAAATCTGTTTTTACAAAGGCAAACCCTCTCCCACACTCTTTTACTCAGTGTCATCGAACTGGAACCTTTAATGGATTGTTGGAGGTCCCATTGTTCCTCCGGCGTGTGTTTGGCAAGGCTGTAAATCACACAGAAGGAGGTTTCCCCATCTTTGTCTGTTGAGGCTTCTGACACTTTTTTTTTTTACTTTTTTCCACCCCTGGACTCTAATTTGAGCAATAATCTTAATGTTTATAATCTCTACGTTATAATGACTATCAATACTTAGAGTAAGGCTTACCTTCCATTTAATAATTTCCATGTCTTGAGCTCAATACCTTAAATCAAACCTTTCAGATCTATCATTAATTTTTTAGATAATCTTTTTATTTAATTGTATTTTTAACAAAAGTGTACAGAAAAGTTAGATTTTAATTCATCCGTTGTTGTAAATTTTTATCCTCCTTTCCTGCCTCCCCCTCTCCCAGTTTACTTTTTTGGTTTTTAAAATATTCATCCATTGTGCACAATTCTATCATAATTTTTAATCCTATATTGTACTTGGGAAAATTTTTTCTTTTTCTCATCTAGTTTTGCAGATGAGAAAATGAAACACTAGCATTCTTTATTACATTTTCATTTTAACTCTCTTATAGGTAAAAGTTACTATTACACATATTGATGCAAATGTCACTCCCTTGGGTAGCAGAGCAACTCTGTATTGACTATACCACCAGAGTTCCCATATAAACACTATTAGCAGTGACCATGTGGACACTAATCAATGATAAAGGTCATATTTTCTAAAATAATGAGAGTATTCTGTGAAATACTTATGCCAATTAATATGAAAAACTTTATGAAAAATATCACTACAATTTTAGTCAAGAACAAAACATGAACTAGTGATAAAACACTGAAGGCATTTAATTTGTAACCCACCTTTCTGCCCTCAAAGATAAAAGTCAAAGGAACAGGTAATCTCTGCTTTTTAGAATATTCAAAAAAACAAGGAGGAATAGAAATTCTCAACTCATGTTATAAGGTCAGCATGATATAAAAATTAGGTAAAAATATCAGAAATTGTAAAACATTCTAAATAAAATGCTAGTAAACTGAGTTCAGTAAAAGTATAAAAAAATATCTTATTACTAAGTTGAATTGATTCTAGAAATTAAAGAAGAGTCCAACGTTGAAAAATTTTAGTACTGGAAGTCATTACTTTGTTTAAAGGAAAAACAGTGTATTTATCGCAATAAATAAAGAAAAAATATTAAAATTCACCACTTCTCTGTTGCTAAATATAAACAAAACTCTTAACAACTCAAACTGGAGAGATACTAATTTGTGAGCATTTGTATAGGTCAACATGTGGGCTGTATAAATGAGGGAGGTTGTAAGGTTAGGAAGTACATCCACATACGTATGATAACAGGGGAGTTTATATTTCTATATAAATATTTGAAAATACTATAGGTATGTACATAATTAATGGAGCAAATACATGGCAAAGTTGTATAAGCTTCTTAGACACAGGCACTGAATCGCTGGACCTGAAGGCAAGAGGCCTCAGTAGTATCAGGGAACACATAGGTCAATGGGCAAAACGTAATTCACAAAGATAATACCCTATATCCATGAACTATGTGATGTTGTTGTTGTTGCTGTTATGTGCTGTCGAGTCGCTTGCGACTCATAGCGACCCTATGTACAACAGCCCTAAACTCTGCTCTGTCCTGTGCCAATCGCACTGTCGCTGACACTCCCATCCCAATTATCCCAGTCACTGAATCAATCCACCTCATAGAGGGCCTTCCTCTCCTGCGCTGTCCCTCCACCCTCCCAAGTATGATGTCCCTCTGTAAGGACGGGTCTCTCCTCACAACATGTCCAAAGTATGTTAGACGGAGCCTCAGAATCCTTGCCTCCAAGGAACCACCCGGTTTAACCCTTTCCAGGACAAATCTGTTTGTTTTCCTAGAAGTCCATGGAATTCTCAATACTCTTTTCCAGCACCACAGCTCAAAGGCATCAATTCTCCTTCTATATGATAGGTTACATAAACAAGGGAAATTTCAGGCAAATTATCAAAATTATAGAGAAGTTTGATGGCTTTAAAAATCAATAGTGGTTCTATATAGTATCACAAAGAACAATTAGAAAGTACAAGTTTTTAAAAGTCATCATTCTGAGGTTGTGAAAGATTGGAACTCTTATTTACTGCTGGTGGCCATGTAAAATGGTACAACCACTATGAAAGATCACCTGGAACTTTCTAAAAAAGTTGAAAATAGAAATACCATTTGACACAACAGTTCCACTACAGAGAATATATCCTAAAGAAACCAGAGCCACAACTCATACAGTTGTATGCACACCCATGTTTATTGTTGTATTATTCACAAAGAGTTGGAAGTAACTCAATTGACCACCAACAAACAAATGGATAGAAAAACTATGTTGCATTCACACATTGGAATATAATGCAGCACTGAAAAACAAAAAACAATAATCTTGTAAAACATTACACAACATGGGGGAGGCTAGAGGAAATTATGCTGAGTGAAATATCTCAGTCACACAAAAAAACCCAACACCACATAACAGCACTTTTATAAAATAAGACAGACAAGGGGAGGTTGGGAAGAGAATGGGAAAAGAGGATAGATAATGAACACTGCAATAAAACAAATGAGGGGAAGAACTGTCCAAAAGGGGTGTGTGTGTGTGTGTAATTAAGCATCACATGCATTGCAACAATCTCAACAAGGGATGTATTTCAGGGTGGGCTAAAAGAGGGAGATTGCTCATCTTTCTCCTGTGAAATCGTTGGTGAATTCAAACTGCCCAAGGGGTGCTACCTTCAGATTAACAGTCCAACTTGCTATCTACTAGGCCACCAAAGATCCTTCAGTAGAAGATATTTGTAGCAAATATGTAATAGACAAATATAGACTATGCAGATATTTCTATTTAGTGAGGTGCACACACTCTAATCGAACAATGAGTAAAATATCATTGGACAATCATAAAAGAGAAAAGCACAGTGAGTAAAAACAAATACATGGCATGATACCTATCCTTAGTCACAGTCAGAGAAATAAAAATTTCATTAGTAAACAATAATATTCTTTAACTATTGTTGGTGGTTTTAGCCCCAAATAAAAACATCAGTTAATACAAAGTGCCAGCAAGAATATAAAATCACAGAAACTATTATACACTGCTAATGGGAATGTGAGTTCATACACCCATTTTAGGGAATGATTTAGCAACATTTTGTAATATCAAAAATATGTATATATAGTTAAGCCAGAAATTAAATTCCTAGGACCTTAAGTACTGGGAAAATGTTCAAAGATATTGTTTATAATGGCTAAAGTCGATGAGCACAATGTCCATCTTTTTCAATTTTAAAAGATCTTAGGTTTTCAATTTATTAATACCTATTTTTTCTTATTTTCTTTTTTTCACCATTTCCTCCCTCATTCTCCCCTCCCCCTGCCCCAATCCATTTTACACTACACCTCCTACTTTGGACTATTGTCATACACATAATGCCTAATCATATATTCCTTTTAAACAGTTCTTTCCTTCATCTGTTCCAGAGCAGAGTTCATTATACATCCCCTTTTTACCTAGTTTTCCTCCAACCCCCCCATGTTAGTACTGCTTTTTAAAAATGGTGTTATGCAGAATTTGACCTTTTGTGACTGAGATATTTCACTGAGCATAATGTCTTCCAGGTTCACCCATGTTGCATAATGTTTTGCAAGTTCACATTTTTTCAGTGCTGCACAGTATTTCATTGTGTGACTACACCATAGTTTTTCTATCCATTCATTTATTGATAGGCACTTGGGTTGCTTCCATCCTTGCTATTGTGAATAATACAGTAATAAACATGGTTGTGTATAGAATTGTTTGTTAGCTCTTGTTTCTTTAGGGTATGTCCCCAGTAGTAGAATTATTGGGTCAAATGGTATTTCTATTTTCAACTTTTTGAGAAAGCACCAAATTACCTTCCATAGTGGTTGTACCATTTTATACTTCTGCCAGCAGTGTTTGGAAGCAGGAGTGGCATTCTCTTCCATAAATAGCTTCCCTCTAAAAACCCTATAAACCGGGAGAAAGGATGAAAGTCACTCACGCAAGTGTCAAGGACTTTTGTTCAAAGGTCACTATGACTCAAGGGCACTCAACACCACCACCACCAGCAGCAGGGAATAAGAGTCCCAATCTTTTCACAACTTCCTCAGCATTTGCTATTTGAACATCTATGTTTAATTGGTCCTCGGGCCAAATTTGAAGCCTGATTTTCTATTTGAACCTAATTGTCAGTTTGGAAAGGCAGAGGGACAGCAAAGGAGAGGAAGACCCTCAATCAGGTGGATTGACACAGTGACTGCTTCAGTGGGCTCTAGTGTACCAGAAAGTATGAGGAAGACACAGGATAGGACAGAGTTCAGACCTGTTGTTCATAGAGTTGCTATGCACCATACTTGACAACACCTAACAACAACAACAACTTTCTTTTATTGCAGGAGAGAGATGCAGCAGTCAATGCAAACTTAAGATAAGGATGTGATAAATAAAATTTCAATTGTACGATTCTTTTTTCTCTTGTTAATTTACTGTTAATTTCTCTTGTTAATTTCGTACTATAGTGACAGAGTGGAACAGTTGCCAGAGAGATCTTAAAGATTCTAAAGCCTAGGATATTTATTCTCTTACTTATCACAGGAAGAGTTTCTCAGTCTCTGTTCTAGACTGATTCATAGTTGTTAAAGGACACTGGTTTGTTGGGGATTTTTTTAAAAATAAAAATTTTTATCTTAATTGTGATTTTAATGAAAGTTTACAGAAAAGTTACATTTTCATTTTTTCATTGTTATACATTGTCCTCCCTCTCCCTCCCTTCACCCTCCCCCTGTTCACTTTCTTTTCTTTTCGTATTCATTCACTGTGGCACAATTTCCTCCCTCCTACCCTCCTCTCCCCCTCCCTCAGTTCTCTTTGCAATGTACCTCTTATTCTGGACTGTTCTCTTACATATAATGCCTAATCATATGTTCCTTGACTTAGCAAGCAAACAAATAAGAGAAGAAAAATAAACGCACAGTATTTAGCTTAATAAAGAGCAAGGTGAATCAACCATAAGTGAATGAGAACTACATACATCAATAGGAATAGGTGTGGGGAAAAAAAGCAAATGTGAAATGAAAAGGATAGTTCCCAAATGTACACAATATAAGCCAATTTTGTGGAATTTTAAGCATATAAAATATTGCCATTTATTTTTTATGGATACATTTACATACAGAAACATAAACATGGAGTGTCCACATTAACTTTAGAATATTGGTTGCAACTTAAAGAGTAGTGAGATCAGGGACCAAATTTTTGTCTGTGTAAATATTTTTTCTGTTATTTTATTCATTATTATATAAGCTCTGAAGCTAAAATAAATAATGCCTCAACTATAAGCTAGAAACTATGTCAAAAATTTACAAAAATGAACAGCATTGATCTGTATATGCTAATTCAGAAAGTTCTCCAGTGTAAATGAAATGAAAAATTCTCTAATATTAGTGTGTATTGTGATTACTTTGATGTAAATAGGTAAAAGTACTAGTGTATACAGATGTCAGTGTAAACATAAACATTTTCTTGAAGTAGCCACAATATTTATTGGAGTTACATTTGTAGAAAGAAAATAGTGGTTTTGCATGGGACGAAAGCTTACATTATTCTGTTTTCACTTTCACCATGTGCAAATTATGTATTATTTGTTTGATTTTTGAAAAATCCATGAACATAAAACCAAAGACCTGATATCTTCTATGATCTCTGGATTAGTATTCTTTGGCTATTGAGGTATAGATAACATTTACTCGATTTTCTTTTCATCAGACTTCCTGCTAAGCCTTAGTGACTAGCAAGTTGGCAGTTAGGGGGGAAGTGTCACTTTATGAGCTGTCCAGTTGGAAGAATTTTTCACATTTATCTCCAGGCCAAGAACTACATCTGAGAGATCTTTATATCTCCCACAGAATATAGTACAGAGAGTTTCACTTTGTAAATTATACTCATACATTTTTTTTCTTTCTTCATCCACATGTTTCATACATTTAACCATTAAATAAATGTTACTGAATAAAACTATATTTCATTGCAGACATTACACTTTTTAAGCACTTGGTGCCTTATGTGTATTTTTTCCCTAGGATAACCAGGGATTTTGGACTGTTGTTCCATTGTTGTGTGTCAAGTCAGAACCCACTCATAGCTGACCCTCTAGCAGATTTTCAGAGGCAGTTAATTGCACAGAGGATTGGCCATCCTTCTCTTGTGCAGCAGATAGTGAATTCGAGCCTCATATGTTTGACATCACAGTGCAGCTTCTTCCTACTAGGCCATCAGAGCTCCCTGTCATTTCTATAGAAAATGTGAATTGACACCAAATAATCACAACAAACATGAGTTTTAAGAGTATGACCTAATTTTATGTTAGAAAACACTCAAGAAAAGAATTGTTTCCATAAATATACATGTGATAATGTTGATTAATGATAAGAGTTGAAGATTATCTTAATGAAAATGACATTAGTATTACTATATCCTGAAGCCTTTATTTCTTTTTTGCTTTCTAATGGCCAACTATCTCTTCTGGGTTAAATTAATAACTTCCTCATCAGTCTTAACCCCCCCCCTTGAATCTCTTCCTTTTTATCTCTAACATAGTTTCCATCAATACTAAAAAAATAAAGCAGTCAGCCACCAATTATTACTAATGAATCTTGACTGCATGTTCGATCAATTTCAGACTGCAAAAGTTGGCAGAAACCTTTTATTCCCTCCTCTTTGACTTTAGTTGTTTGTGGCTATATTTTAAGGATAGCAATATTAACAGGTCTTCCTTGTATGGACAGTACTATCTCATCACTCACAACATTATACTTCAGGATCAATCTAGAAATGGTACTCCATTTTTCCTCCCTTTTTCATTTCCAGGACAGTAGATCATATGATTGTCTGATTCAAAGTAGCCCATGCCAATACATCTTAACTCGCCAATGCCTGTTTTAGTCGTTATTGTTAGGTGCTGTCGAGTTTAGCACAATTCATAGCAACCCTATGAAAAGCATATCTGAACTCCGTGCTATCCTGTGCCATCTTCACACTTCCTGATACACCAGAGCCCATTCCACCAGTCACCATGTCAATCTGCCTGGTTAAGGGTCTTCCTTTCCAGCATCCTGGTCTCCAAATAGCATTCTGGTTGCATCCTCTCCAAGATATAGTTATTTGTTCTTTTGGCAGTCCGTTGGATATTCAGTGGTTTTCTCCAACACCACATCTCAAGGCATTAATTCTTCTTCTGTCATCCCTATTCACTGTCCAGTTCTCAGATGCATAACAAGTGATCTGGAAAAACTACGGTCTGAATCAGACACACCTTTGTCCTCAAACTGACATCATTATTCCTCAATAATTTGGAGAGGTCCCTAACTCTTTCCCAATGCAATACATCTCCTGATGTCCTGACTGCGAATACCAAAGCTGTTAATTGTGGGTGCAAGGAGAAGAATTTGTTAACAATTTCAATCTCTTCTCCATCTACCATGATTTTGCCAATTGGTCCAGTAGTAAGAATCTTTGTTTTCTTGACGTTGAGATGCAATCCATATTGAAGACTGCATTTCTTGATCTTCTGTAACAAGTGCTTCAAGTCCTCCTCACTTTCAGCAAGCAAGGTTGTGTCATCTGCATAATGCAGGTTATTGTATTCCAATTTATTATTATTATTATTATCATATTCTGGTCTTGCTGTCAATGCCTGTGTATCAATATTTATGTGTTACATTTCTTTCTTAACACTTCTCTAAACAAGATATTCTGATGGCCAAAACAAACATGTGAAGAAATGTTCAAAATCTCTAGCTCTGAGAGAGGTGCAAATCAAAACAGCTATGAGATATCATCTCACCTCAGTAACAATAGTAAAGTTCAACAGAGCAGCAAACAACAAATTCTGGTGAGGTTGTGGAGAAACTGGAACTCTTATTCACTGTTGGTGGGAATGTAAAATGGTACAACCACTACGGAAGGCAGTATAGCACTCTCTCAAAAAGTTAGAAATAGAAATATCATTTGACCCAGCAATTCCACTACTGGGAATACACCCTAAAGAAACCAGAACTTCCATTCAAACAGAAATACGCACACCCATGTTTATTGCTGTGTTGTTCACAATAGCAAAGAACTGGAAACAACCCAAGTGTCCATCAACAGATGAATGGATAGAGAAACTGTGATATATTCACACAATGGAATATTATGCAGCACTGAAAAACAAAGAACTCATAAGTATTATACAAAATGGGTGACCCTGGAGGACATTAAGCTGAGTGAAAGAGCTCAGTCATGAAAGGACAAATACTGCATAATGCCACTGTTATAAAACAGGACTGACAATGGGGGTTGGGGAAAACTAAGAAAAGAAGGGGTAGATAATTAACACTACTTTGGAACAGATGAGGGAAAGAACTATTTAAAAGGAATATATGGGTAGGTATTGTTTGTATGACAACAGTCCAGAATAGAGGTACATAGCAAAGTTGACTGCGGAGGGGGAGGAAATTGTGCAAAAAGGAATGATTTTTTTAAGAGAAAAAAGATCTAGGGGGTGTGGGTAGGGAGGAAAATATGTAACAATGAATAGGTGGAAATCCAAGTTTTCTGTGAACTTTCTTTAAAATCACAAAAAAATTATTTAAAAAGTCAAGTATAGAAATCTTACACTACCTAGCTATTCCACTGCTAGGAATAGACGCCAAGGAAATCAGAACTGAGATGCAGAGATCTATGTTCATAACAAAATAGTTCACAGTAGCAAGAAAATGCAAACACTTCATAGGCTTATAAACAAACATGTATAGACAAATTGTGGTACATTCACACAACAGAATTTGTGTGTTTAAGGCATAAGGCATGTGGTTCAAATCCACTAGATGCTCCATGAGAGAAGGATGGGCATCTCCCCCTGTGTGACTTACTGCTTCTGAAAACCCACTGGAGGGTCAGCTATGGGTTGGTTCTGAACAACATACAATAGAATACTATGCAGCACTGAGAAATAATTCATTTGTAAAATACTACACAACATGGACAAGTTTAGAGTAACATTAAGCTGAGTAAAATAACTCAGGCACAAAAGGATAAATACGGAATTAGACCATTACTTTGAAAATAAGAGAGTAACGAGGGTAGAGGAGGATGGGGAGAGTAGAATTAGAATGTACAGTCAATGAATTAAGAATTAGGACAAGGTAAGATCAGATGGAGAGAAACTGGTGAAGACAATATGGCAGCACTTTTATAGGAGGCACACACTGCTATCAAAGAAATGAAGAGAGGACTCACTGTGGGTTGTACATGGAGGCTTTCCTCACCCAGCACATCTCTGAGAGCCAATTCGAGCTCCTAATGCAGCAGTAAGACAGAGTAAAGCTGCCCTTAGAGTTTCCAACGCTGTAAGTCTTCATCAGAGCAAACAACCACACTTTCTCTTCAGGAGAATTTACTGGGTTCAAACAGTCAATCTTTTGGTTAGCATCCAAGACCTTAAGGTTTGCACTGTGCTCCACATCTCCCATCCAGTTCTTGTGCATTCTGGAAAACACTGAAAGTACTTATCACTGTGGAAACTTACTAGGAAGGCCAGATGCAGCATGTCTGCCCAGAATGAAATATGATAAAAAAAGTAAGTGGCTTTAAAAACTGCTCTTAACTGATGCAAGAGGACTTTAAATTTGATTACAAAAATAAAACTATAACAGTTGTGCTTTTAATTAGAATATGGAATTCACATAAAGTTTACTGAAGGCTTTGGAGAAAGGGGATTTGGATGTTTTCAGGCTGTTTAATGATGTTGCCAGAAAGTGCTTTACTTCTAGTTTGAGAAGTCTAGGCCTCTTTGAACTTTAAGAAAAACCATCTTCAACTTTCATGATCAGTAACAACATGAATGTGGTTCTCAAATATAACATTAGCATGTAAATGAGGCTTTTCAATTAGTAAATGTGTTTCCCACACATCATTTCATTGGAGTTCAACCCGGTAAGGTCCATTGTTTCTATTAGCTGCCGTGGAGTCTATCCCTGACACAGGACAACTCCATGAACAACAGAATGAACAGATGCTCAGTCTTGTCCTATCCTCACAATCTCGTGAACTGGACTAATGTGATCGTGTTGTTGTTGTTGATAATTCCTGTCGATTGCTGTCGAGTCGAGCATGACTCATAGCAACCTTATGAAAAAAAGACCCAAAGCCTTTCTATGACTATCATCAGTTCCCAAAGGTCATAGAGTTTTCAGAGGCATGTTCTTGAGGAAATGGATGCCACTCCTGCTTCCAAATGGCCTTTAAAAAGAAATAGAATTTCTACTTCATGTTGCCTGATTTGCAGGCAGGTATGTAAACCTAAAATATAAACTACAGCATATGTTATCAAACTGTGGCTAAGTCTGAGAATAACAACAACATATTATCAATAATTTTAAAAAGCTAATGTTATTTATTGGTAGCAGGAGTGGCATCCACTTCCTAAATAGCATGCCTCCAGAAAATTCTATGAACTTTTATAAATGTCGATGGTTGTTTTAGTTCTTTTGTTCATGTGCTCGACTTGAAGGCCATCAACAACAACGTTACTTAACTAACAGCTAATGGCATTTCATGATTATAAACCTTAAATACTTAATACAAGTATAATTTTTTGGTGTGTAGAATTAATGGTGTACACATTAAGATTTCAAAGGCACTTTTTCAGGTTACAGGAGCCAGAGAATATTGTAATTCATTGATTGATTTATTGGAAGTAAATGATTACATCATTCTTCCTAGTTTATCATAGTCTGGAAATTCCACTGAAAGCACACACCAGCTTCCACTGACAGATGAATGATGACTATGCATGAGGTTCATCAACCAAGAATTCAACCCTAGGCTCCAGCACTGGAAGATGAGAATTCTATAAATGAAAAACCATTGCTACTTGAGGGTGGTAGGGATTATTGGGTTAATGGGAATCCCAGAACACTTGATTGTGCTTATATGAAACCTATACTTGGATGAGGGGCAGCCATCAGACCAAAGCAAGGAAACACTGCATGGTTCAAAATTGGAAAGGGTGTACGCCAGGGATGTATCCTATCTCCATACCTTTTCAATCTTTATGCAGCATAGATTATCCGGGAGCCTGGACTCTATGAGGATAAATGTGGCCTCAGGATTGGGGGAAGATCTATCAACAATCTATGTTATACAAATGACACAACTCTGCTTGCTGAAACTGAGGAAGACCTGAATCACTTGCTGTGGAAGGTCAGGGACTGAAGTCTCCAGTATGGATTGAGGCTCAATATCGAGAAAATAAAACTTCTCACCACTGGGCTGATTGTCAGCATCAGGATGGATGGTGAGGAGGTTGAACTTGTTCATAGCTTTAGTTTGCTTGGCTCCACAGTCAACACTCTTGGCACCAGCAGTCAAGAAATTAAAAGACATATTGTGATGGGAAAGTCTGCAGTTAGAGACCTCTCTAAAGTGCTGAAGTGCAAAGATGTCTGTCTGGAGACTAAGGTGCACCTGATACAGGCCATGGACTTTGCAATCACTTGCTATGCATCAGAGAGCTGAACAATGACTAGGGAGGATAGAAGGAGAATTGATGCCTTTGAGCTGTGGTGTTGGAGAAGAGTATTGAATGTACCATGGACTGCAAGGATAACAAACAGGTTTGTCCTGGAGAGGGTGAAGCCAGGCAGCTCCTTAGAGGTAAGGATTCTGAAGCTTCTTTTGACATACTTTGGACATGTTATAAGGTGGGACCAGTCCTTGGAGAGGAACGTTATGCTTGGGAGGATGTAGGGACAGCGCAAGAGAGGAAGACCGTATATGAGATGGATTAATTCAGTGACCGAGGTAGTGGGGGTAGGTGTGTCAGAGATAGTGAGATTGGCACAGTATAGAGCAGGGTTTAGGGCTGTTGTACATAGGGTTGCTATGAGTCGCAGGTGACTCGATGGCACATAACAACAACAATATTGTTTAAAGTGCAAAAGACTAGAAAACAATGAGGATTTTATATTTGTAACAGATGTGCTTACAGTGGGAGGTCCAGGTTGAGAACCTAGATATTTTGTCACTAGCTTGTGGCCCTTTCTTGTTGTTCACTTGCCAAACTGTTGCTGGAAGCTTTCAGCAGCTTCTGGAGTCTAGCCTGAATGGATCGTGGCTCTGACCTATTTGACATGTCAGACACTCCAATATTCAATTTCACACCATTAGTCAGCAGTCACTGAATGGAAGTTCAGGATGTCATGAGAAGCTAACATTGATCTCTCAATTAAAAAGCAAAACTCCCCTGGGAGCCAAACTTAGAGATAATTGGTTTTCTTGTTTAAACTGTATTTACTGGTCCCTACTTGCAGAGGGGTTGTAAAAGTGATTAAAAGATAGATGGATTAGCAAGAATAGGCTCTTTCTGGATACAAATCTGGTTACTGCAAGTGCTAAAAAGGCTTTAGCCACAAGTACCTGAAAATTAAAATGTCTTTAGGTGACATGCTCCTAATTCTTCCATTTTGAAGCTTTATGGGATCCATGGCGGATAAGGAGATAAGCATAACTGAGTGTGTATAAAGAAATGTTTTGAGAGGTTACTAAGGTACCATTGAGTCTTTAAAAAAAACTTACAGTGATCTCTTTGGCTTGCTGTAGCTGGATCTACTCCTGGACAAACAGCCCATTAATGGTCCAACAAATCAGCTACCTATTATACCAACCTGTGTGATCTTTTCCAAGTTTGTTGATCTCCACATGTCTAGATGGAGCAAGAAGACAGAGCATGAGAAGCAAAGTGAACATCTCTACCATGGACCATCTAGGGATAGCTTAAGTCTCCAAATCAAGTAGAAGAAAAACCAAAAAGATGAGGTAATTAACTGGAAAATTACTATTCATACCTATTCACTTTTTTATTTCCCCCCTCATCTTATCCCTTCCAAACTCCTCTGATAACCTCTTTGCTCCCTTTTCTTTTCACTAGATTTTGCCTAGAAATTTGGTCCAGTTTTACCTTTAATAAAAAGCAAAAACAAGAATAAAATGTCTTCCCTTCAATCATCTTTTTTTATCTCAAATTCTTTCCTCTCTTCTGCTTTATTTCATCGATAAACTTCTTGAATGATAATTTATTTCTTAATTTGTTTCTCCTTCTTGCCTTTGTATCACACTGTAACTGAGGTGTTCTTGCGTCAGTACTGGTACCATACTGGTACCCATGGCCACAGTACCAGTACCAAGGGCACTTGAAACTGCAATTCCGAGAATCCTTGTTCTCTTGTGAATTCTGCATCATTGTGCTCTTTTATATTCTCCCCATTTCTCTGCTTTCTTTATTTTCCTAACCTACTTTTCTGTCTTTTCTTTCTCCCACAATGTGCTAATTCTGTCCTCAGTCACCTACTATTTTTCGTCAACGCTAATTCTAAAATCAATGGCCAACATGATCTTCAGACTCCTAGACCCCTGTTCAGATTGTTTCTTCTGTCTAGAATGCCTTTACTCATTTTCCTAAGAAGGCACAACTTTGTTGAACATAGCTCTGAAACAAAAGTTCATGTTACCCTACAAACCCTTTTTCCTAAAGCAGACTTTTTGTTATGTTATGCTAGTATGCTAGTGTAGTAAACAGCATGTTCAGTTTTCTCATCTGCAAAACTAGATGAGAAAAATAAAAAAAAAATTCAAATACAATATAGGATTAAAAATTATGATAGAATTCTGCAACAATGAATGTATATTTTTAAGCAAGAAAAAGTAAACTGGGAAGGGGGAAGGGCGGGGGAGGCAGGTAAAAATTAGCAACAATGAATAAATGAAAATCTAACTTTCCTGTAAACTTTTGTTTAAAATACAATTAAATTTAGCAGGGAGAAAAGTGCAGCAATGAATGAATGGAAAACCAAAACCTCTGTAAATGTCTATTAATAACAATAATAATAATAAAAAAATTAAATTTAAAAAAATACTAAAAAAATTAATGATAGATCTGAAAGGTTTAAGGTATTGACCTCAAGACATAAACTATTAAATGTAAGGTCTTACTCTAAGTACTTATAGACATTATAGCTTATAGACTTACAAACATTAAGATTATTGTTCAAATTAGAGTCAGGAAAAAAGTCAAAGTCAATGCTGTAGAGTTGGAAATAACTCACAGCTGACCCTTCAGTGGTTTTTTACAGGCTGTAAATTGCACAGTATGAAATTGCCCATCTTTCTCCTGCAGAGCACTTGGAAGAATCAAGCTGCCTGATTTGGGGTTGGCAGCTAACTCACTAGACCACTAAGCCACAGAAGCAAGATGAAAAGAAAGTAAAGAAAAATATATAAGAGAATGCCACAATGGAGAAAGTAAGAACAGCAAAATGAGATGGTTGAGTATCACTTTCTACTCTGTTACTTATCCGTCCTATGTTACTAAGAAAAACTTTTTCACTGTTTGGATTCTCTTTTTCAATTATGAAAGCTAGAGTTTAAATGAAATGATACGTTCAAAGTCCTTTCTAGCTTTAGCTTAATGTGATGTGGTAAAAGTGGGAGAGAATTAAGACTTTCCCTGTAGTTTTTCATTATACATTTTTTTCTACTGCAAATATCCCTAACTCTTTTGCCCTTCTTTGTATCTACTAATTTTCACTTGGCAAACACCAAGCCTACTTGAAATCCACTATCTGTCCACTATACCCCAGAAGGTTGATGAAGAAAGTCACACAGGAAAGAAAAAGAAATCTGGTTTCATTTCATTAATTCATGAACTTACAGGTCCAATTACCACTTAGTAAACCTGGAAATCCTATTGTATTGTCTCCCCACTTCCATGTATATCTCTTTTACTATTATTCTTTTGCCCTCAAATCTCTCAAATGGCATTCCTCACTATCACTCTTACTTGATATCTGCTCCCCTTCAAACATCCTTGAGAAAACATCTTCTTAAATGTTGCAACTTAACTGCGTCTACGTTTCTTTTTCTTGGCCTTCCTATGGTTATAAAGATGAAACTCCTCCGCGTGTGTTCTGCATCTGATCTCTCACTTTCTAAAAGATTTTACTTCCAAAATTAGCTCCTCACTTATTTGTGCATCACTAATATCCCTTACATGCTGAATTATATTCACCAGATTTGAAAAGGTGGGGTCAATGCTCATGTTTTCATAATTAACATACAATTTCTCTGATCTCTCTTAGACTCTGCCGCTCCACTGAAGCTCTTATGCTTATTACCAAAAATAAGAGCCAATTCTGTCTTCCTCTTTACTTCCAATAGTACTTTAAAGTGAATTAATGATTTTGTTTTAAAACATGACTTTTTTAAAAAAGAAAACAATTAAAAAGCTGGTGTTTTTTTAGTATGGAACTCCCAAAGTTTTGGCAATTATGAGTTACACTCTGAACTGCAACAAATATAAAAGGTGCCATTGAACGTTAGAGGAGCTCTGGTGGCCTACTGCATAGTGTGTTACCAAAAGGTCAGTGGTATGGATTCTTGTGGGCTGTTTCTTTCCATCAAGGTTTGCCACCTCCGGAACCTGATGGAGTCCCTGGCAGTGAAGAGAGGTTATTGCACTGGAGGCATGGTATGTTAATGGAAAAGGTAAAACAGGGAATCCAAACACCTCACTATTCAAAACAAAACAAAACAAAAGAATGCAACAACTAAAGGGGTATGGTCAATTTAATGAGAATGTGTGTTTATATTTAGGTGGAATAGTTTAGGTCCAAACACTCTTAAGACATATAATTTTTTTTCCCAACCATCACTGTTTCCTCTCATGCAATTAACAGAAACTTGTTAGTATATATTGAAAGACTATCCTATCCTTTTTTGATTGATTAGAGAACAGGTGTTCTCTTAGGCTTCTGATTCAGATATTTACTGATAAAGTTCAGCTCCTTTTGAAAAAATGTTTTATTAGTTGTTCCTCAAGATTAAAAAAAAAACAAAACAACCCAATCAATTCTTGTAAATTCTTATAAATTTTGAGGCATGTTTTTCAGAGTGTATAATGAGTGAAATTGTTGTACCTGATGGGGTTAAGAATAGAAATAAATATATAGCTCAGATTTATAATTGGGTTTGATGGGAACAGCGATTTAGCTTTCATTTGCCATTTGAGCATTATTTTTTTTAAATCTTTAGGAAAACATCCATCTTGATGTGAAACTCCCAAGATGAGTTGTACATTTCATCTAAGCATTTGGGAGCAGCCATCTTTCAACTCCATGAATGGAAACAAAAGAGGAGCAGGGGAAATAACCCCTAATAATCTGTTACTTAACACAATTTATTAAAAACATTAGTATGTCAAAGGAGCTCCGGTGGCCTAGTCCAAAGGGAGCTACACTGCTAACCCAAAATGCAGCGCTTCTGTAGAGGTTCTGACCCACAAATGGCTCTGTGATAAGAAGTCTCCTTTTGTGCTATTGAAAGCCTTGGAAACCCACTGGAGGGTCAGTTCCAACTCAATAGCAGTGAGTTTTGAACCATATTTCAAGTACTCAGTAGCCATCTGTGGCAGCTGCCTACCCTACAGGACAGACCGGGTTTAAAGTAGCATTTGAGGAGGTACTGATGACCACCTCAGAGTACAGTTTAACATTACACTACAGGAAGGAAAACCAACAGAGCTAATATACCCTATCTTGTTTCGTTTCCACTCTAAGACCTTTTAAAACATTTTCCTTTTTTTTCATTTTAAAGTTTTGTAGTCATTTGGTACCCTGACTGATGTTAGTGCTCCCACAGATGTAAAGTGTAAGTAAAGACATGAGTAAAATTTATTTTGCAGTAACTCCATATTTGTCAGCAGCTGGCTGAAATGCACGTTTCTAAATTGATCATTCTAAAATGTGTTTTCCTGATACTGCCATTAGATTAAATCTATATTCATCTCATATTGACAAATGCATGGGATGCCCATAAAGTTCCCCCAAAACAGAATTTTCTATTTGTGGAGAATACACACACACACACACACACACACACACACACACACACACACACACACAATTTACATGGCTGACTATGTAGAATTTAAAAAAACTTTTCAAAGGAATTATGCTCTTCGCTATTTATTTCATTCCTGAATTGACCTTAGCCTTTTGTGTTCATTGATTAAAAGTATGTGAGAGCAGATTTGATCTTAGTTAAACACGGGTTTTGTTACTCTGTTTCCTCTTCAATTTCCTCCTGCCTCGCTAAGGACTCCTTTCAGACTCCTGTTTTCTTCCCTTCCTCTGCCAGACAGTCAAAAAGACTCTTCTGTCTTTTTTTTTCATTCTCATATTTTATTGGTTTGCATAAAATCACTCATAGATATTGATTTTCACACATATACATTGTGTTTTCTACCATCTTTCATTAATATATTGAATTTATATGTTCATACACACATTGTATTTAATATCATGAATTCCTACTCATCTATGCCTATTATTGCCTCATCTTTTCAAATCACGATTTAATTTTCCCTATTCCTCTACCTCCCTTCTCTACACACTAACCCTCCACTATCCTTCCTTCTCCTTTATCCACCCCTTCTCCCTTCCCCTCTCTTTTCTGAACATTTATACACATCTTAATCAGTAATCCCTTTATTTTTTATAATAGTGGTCTTATGTAATATTTGTCCTTAAGAGCCTGAATTAGTTCACTCATCATAATACTGTGATTTCCTTGGAGTAGATTCCTAGCAGCAGAATAGTTGAGTCATATGGGAGTTCTAGATACAACTTTTTTAGGAAATGCAAAATATAGCCAGAAATGCACGACCAGGAAAGGATAAAATCGGCAAATGGAACCTCCTAAAAATTAAGTCCCTGTGTACATCAAAACCTTTTTCCAGTAGAGTAAAAAGAAAGCCTATAAGCTGGGGAAAAAACTTTGGCAATGGCATCTCTAACAAAGGTCTCATAATTAAATTGTACAGCATACAATAGGGCCTCCACAAGAAAATTATAACCTAATCACAAAATGGGCAAAAGACATGAAAAGAACCTTCACAAATGAAGACATTCATATGGCCAATAGACACGTGAAGAAATGTTCAAAATCACTGGCAATCAGAAAGATGCAGACTAAAACAATAAGATATCCTCTCACCTCAATCAGTAGAAGTAGCAAAGTTTAACAGGACAGCAAGTAATAAATGTTCTAATGCATTGCTAGTAGGATTGTAAAATGGTACAGCCACTATGAAAGAGGCTCTCAGAGTTCAATAAAGGGCATTCTTATATTCCTGTAATCTCTCTTTAGAACACTTTACCAGTTCTTGTGACTTGTTATATTACCTATAGTTTTTGACTCCTATGTTTATATCCCAGGCTAACTCTCTCCTCTGAGATAAAAACTCTTAAATCTAACTGTCCTCTTGAACTCTCTACTCAGAATTTTCTCAAATATCTTACGCTTAACACTTCCAAATGGATTTTGTATGTTTTAGTTAATTTTGCCTCTATCTTAATCTTTGCCACTCTTTTAAATGGCAGTAGCTACTCAAGTCAAGCACAAAAGAGTTATCTTTGATCGATCACTTTTTCTTACTCTTTCTATCTAATATGTTAACAACTGTTGATATTTTTTTCTTTCAAACTAGTTTGAATATGTCTTCTCTGCATCTTTTCTACAACCACCAATTTACTGCCATCTCTTACCTAGTCGACTGTAATAATCTAATTGCTTCATAGTCTGTTTGAGCCTCCTTTTGATTTCTTTATTACACAGCTCTCAAATAATTTTGTTTGTTTTTATTTTTTTGGTGCTTATTTTTCCCATTCACATTGTGTTTCTTATAATCATTCTTTATAGATTGTGTTTATAAAATAAATCACCATTGTTCTATGCTCATTACTATCCTTTTTTTTTTCAGATCCCTTACTGGATCTTTTCTAATACCTTCACCCCCTCTCTCTACCTACTAAACTCTGCAACCTTGTGATTTGCCCTTCTCCCCACCCTGAGACTCCCTGCCCCCTCCTCTTTCCTCTTTGTATATCCACACACATATTACTAGTTATACTAGTTATCTTCTGTTTTTAAAGTAATGGTCTTATTCAGTATTTGTCTTCATGGGCTTGAGTTAGTTCACTCAGCATAATGCTCTCTAGCCTCTCTCGTGTTATATAGTATTCTTCGAAATGATTGCTCCTGAGTGCTGCATAGTATTCCATCATGTGAATGTACTACAATGTCCCAATCCAGTCATTTGTTGATGGACATTTGGTCTGTTTCAATATTCTTGCTACTGTGAATAACATTGCTATAAATCTCAGTATACAAATCTTTGCTTGTGCCTCAGTTCTGTTTTCCTTAGGGTATACACCTAGCAGTGGAATAGGTGGGTCATAGGGAATTTCTATGTCTACCTTTTTGAGGAAAGGCCAAACTACTTTCCAGAGTGGTTGTACAATTTTACAATCCCACCAACAATGTATAAGAGTTCCTATCTCGCCACATCCTCTCCAATATTTTTTGCTCGCTGTCCTATTATACTTTGCCACTGCTACTGGGGTGAGATGGTATCTCCTTGTTATCATCTCCATCTTATTGCCAGTGATTTTGAACACTTCTTCATGTATATATTGGTCATCGGAATGTCTTCTTCTGTGAAAAGTCTTTCCATATCTTTTGCCAACTTTTTGATTGGGTTATCAATCTTTTTCTTGTGGAAGCCTGGTAGTAGTCTATAAATTTTCATTATGAGACACTTGTCTGAGATGACATTGCAAATATTTGTTCCCAGTTAAATGGTTTCCTTTTCACCCTGTTAGAATTTTTTTTTAAATTGTGATTTTAACAAAAATTTACAGAAACATTGGTACACACAGGGACTTATCCTTTGGAAGGTCCCATTCATAGGTGTTAATCCTCTCCTGGTTGTCTACTTTGGGCTGTATTTGCTAGCTTATTTATACTGTAGGCTAATTTGCTAGCTTATTTATATTGTAGGCTAGTCCTAAGTGGAACTCTGGTGGGTTAGTTGTAAGAATTTGTGCTGCAACCCTGAAGGCACGATTCTAATCTGCCACCTGCTCCACAGGAGAAAGATAGCCAATCTCCTCCCATATGATAAAATGCCTCTGAAAACCTGCCACCTCTGGCAGGTTCAAATCAAGGTCAGGTATGGGTCGGTTCCAACTCGATAGTACACAACAACAATGTGATAAATTACGTTGATTCTTATACGGAACCATCCTTGCATTGTTGTTGTTGTTATGTGCCATCTGGTCAACTGAGACCCTATGCACAATAGTGTTGAACTCTGACTTATATTGAGCCAATCTCAAAACACCTCCAAACACATACCTGCCTCAAAAACACCTACCCCTATTACCCCAGTTACTGTGTCAATTAATTTTATCCAGGGTCTCTCTCTCCTGTCGTGTCCCTCCACCCTTCCAAGTATTCCTTCCCCAAGGATTGGTCCCTCCTGGCAACATGCCCAAAGTAGTGTTACAGAACTTCAAAATCCTTGCCTCCAAGGAGCAACTTGGTTTTACCCTCTCCAGGACAGACCTGTTTGTTCTCTTTGCAGTCCATGGTATATTCAATATTCTCCAGCACCACAACTCAAAGACACTGATTCTTCTTCTGTCACCCATAGTCACTGCCCATCTCTCTGATGCAAAGGCCATGGCCTGGATCAGAAGCACCTTAGTCTCCAGAATGACATCATTCCTCTTTAGTACTCTAGAAAAGTTCCTGACAGCAGATTTTCCCAATACAATTCATCTTTTGGTTTCCTGTTAGTGCCAAAAGTGTTGATTGTGGACCTGAGCAAGCTGAAGTTGTTAACAATCTCCATCTCTTCCCTTCCTTACATACCTTTTAAGAATTCTACTTGTTCATGATGAATTATTCCTTTTTGCATACTGTTGGATTCTATTGGCTAGGATTTTGTTAAAGATTTTTCATATATATTCATGAGAGATATTGGTCTGTAGGTTTCTATTTTTTGTAATATATTTGCCTGGTTTTAGTATTAGGGTTATGCTTGTATCATAGAAGGATTCTGGAAGGGTTCCTTCTCTTTCTATTCTTTGTAATAATATAAGTAGAGTTAGTGGAAGTTCATCTCTGAATGTTTGGTAGAATCCAGCCATGAAGCCATCTGGGCAAGGACTCTTTTTGTGGTGAATTATACTCAATTTCTTCTTTTTTGCTACATCTGTTCAAGTCTCCTATGTTTGGCCTTGTCCGTCTATATAGCATGTGAGTTTCTAAGACTTTGTCCATTTCCTCTTGTTGTTATATGCCATCCGAGTGAACTGCAACTAATAGCGACCCTACACACAATAGCTCTGAACCCTGCCCTATCCTGAGCCAATTTCACTGTTTCTGACACATCTACCCACATTATGCCAGTTATTCCTTTTAATAATATTCTGTTATTATCATTTTAATTTCAGCTGGTCCTGTTGGAATGTCACCTATTTAATTTTTTAAAAAAATTTTTTGTTTTATTTCCTATTCAAGTTACTTGTGCCTTTTCTTTCTTTTCTTTTATTAAGTTTGCCAACGGTTTGTCTATTTTATTGACCCTTTTGAAGAATTAGCTCCTGGTCTTGTTGATGTTTTCAATTATTTTCCTGTTTTCTATCTCATTGATTTCAGATTTTGTCATTCTTCACTTTCTTCTAGAGGATATGGGATTAGTTTGTTGTTCTTTACTATTTGATAGAGGTGTTGAATTAGGTCATTTATTTTATCTGTTTCTTCCTTTTTTTATGTGTTTGGCTATTGCTATGAACTCTCTCTGAGGACTTCCTTAGCTCAGAGGTTTTAATATGTCCTATTTTCATTTTAATTTGTTTTAAGAAACATTTTATTTTATCTATTCTTGGACCAAGAGGCAGTCATCAGAACAGAGTAAGGAAACACTGCATGGTTCAAAATTGGGAAGGATGTACACCAAGAATGTGTCCTATCTCCATACCTTTTCAACCTGTATGCAGAACAAATTATAGGGGAGGCTGGGCTCTATGAGGAGAAGTGTGGTGTCTGGATTGGTGGAAGATCCATCAACAATCTGCGTTATGCAGATGACACAACCTTGATTGCTAAAACTGAGGAGGACCTGAAACGCTTGCTGCAGAGGGTCAAAGACTTCAGCCTTCAATATGGATTGAAGCTCAACATCAAGAAAACAAAGATTCTCACCACTGGGCCAATTGGAAGCATCACTATGGATGATGAAGAGATTGAGATTGTTCATAGGTTTAGTTTGCTTAGCTCCACAGTCTTGTCACCAGCAGCCAGAAAATTAAAAGACATATTGTGATGGGAAAGTCTGCTGTTAGGGACCTCTCCAAAGTACTGAAGAGCAATGGTGTCACTCTAGAGACTAAGGTGCATCTGATACAGGCCATGGTCTTTGCAATCACTTGTTATGTGTCAGAGAGTTGGACAATGACTAGGGAGGATAGAAGGAGAATTGATGCCTTTGAGCTGTGATGCTGGAGAAGAATATTGAGGGTATCATGGACTGCTAGGAAAACAAATAGATTCATCCTGCAGAGGGTTAAACCTGGCTGCTCCTTGGAGTCAAGGATTCTGGGGCTTCGTCTGACATACTTTGGACATGTTGTCAGGAGAGACAGGTCCTTGGAGAGGGACATCATGCTTGGGAGGGACAGCACTAGAGGGGAAGATCCTCTATGAGGTGGATTGATTCAGTGACTGGGGTAATCGGGATGGGTGTATCGGAGACAGTGCAATTGGCACAGGACAGAGCAGGGTTTAGGGTTGTTGTACAATAAGGTCACTATGAGTCACAAGCAACTCGACAGCACTTAACAACATAATCATGTTCTGTTGTTGTGTGCTATTGAGTCAGAACTGACCCATAGCTGATCCTTCAGTGGGTTTTCAGAGGCTGTTAAATGTATGGGACGAAACTGCTCATCCTTCTCCTGTGGAGCAGCTAGTGGATTCAAACCATGTGCCTTCCAGGATTGCAGTGCAATTTCTTACCAGAGTGTTCTAGTAGGGTCTTATTTAGCTTCCCTGTGGGTATTTTTTGTAAACTTTATCATCTTGTAATTAATTTATAGTGTTATGGCATTTTTGTCTGAAAAGATACTTTGTATTATTTCAAAGCTTTTAATTTGTTGACACATGCTTTTTTTTTCCCAAGGACACAGTGTGTCCTAGTTTATGAGTTTTTAAATGTCTTACTATATGATTTGTAGGACACAATGCTTTTTTGATTGCTTTTCCTTTTTGTAGGACATAATGATTTGTGTCTTAGTATATGATCAGTTCTGGAGAATGTACCATGTACACTTGAGAAGAAAGTAAAATGACTTTTAATTGGTACAGGGCCCTAAATTCATCTACAAGTTCGAGGTGGTCGATTGTATAGTTTAGATCTTCGGCATCTTTTTTTTTTTTTTTTAATTGTGATTTTAATGAAAATTTGCATTTTTGTTAAGTTTCGTCTGAGTTTACCTATTCTTTGGTGAGAGTGGTGTGTTAAAGTCTCCTACCACTTTGGTGATGCTATCTATTTCCTTCTTCACATCTATTAACCTTTGTTTTATGTATTTTGAAGGCCTATCATTTGATGCATAGATGTTGATCAAGGTAATGTCTTCTTGATTCATTGTGCCTTTAATAACTATATAGTGCCTTTCCTTATCTTTTATGGTGGTTTTCATCCTGAAGTTTATTTTATCAGAGATTAGTATTGCCACTCCTTTTTTTTTTTGTGGTTGCCGTTTGTATATTTTTTCCCAGCCTTTGATTTTGAGTCTGTCTTTCTCTCAGTTTTTTAGACATTACTCTTGTAGGCAACATATTGATAGGCTTTGGTTTTTGAGACATTCTGCTACTCTTTGTCTATTGATTGGTGCATTTAGTACATTCACATTAAGAACGATTATTGATGGATTTTGTTACTACTATTTTGCTATGTTACTTTTTCTGTTGTTTCTAGTTACTGTGGTCCATCTATTTTCCTTTGGAATCTCTGTGTGAAGGACTTCCCTTAGAATTTCTTATATAGTTGGTTTTGTTTTCATGGGTTCCTTAAGTTCCTACTTTTCTGCAAATAACCCAATTTCTCCTTCACATTTGATGGCAGTTTTGCTGAGTACAGGATCTTCAATTTACAATTATTTTCTTTCAGCCTTCTATATACTCCATCTGTCTTCTTGCTTGCACAGTTTCTGCTAAGAAATCAGAAGTTAATCTAATTGGTACTTCTTTGTAAGTTGTTCTTTCTTTTTTCACACTGCTTTTAGTATTCTGTCTTTATCTTTAATCTTGGAAAATTTGACGAAGGTATGTCTTGATGTTTTTCTTTTGAAGTCTATTTGGAGTTCACTGAACTTCTTGAATATAGATTTCCTCATTCTTTATGATATCCAGGAAGTTTTCTTCTAGTACTTCTTCCACAATTTTCTCAATGATTTCCCTCCCTGCCTTGTGTTCTGAAATTCTAATTACACGTTATTTCTGTTGATGTTATTTCACATGATTCTAATGATTTCTTTATTTTCTTTCTTCCTCCTCTGTTTTTTTATTTTCTAGTATGTTCCCCTTGAGGTTCATGCTTCCAGCTCACTGACTTTCTGTTCCATCTCTTCTGTTGTTTTTGTTTGTGTTTTATTGGTTTGTTTGCTTGTGGGTTTTGGGGTTTTTTTGTTTTGGTTTTTTGGTCCCTCTAGCATTTTGGAAACTTCTGTCATTTTGGTCTTGATATTCTGTTTTTCATTTTCATGAGTTTATAATATTTCTAGTACTGTTTGCTCTAATTTCTCTATCTTGTGATGATTTTTGAGTTCTTGTACCTCTTTATTTATAGTTTCAATTTTTTATTCTATGTTTTGCCATTTTATCCATGGTGTTCATGTTCTTCTACATCAAAATATTTCTTCTCCATCTCTGTCTCTGAAATATTTGCTCTATTAATGGTTTCTACCTTTTCTTCTACCATTTGCACCTTCTTCTGCAGTTGTTCATATAACTCCACAACAATATATTGCTTCCAGCTCCCTATATCAGAGGAATTAGCTTTATTTGTAGCTGCCATTCTATACCTTCTTCAGTACCCGTTCATATAACTCCATGTCACTATATTTCTTCATCCTTCCTGTCTATGGGATATTCATTGTGTCTGTAATATGTTCTTTTTTACTTTTTTTAGGAGAATGTTTGTTGTATTTTTTTCCCACAATCTTTGAAGCCACCTGCTGCTTTCTTGGCATTATGGGATGTATTTCTTGGTACGTGTTAGGCTGTTTATGTTGTGTCCTGTAGAACTGATTGTAGCCCCCTCTCCTGAAGTCATCTACTGTCCTCTTTGGATTGTGGAGTGTCACTGCCAGGCATGTAAATGAAGCCATTTTCTCCAAGGAGACTGCAGGCCACTTCCTCCATAGCTCCTCAATATGCTGACTATGGGAGTGAATCTCTCACCTGATTGCAGCCCTTTCTCATGTAGTCTACTATCCTTGACCTGTGGAGTGGTGCTGCCAGGTTACCTACCTCTCTTCACTACTCTCTCTGGTGGTTCTGGAGGACCTTCTGCTTCAGGACCTTATTCCTGTGGCTGCTGAATGCTAGAGCCTTCCAATCGAGGCATACAGGTGGAACAGCAGGATAAAATCCAAGGTGAGGGCAATTTGTTAGCAGGATCCTGTATGTTCGTGTTCCCCACTTGGCTTGAGGATGCAGGTTGTGACAGATTCCTTCTGCTGGTAGTGGCTGCATTCCTTAAGCCTAGAGGCATCGAAGGCAGCCCAGTGGAAGTCAGAGCTTCAGACTTGCACCAGGAGAATAAGGAAAAGTACCTGTGATGAAAAGGCAAGTGTGAGTTGTGACACCAAAGAAATTTTAAACTGTACATTTTATTTCATTCCTCTTAAAGTGGCCTACATGGACCTGAATAATTTGATTATTTTCTAATTTTTTAGCTCATATGTTCTCTTCTATATTTATCTTCTTTATTTCCCAAAACTACATATCTTTCCTTCTTCATTATTTGATTCTTCTTCTTCTTCTTCTTCTTCAAATGCTTTCCTCCATCTCTACTATCAATTTTGTATAACAATAACTTCCTCATTTGTCAAGTTAGATGTTCCTTGAACACTCCAACAAAGTAATCTCCGAAACATAAATACATACTTAAACACACAAACAGAGATAGGTAGATAGAGAGGAAGAGAGGGAGATAAAACCAAACATAGTTCCTATTTTGGGTTATTTTTGTTGTTTTCATAGTATTTCTCTCAACTCAGACAACTTAGGCATCTCCTTTGTTTTCAATGGATCTCTGTACCCTAGAATATTAACCTGTGAGATATACAGAATATTAAAAAAAAGATTGACTTCATTGAGGTTTTTATCCCTACACACTTATCAAAGAATTTAACACATAATAGACCTTTATGCAATATATGCTGAGTGGATGAATTATGGTCCAGGAATTCATTAAAACATGCTAAAAAGGATCAATACGCCATTCTTTAGGGGAGTGAACTGTCAGAACAATGAAGTAACTAACTCAAAGTCACTCAGTCAGAACATGACAGAGCTGAGTCATCAACTCAAGTATGTACCTTTCCATTATGCCTTACGATCTTCTCACTATTATCACTTCATCTTCACTCCACTATGCCCCTCTACTAATTTTTGAGCACTTGACTGATATAAGTTGAGAGAATTAGACATTTTCAGTATGATACACCAGATGGAATTCAAGACACCTAATTTAATTGGTATGAAATTTCTAAAGCAAGAAAGAGATTTGACCATAGACATTATGTAACTTATAGTATTGAGAATTTTCATTGTTAATGTTATAGGGATCTCTAGTGGCCTAATGGGAAACAGAACTGTCATCCCAAAGACATGCAGTTCAAATCCACCAGTTGCTTTTCTAGAGAAGGAAGGAAAATCTCCTTCTGTGTCATTTATAGTCTCTGAAAGCCTGCTAGATAGTCAGATATGGGTTGATTCTGAATCAATGACGTACAACAACAATTATGATAACACCACGAGCAGAAGTAGAAACAATCAGAGTAAAATCTCCAAGGGTAGAAAAGATAGATAGATAGATAGATAGATAGATAGATAGATAGATAGATAGATGTGTACTGTAGAGTTAAAACTGACCCATAGTTGACCCTCCAGCAGGGTTTCAGAGGTCATTACTCACACAAGAGAAGATTATTCATCCTTCTCCTGCAAAGTAACTGGGGCCTTGAAACCCATGCCTTCAGTATTACAGCACAGTTTCTTACCACTATAGAGAGTCTATATCAATAGAGTCTATATCTATAGAGTCCATATGTAAATTTTTTTCCTAACTCCACACTCTTTATTTTCCACCCCTATAAAATTATATATTGTTGTTGGTGTTATGTGCCATCAAGTCACCTGTGACTTATAGTGTCCTTATGTACAATAGCTCTGAAGCCTGCCCTGTTCTGAGCCAGTCTCACTGTCTCTGATACACCTACCCCCACTGCCCCAGTTGCTGTATCAATCCATCTCATCACAGGTCTTCCTCTCCTGCACTGTCCCTCCACCCTTCTGAGCATGACGTCCTTCTCCAAGGATTGGTCCCTTCTGGCCACGTGCCCAAAGTATGTGAGACAGAGCTTCAAAATCCTAGCCTGCAAGAAGAAACTTAATGTCACTCTCTACAGGTAAGAACTGTTTGTTTTCTTGGCAGTCCATGGTATATTCAAGACTCTTCTCCAGCACCACAACTCAAAGACATCAATTCTTCATCTATCATCCTTAGTCATTGTCCAGCTCTCTCATGCATAGCAAGTAACTGCGAAGACCATGAATTGGATCAGGTGCATCTTAATCTCTAGACTCACATCATTGCTTTTCTGTACTCTGGAAAGGTCCCTGACAGTAGATTTACTTAATGCAATGTACCTTTTGAATCCTTGACTGCTGCTGGTACCAAAAGTGTTGATTGAGGAGCCAAGCAACCTGTAACTGTTAACAACCTCAATCACTTCTCTATCTATCATGGTGCTGCCAACTGGCCCAGCAATGAAAATCTTCATCTTCTTGATGTTGAGCTTAAATTCATATTGAAGGCCACAGTCCTTGACCTTGTGCTGCAAGCTCTTCAAGTCCTCCACAGTTGCAGCAAGCAAGGTTGCATGATCTGCACAATGTAGGTTTTTGATGAGTCTTTCTCCAATGCTTATGCTACATTCCTCCTCATAAAGCCCAGCCTCCCAAAGGATCTGTTCTGCATATAGATTTAAAAGGTATGTGTGTGTATGTGTGTGTGTGTATACACACAGAGACAAAGACAGAGAGTGTTATGTGCCATCGAGTCACTTGTGACTCATAGTGATCCTGTGTACAACATAGTTCTGAACTCTGCTCTATCCTGAGCCAATCTCCACCCTCCCAAGCATGATGTCCATTTCCAAGGACTGATCCCTCCTTGCAACATGCCCAAAGTATGTCAGACAGAGCTTCATATCCTTGCCTCCAGCCTGGTGTCCTACTCTCCAAGACAAAACCTGTTTGTTCTCTTAGCAGTCCATGGTGTTTTTCTATGACCAAAGCTCAGAGCCATCAATTATTCTTCTATCATCCCTTGTTGTTGTTGTTTTATGTGCCATTGAGTCACTTGCGACTCATAGCGACCCTATGTACAACAGCCCTAAACTCTGCTCTTTTGTGCCAATCGTATTGTCTCTGACAAACACGTCCCGTTTACCCCAGTCACTGAATCAATCTACCTCATAGAGGGCCTTCCCCTTCTGTGCTGTCCCTCCACCCTATCTAGCATGATGTCCCTCTCCAAGGACCTGTCTGTCCCTCCTTACAACATGTCCAAAGTATGTTAGGCAGAGCCTCAGAATCCTTGCCTCCAAGGAGCAGCTCAGTTTCACCCTTTCCAGGATGAATCTGTTTGTTTTCCTAGCAGTCCATGGTACCCTCAATACTCGTCTCCAGCACCACAACGCAAAGGCATCAATTCTCCACTGGGGAAATCTGCTATCAAGAACTTCTCTAGAGTACTGAGAAGCAAAGATGTCAGTCTAGAGAATAAGGTGTGCCTGATCCAGGCCATGACCTTCGCAATTACTTGCTATGCATCAGATAGCTGGACAATGACTAAGGATTACAGAAGACGAATTGATGCCTTCAAGTTGTGGTGCTAGAGAAGAGTCTTGAACATAGCATGTACTACCAGGAAAACAAATAGGTCTGTCTTAGAGAGAAACCAAGATTTTACTCAGAGGCTAGGATTTTAGAGCTCCATCTCACATACTTTGGGCATGTGGCCAAGAGGGACAAATCCTTGTACTCTGAACATCATATTCAGATGGGTGGAGGAACAGCACAGGAGAGAAAGCCCCCAGATGAGATGGATTGATTCAGTAACTGGGGTTAGGTGTGTTGGAGTTAGTGAGACTGGCTCAGGACAGGGCAGGCTTCAGAACTGTTGTATATAAGGTTACTATGAGTTGCAGGTGACTTGACGGGACATAAGACCAACATACACACACACACGCATGCGCGCACGCGCTTATGTCAGACAGAGTGTGGAAACTATCGAACTGTATCAATATATCACATGCAAGCAAGATTCTGCTGAAGATTATAAAAAAAAAATGACTGGAACAGCATATAGCTAATGTCAGGTGGATCTTGGTTAAAAGCAGAGTACCAGAGGAATGTCTATCTGTGTTTCATTGACTATGCAAAGACATTTGACTGTGTAGATCACAATAAACTTTAACTCTGAGAAGAAGGCGAATCTCAGAACATTTTATTGTGCTTATGCAAAACCTATACTTGGAACAGGAACAGGAGGCAGTCATCAGAAGAAAATAAGAAAATACTGTATGGTTCCAAATTGGGAATGGTGTGCACCAAGGATGTGTCCTATCTGCATATCTTTTCAATCTAAATGCGGAACAGATCATCCGGACGCCTGGGCTCTATAAGGAGAAATATGGCATCAGGATTGGATGTAGACTCATCAACAATCTGTGTTATGGAGATGACACAATCCTGCTGGCTGAAACGGAGGAGGACCTGATGTGTTTGCTGTAGAAGGTCAAGGAGTGTAACCTTCAATATGGATTGAAGCTCAACATCAAGAAAACAAAGATTCTCACCACTGGGCCAATTGGCAGCATCATGATGGATGGTGAAGAGATTGAGATTGTTGACAACTTCAGTTTGCTTGGCTCTAAAATCAACACTCTTAGTACCAGCAGCCAGGAAATTAAAAGATGAATTGCACTGGGAAAGTCAGCTGTCAGAGACTTTTCCAAAGTACTGAAGAGCAATGATGTAAGTATAGAGAATAAGGTGCGCGTGATATAAGCCATGGTCTCTGCAATTACTTGCTATGCTTCAGAAAGCTGGACAATGACTAAGGATGATAGAAGGTGAATTGATGCCTTTGAGCTGGTGCTGGAGAAGAGTATTGACTATACCGTGGACTGCTAGGAGAACAAACAAGTTCGTTCTGGAGAGGGCAAAGCCAGGCTGCTCCTTGAAGGCAAAGATTCTGAAGTTTCATCTGACATACTTTGGACATGTTGCAAGATGGGATCAGTCCTTGAAGAGGGACGTCATGCTTGGGAGGGTGGAACAGCATAGGAGAGGAAGACCCTGAAGGAGGTAGATTGATTCAGTGACTGGGGTAATGGGGATAGGTGTGTCAGAGACAATAAGATTGGCACGGAATAGAGCAGGGTCTTGGGCTATTGTGCATAAGGCTGCTATGAGTCACAGGCAAATATACATATAGTCTCTCTCCTCTCCTCTTCTCTTCTCT
>NW_006399766.1:13398469-13424577 GCF_000299155.1 Elephantulus edwardii | reverse complement strand
AAAAATAATTATATCTTTGAGAACCCTGTGACAAAGTTCTACTCTGCCCTATAAGTTCTCTGAGTCAGAAATTGACTCCATATTAGTGAGGTTTTTTTACTACACATCCTATATCTGCTGCTATAATTGAAGTAATAGATTAACTATCTAAATGAGACTGGAGACACAGTAAAATGTATTAAGATTAAGAATCTAGAAAGAAGTTAATTAAATGAACAAAGCTGTGGTGTTTTGTGGGTTTTTAAAAATATATATTGTGTCGACACACTTTATTTTTTTTCTAAAAATAGAGTTTAATCAAGTAATTTTTCACATTCTAATTTTTAGATCTAAATTATGACTATGATTGAAGAAGAAAATATGACTCAAATTTCAGAATTTATCCTCTTGGGTTTTGGAGATCTCCATGGACTTCAATTCTTTCTTTTTGGGCTATTTCTGACCATCTATATTTTGACTCTCATGGGCAATATTGTAATTCTAACCGTGGTATTAGCTGATAATTCCCTCCACACACCCATGTATTTCTTTCTTGGTCACTTCTCCTTCCTAGAAATTGGCTACACCACTACCATTGAGCCTATGATGCTAAGGACACTGCTCTCAGCTCATGAGCCCATTTCCATCTTAGCCTGTGCTTGTCAGTTTTACTTTTTTGCTGCCATGGTGGCTACAGAATGTTTTTTCTTGGCTGTAATGTCTTATGATCGCTATATAGCCATCTGTAACCCACTACATTACACCAGCATCATGGACTACTGGGGTTGCTTACAACTAGCTGGCGCCTCTTGGATGGCTGGATTCCTGGCACCTGTCCTTCTCATGGTCCTCATTTTTCGGTTAACATTCTGTGCTGCCAATGAAATTGATCACTTCTTCTGTGATTTGAAGCCCATCATCAAGCTTGCCTGCACTGATACACAAATAGCTGAGACGACATCCTTTATATGCACCTCTTTATTTGCCCTTGGCCCCTTCCTACTCACCTTGGCTTCTTACATTCATATTATCACCACTATTATGAGGATCCCCTCTACCACGGGAAAACAACGAGCCTTTTCTACCTGCTCTTCTCACCTGACAGTTGTCACACTATATTATGGGACCCTGGGCATAGTCTATGGTTTTCCATCAAGGCCTCATTATGAAGACCTATTGAAGTTACTTTCCCTTCTGTATACAGTGCTTACCCCTGCCCTAAATCCTATCATTTACACTTTAAGGAATAAGGATGTAAAGGTAGCTTTGAGAAAAATGTTGCAATAAAAGATGTATCTTTGAGAGAATCATTCTTGGATTGTTAGCAAGAATTGGAAGGAAAGAACAGGAGTAAAATTAATAAACTTATTATAAACCCTTGTTAAGATGAGTTAAAGAAAAGGCAATATACAATAAGCGGATGAACAGGCATTGTGGAATTAATTAATCTGGAATTAATTGTAAATAATTTTATAAACAAATTGTGTATGGTTGATGAAATGAAAAAGCAATATGCTGTGTAAACTTTTCCTCAGATCATAATAAAAAATTTGGAAGGAATAAAAAATCAATTTTAATTTCTTAGTGGCTCTTAGTACTTTTTCTAAAAACTCCAGCTAAACTGGGAACTTTATGTAGTGCCAGAATAGTTACTGGATTGATAATTCCTGTACTAGAAGAGGAGAAAGGAAGGTTAATCTGAAATGAATAGACAGACATTATGTGAACTGCAATCAACAATCTGGAACAGGACATACACCGCAGATTAAATGGAGGCAAGGGAAGAAAGGAAAGGGGGTTGGTGAATCCATAAATAGAAAGGGTGGATGAGGTGAGTGAATAACAACACATACTGATAGTTTGCTTAGACATGGGAATACGTTAAACAGAGAAGGTGGATGAAATAAATAGCAACCTACAGTAAAGGTTTGCTTCTTGTTGTTATGTGCCGTCGAGTCGCTTGGGACTCATAGGGACCCTATGTACAACAGCCCTAAACCCTGCTCTGTCCTGTGCCAATCACACTCTCTCTGATACACCCATCCCAATTACCCCAGTCACTGAATCAATCCACCTCATAGAGGGTCTTCCTCTCCTGTGTGGTCCTCCACCCTCCCAAAAATGATGTCCCTCTCCAAGGACCGGTTCCTCCTTACAACATGTCTAAAGTATATCAGAAAAAGCCTCAGAATCCTTGCCTCCAAGGAGCAGCCCAGTTTAACCCTCTCTAGGATGAATCTGTTCATTTACTTAGCAGTCCATGGTACATTCAATACTCTTCTCCAGCACCACAGCTCAAAGGCATCAATTCTCCTTCTATCCTCATTGGTCATTGTCCAACTCTCTGATGCATAACAAGTGATTGCAAAGACCATGGCCTGTATCAGATGCTTAGTCTCCAGAGCAACACCACTCACTGCTCTTCAGTACATTAGAGAGGTCCCTAACAGCAGACTTTCCCATTGCAATACATCTTAATTGTACTTATTACCTATGAATGAATATCTTAAAAAATGAGTTTTGTAACTTTCACTCAAATAATAATAAAAAAACTTGGAAAGAATAAAAGCCCTAGTTTTTAGTGGCTCTTATTACTTTCTGAAAACTCCAGAAGAATAGAGAACTTTATGTAGTGTCAAGAATAGTTACTGGAGGGGGATAGGGAAGAATAATTGCTGGATAGATAATTCATGTATTGGAATAGGAGAAAGAAAGGTCCATCTGAAGTAAGTAGACAATCAGATGTTAACGTGTACTGCAATCCACAATCTGAAACAGGACAGATACTCCTGATTAACTAGGGAAGTGGGACAAAAAAAAAAGAGAACAAAAAAAGCACCCATAAACAGAGGAGATAGATGAAGTGACTAGCAACATACAATAAGGGTTTGTTTGTTGTTATTATGTGCCATTGTGTTGCCTGTGAACCTAAGTACAATAGCTCTGAGCTTTGCCTTATCTTGAGCCAGTTTCATTGTCTCTGACACAACTAACCACATTACCTCGTCTCATCTAGGGTGACCTTTCCAAATATGATGTCCTTCTCCAAGGACTGGTCCCTCCTGGCAACATACCCAAAGTATGTGAGACGGAGCTTCAAAATCCTAGCCTCCAAGGAGCAGCTTGGTTTCACCCTCTCCAGGCCAGATCTATTTGTTCTTTTTGTCCATGGTATGCTCAATAATCTTCTCCAGCATGACAACTCAAAGGCATTGATCCTTCTTCTGTCATGGAAAAAACATTTTCCAGCACTCTGAAGAATAGTAATTGCAAAGACCATGACATGGACCAGGCACACTTTAACTCTCTAGACTTAAATAGTTGCTCTTCCATACTCTAGAGAGGCAGTGGACTTTCCCCAAAGCATTTCGTCTTTTGATTTCCTAACAGCTGGGGGCCAAGATTGATGATTGTGGAACCATGCAATCTAAAACTGTTAATAATCTCAATCTCTTCTCCATCTATCATGATGCTGTCAGTTGGTCCAGTGGTGAAAATCTTTGTTTTCTTGATGTTGAACTTCAATCTTTATTGAAGACTGAAGTTCTTGACTTTCTGCCACAAACACCTCAGGTCCTCTGTTCCAGCAAGCAAGGTTGTGTCATCTGCATAATGCAGATTGTTGATGCATTTTCCTCCATTCTGATGCCACATTTCTCCTCAAAGAGTCCAGCCTCCTGAATTATCTGTTCTGAAAGAACAGATTGAAAAGATATGGAAATAGGCATATAACTTTCTTGATTTCGAACCATGAAGTGTTTGTTTGCTTGCTCTGTTCTGATGACTACTTCCTGTCCAAATAATGGTTTCGTATGAGCACAAGGTATTGTAATGAGGGTCATTTGAGTCAGGCTTCCATGAGTTAGTATTACCTTGATGGCAATGAGTTGAGATCTAAAACATGCTATTCTGAGCAAAAAGAGCTGTGTTCATGCCAATATACCTTCCAAAAGTTTCTAGTTATGGAAATATAGAGCCTGAATACAGCAAATGTTTGTTAAACTAAACCAAGCGAAAAGAAGACCTGGCTTCCTGGAGATGGGACTGGGAATTATTTAGGATTCCGTCAAATGTGGCCAAAATGAGAAAAGGATATTTTCACCTGGAGAATTTAAGATCTTTGCATATTGTACAATACCAGCTGCCAGCTATCAGTGAGATGTCAGCATGTCCATGGACAGCAATTAGATGTAATTTTCTTCTTTTTAATATCTGAAACTGGGCCCTATTGAGATCAGGTAAGGAGCTCTATTAAAGGCAAGCTGTTCTTTGTGTAGCGCTTAATTCAAGGTACTTTAAAAGGCTGATTGCATGTCATGCTCTCCAAGGATAACTAATGCTCAATACAGTGGTTCAAGAAAGTTTAGAGACTACGTTATTCTTAAACCATAAAGCAAATAAGAAATCTTTGAAGGAAAAAAATTAGGGAGGGGAGAAATGTGGTAAGAAAGAATGGACAATTTTGCTCAGGTGACAGTTCAATTCAACTTGGCCTACAATAAGCCAGGTATCTAGAAATTCAGGCAAATATCAGATTTTAGTGGTGGTTGTTGTTTTTAGGAGCCATCAAGTCAAGTATAACTATAGCAACCTTGTGAACAACAGACCTGAATTCTGTCCTATCCCATGTTACCTATCCTCATCATCTTTGACACACTTGAGCCCATTGCTGCAGTTACTGTGTCAATCCATATCAATGGATGTCTTCCTCTCTTTCACTGACTTTTCCAAGCATGATATCACTTTCCAAGGAACAGCATCTCCTACCAACTTGTCCAAAGTATGAGAGACAAAGCTTTGACATCCTTGTCTCCAAAGGGCACTGTGCCTGCATCTTCTCCAAGACACACCTGTTCTCTCCTTAGGTAGTTCATGGAATACTCGGTACTCTTCTTTAACATCACAGTTCAAAAGCATCATCTTTTGTTGTCCTTCAGCTCTTAGATGCAGACCATGATCTGAATGAGGCACACCTTAATTTTCAAACTGGCATCATTGCTCTTTAGTATTTGGGAGAGATCCCTGACACCAGATTTGCTCAGTACAAAACATCTAATCTCCTGACTGCTACTGGTACCAAAAGGTGTTGGTTGTAAATCCAAGCAAGACTAAATTGTTGACAGTTTCAATCCTTTCTCCATCTATCATAATGTCAGCTATACCCCAGTTGTAAGTGTTGCAGGAAGATGAGACTCAGGGGAGATACTTTAAGGGTCAATCACCATGAATGTTTCTTTAGTAAGATGGAAGACTTTATCATGCTAGTAGAACTTTAGCAAGACTCAAGTTCAAAATGGCTGGGATCTCCAAACTGCTTTGTTCTGGGATGGGAAACAGACAAAGAAGTAGTTATGCTATCCTCTCATTGGTGGTCTTAAAGCCTCAGCATTAGTTTACAGTTTTAGCAGGGTAGATGGTGGTGAGTTTGGACGTGTTCTGACTTTCCAGATAAAGGAAAACTCTTAGAAGGCCACAGCTTCTCTAAAACAGTATAAAAAGAAATATTCTCACAGAATCACAGCTTTTCTGGCTTTTCAGATAAGGAAGCACCTGCAGAGACTCTCTTCTCCCTTCTTAGGAGTTCAAATGTTCTTGCAGAGCCTCTCTTTTTCCAGGGCTCCTTTCATAAGGATCTCAGTTTTCTTGATGTTGAGATGTGATCCACATTGAAGGCTGTGCCTTTGATCGTCTGAAGCAAGCACTTTAGATTTCTTCAATTTCAGCAAGCAAGGTGTGTCATCTGTATTACACAGATTCCTGATGAATCTTCCTCTGATCCCAAAGCCACATACCTCTTTATAGAATCCAGCATCATGAATTATTTGCTCAGTATACACCTTAATTAGGTATGGAGAGAGAATACAACCCTGATGCACACCCTTACTGATTTAAAATGATGCAGTGTTCCCTCGTTTCATTTGAACAACAAATTCTTGGTCTAGGAATGGATTTCATATAAGCGCAATTAAGTGCTCTGAGAGTCTCATTCTTCTCAATTTTAGGCACAGTTTGTTGTGATCCACAGTCAAATATCTCTATATAGTCAATAAAAAACAGAGTCATTCTTTTGGTGTTCTCTGCTTTCCACACAAATTCATCTGATGTTAGCAATGATATCCCTGGTGCCATGGTCTCTTCTAAGTCCAGCTTGAACTTCTGGCAATTTCTTGTCAATGTAATGTTCCATTTGTTTGGAGATGATCTTCAGCAAAATTTTGCTTGTGTGGGATATTAATGATATTGTTTGATAATTTCCACATTGTGTTGGATCACCTTTTTTTGGACAATTTATATTTACTTAATATTCTCCATTAACACCATAAGTTTGATTCATCAATTATTCTTTGGCCTTTCTTTTTCATTATCTAGCTTTAACATGTATATGAAATTAAATTCTAGGCTGCCTTCCACATTATAACTGATATTTATAAAATGCTAGAGTGCCTTCACAAGAAGACTTATAATCCAGTTATGAAATAGACAAACAACCTAAAAAAGACTCTTCACCAAGAAGGATATATGGATTATCAATAGATACATGACAAAATGTTCAAAATTACTAGACATCAGAGATATACAAATAAAAAAATAACAGTGAGATACTATCTCACCCCAGCAACAATAATAAAGTTTAAATCAGTTGGCTGGCATGAGAAGAGATTGAAACTCTCTTGCACTGTTTGTGGGATTATAAAATAGATCACCTTTTTGGGAATGGGAACAAATATGGATCTCTTCCAGGAAGTCTGCCATGTAGCTGTCCCTCCAAATTTCTTGACATACACTGGTGAGCACATTCAGAATTACATCTGTTAGGTGAGTATTCCATTTATTCATGAGAACGTGTTATTTTGCCAGTGTCTTCAATGCAGTCTGAGCTTCTTTCTTTGTTACCATTGGCTCTTGTTCATATGTTGTTGTTGTTGTTGTTATGTGTCATTGAGTCATCTATGACTTATAGTGACCCTATGTACAACAGCCCTAAATCCTGGTCTATCCTGTACCAATATTACTGTCTCTGAAACACCTACCTCCATTACCCCAGTCACTGAATCAATCCACCTCATCCAAGGTCTTCCTCTCCTGCACTGTCCCTCCACCCTCCCAATCAGGACGTCCCTCTCCAAGGACTAGTCCCTCCTTGAAACATGTCCAAAGTATGTCAGACGAAGCTTCAGAATCCTTGCCTCCAAGGAGCATCCTAGTTTAACCCTCTCCAGAATGAACCTGTTCATTCTCTTAGCAGTCCATGGTATGTTCAATACTCCTCTCCAGCACCACAGCTCAAAGGCATCAATTCTCCTTCTATCCTCCCTAGTCATTGTCCAGCTTTCTGATGCATAGCAAGTGATTTCAAAGACCATGACCTGTATCAGGCATACCATAGTCTCCAGACTGACATCATTGCTCTTCAATACCCTGGCAGGTCTCTTTCCCCATGCAATATGTTATTTAATTGCCTGGCTGCTGGTGCCAAGAGTGTTGACTGTGGATCCAAGCCAACTAAATCTCAATATCTTCACCATCCATCACGATGCTGCCAATCACCCCAGTGGTGAGAATCCTTGTTTTCTTGATACTGAGCTTCAACCCATATTGAAGGCTGCAGTCCTTGACCTTCTGCAGCAAGCACTTCAGGTCCTCCTCAGTTTCTGCAAGCAGGGTTGTGTCGTCTGCATAATACAGATTGTTGATGAGTCTTCCTCCAATCCTGATGCCACATTTCTACTCATAGAGCCCAGCCTCTCGGATAATCTGTTCTGCACATAGATTGAAAAGATAAGGAGATAGGACACATCACTTGCTCTGTTCTGATGACTGCCTCCTGGTCAAATTATAGGTTTTACATAAGCAAAATCAAGTGTTCTGAGAATTTCCATTCTTGTCAGAGTCATATAGTACTTTCTAAGATTTTTTTTCCAGTGTCAACAAACTCTTTTTGGTAGGGTGATTTTGTGTATTCCCCTCTATCTTCTTTTGATGCTTCCTGGATCATTCAAAATTTTGTCCAAGACATCTCTCAATATTAACAACTTAAAGCATGAATTTGTTTCTCAGGTTTTTTCAGCTTAAGAAATGCTGAGCTAATTCTTCCCTGTTTTATTCTTTGACTCATGCATTGCATATTTTGTTATAAACTTTGCTTTGTCTTTTTGAGCTGTCCTTTGACATCTTCATTTCAGCTCTTTTACTCTGGCATCTTTTCCCTTTGTTGGCTTCTTGATGCTCTAATGCAATTTTTATAGTTTCCTCTGAAATCCATGTTGTTTTGTTTTTCTTTCTATTCTATCTTTGTAATGACCTTTTGCTTTCATCATGGATGATACTTTTGATTTCATCCCACAGCTCGTCTGGTCATTGATCATTGGTGCTTGATGCTTCAAATCTATTCTTAAGATGATTTTTTTAAATTCAGGTGGAATAGACTCAAGGTCATATTTTTATTCTTGTGGATTTGTTTTCAACCTTTTCCCATTTTTATGTGAACTTGCACATGAGTAATTGATAGTCTGATTCACAGTCAGCACTGGGTCTGGTTCTGACTGTTGATATTGAGCATCTCCGATGATTCTTTCCACAGATGCAGCCAATCTAATTCCTGTACAGTCTGTCAGGTAAGGGACAGGTGGAAAGTCAACTATTTTGTTTCTTAAAAAAGATATTTGTTGCCCATCAACAAATGAATGGATAGAGAAGCTGTGGTATATGCACACAATGGAATACTATGCTGTATTGAAAAATAAGGGAATCATGAAATATTACACAAAATGGGTGACCCTGGAGGACACTATGCTGAATGAAATATCTCAGTCACAAAAGGACAAATACTGCATAGTGCCACTGTTGTAAAATGGGACTGAAATTGGGGTTACGGGGACACTGAGAAAGGTGGGATAAATGGTGTGTACTGCATTAAAACAGATGAGGGAGAGAATTGTTTAATAGGGATATATGATTAGTTATTATTGTCATGACAGGAGTCCAGAACAAAGGCTTTATAGTGGAATGGACTTTGGTGGAGGGATTGTATAACAATGAAAGAAATTTTATTTTACTTCAAAAAGAACAGTGAACTAGGGGTAAGGGGTGGGCAGGGAGAAGAGTGCAACAATGAATGAATAGAAATCCAAAGTCTCTGTAAACTTTCATTAAAATTAGCAATAATAAAAAAGGAAAACAGAATAACAGAAAGATGTTTACTTGTGTTTTATTGACTATATAAAGGCATTAGAATGTGTGGATTATAATAAATTGTGGATAACACAGAAGAGAATGGGATTCTCAGAACATTTAATTGTGCTCATCAAAAAACTATACATAGATAAGCAGTTCTTTGAATGAACAAGAAAACACTGTGTGGATTAAAATCAGGAAAAGGGTTGCATTTTTCCCCTCATACCTATTCAATCTGTAGGATGAGCAAAACATTCACGAATTTGGGCTACTTGAGAAAGAATGTGGCATTAAGATTGGAGGAAGACTAATCAACAACCTACATTATATAGGTATACAACTTTGCTTGAAGAAAGTGAAAAAAGATTTAAATACATGCTACATAAAAGCAAAGACTACACCCTTCAATTTAGATTACACCTCAAAATCAGAAGAACAGAAGTCCTCACAACTGGACCAATAAGCGACATTACAATAGATGATAAATTATTGATCTTGTCAATAATTTAATCTTACTTGGATCCACAATCATCCTTGGTACCAGCAGCCACGAAATCAAAAGACATGTTGCATCGAAAAATCTACTGTCAAGAAAAGTCAAGCTTACTTGACTCCAAAATTACTCTTGGCACCAGCAAGTCAGGAAATCAAAAGACAAATTGTGTTGGGGAAATCTGCTGTCAAGGACCTCGCTAGAGTGCTAGTCTAGAGACTAAAATGTGTCTAATCCAGGCCATGGTCTTCACAATTATATGCTATGTGTCAAAGAGCTGGAAAATTACTAAGGGTGATAGAAGAATTGATGTCTTTGAATTGTGGTTCTGGAGAAGACTGGAGAAGAGTCTTGAACATACCCTGGATCGCCAAGAGAAGAAATAGGTCTACTTCGAAGAGGATGAAACCAAATTTCTCCTTGAAAGCAAGGATTTTGAAGCTCCAGCTCACATACTTTGGGCACACGGCCAGGAGGCACCCTGGAGAAGGACATCACACTTGGAAGGGGGAGGGAGAGCTTAAGAGAAGAAGACCCAGGATGAGATGGATTGACACAATAACCATGGCAATGGGATTAGGTGTGTCAGAGACAATGAGACTGGCTCAGGATAGGGCAGAGTTCAGAGCTGTTGTACATAGGATCATTACAATTCATAGATGACTCAATGGCACATAACAACAACTGTCAAGAACTTCTCCAAAGTGCTTAAGAGGAAGAATATCAGGCTGAAGATTAAGGTGTGCTTAATCTAAGCCATTTCATTTTCATTTCCTTCCCATGCATTTGAAAGAATAGATGCCTCTGAATTATGGTTTTCTGAAGAGAATATTTATTATCCCATAGACTGCCAAAAGAATAAACAAGTTTGTCTTGGAGGAAATGCAAATAGGGTCCTCTCTAGAGTCAATAACAGTGAAACTTTGTCTTTCATACTTTGGGTATGTTGTCTGGTGGTGCTAGTCTTTGGAAAAAGACATTACGCTAAGAAAGGCAGAGGATCAGTAAAAGAAAGACCCTAAATGAGATGAATTGGCAAAGCAACTGCAACAGCGGGTTTGAAAATTATGAAGAACATGACAGTGTCACAAGGTAGGGCAAAGTTTACATTTGTTGTTTTCAGGGTCACTATGAGTCACAGTTAAATGGAGAGCACCTAGCAATATGTTTGTTGAACAAGTTAACTCACATGTTCTGCTTCCCTATTAATGTATATGTTTTCAGAAAGTCATCCTTATCTGTTTCACTTCTGTCTCTTTACACTAGAAGCTCAGTTAATATGTTTTCACTGAATCACTATGTTTCTCACAATCACTTTAATCTCATCTGGCTTCAATTTTCTCTAACTGCCAGGTTTTGATGTTTACCAACTCAGCACCAGCATCTCTTCAGTAAATATGGAATATAGATGAAGGTCTGAACCATCTGTGCTGTTCTGTTTGTTTTAAGGTCATCTGTGGCTTCACTACCCCAAAGCTTCATCACCAGCATCTCATACATTCATTTCATACAGCTCTGGTCCCTGTGAAAAAAAACACATGAATCAATGGAAACAAACAGTGAAGAAATCAAGAATACAGCTGAAAACAATAGGCATGATACTAATTTATTATAATAATTCATAAATTTTTATAATAGTAATTAATGGAACCTTTTTTCTTATTATTTTATAATGTTGTTATGTGTCATCAAGTCACTGGTGACTCACAGCAACCCCATGTACTATCACTCTGAATCTTGCCCTATCTTGAGCCAATATAATTGTCTCAGACAGACCTAATCCCATTTCTCCAGTCATTGAGTCAATTCATTTTATCCTGGGTCTTCCTCTCCTGCACTGTCACTCCACCTTCCAGGCATGATGTCCTTCTTAAAAACCTGGTCCCTTCTAGCCATGTGCCCAAAGCATGTGAGATGGAGCTTAAAAATCCTTTCCTCCTGAGAACAGCGTGGTTTTGCCCTCTCCAGGACAGACTTGTTTGTTCTCCTGACAGTCCATGATATGTTCAACACTCTTCTCCAGCACCACAACTCAAAAGCAATAATTCTTCTTCTACCATTCTTAGTCAGTGTCCAGCATTCTGATGCATAGCAGGTAATTGCTATGTATCAGGTGCACCTTAGTTTCCAGACTGACATCATTGCTCTTCATTACTCCAGAGAGCTTCCTGACAGCAGACCTTCCCAATGCAGTTCATTTTTTGATTTCCTGAGTGCTAGTGTCAAGAATGTTAACTGTGGAACCAAGCAAACTGAAGCTGTTAACAATCTCAATCTCTTCTCAGTCTATCATGAAGCTGACAATTGGTTCAGTGGTGGCAATCTGTTTTCTTGACATTGAGCTTCAATACATACTGAAGACTGCAGTCCCAGACTTTCTGCAGCAAACACCTCATGTCTTTGTCAGTTTCAGCAAGCAAGGTTATGTCATCTCCACATTCCTTGTCATGGAGCCCAGCTTCCTGGATGATCTGTTCTTCATATAGATTGAAAAGGTATGGAGACAGGATGCATCCCTGATGGACTCCCTTCCTGATTTTGAACCATGCAGTGTTCCCCTGCTCTGTTCTGAGGACTGCTTCCTGGTCCAAGATAGGTTTCACATAAGCACAAGCAAGTGTTCTGAGATTCCCATTCTCCTCAAAGTTAGCCCAATTTGTTGTGATGCACACAATCAAATGCCTTTACATAGCCAAAGAAACACAGATAGACATACCTCTGGTACTCTCTGCTTTCAGCCAAGATTCATCTAACTTTGGCCATAATGTCCCTAGTACTTCTTCTAAACTCAGCTTGTACATCTGGCAGTTCTCTGTTCCAGCAATTTTTTTTTAATCTTCAGCAGGATCTTGCTTGTGTGTGATATTAGTGATACTGTTCTATAATTTTCACACTCTGATGGGTCATCTTTTTTTTTTGAATGGGAATAAATACAGGTTTATTTTAGTTGGCCAAGTGGTTGTCCTCCAGAAACCATACTATGCTGCAGTGCACTAATGCTTTGGATATATGATATTTGCAATATAAACTCTTCATGATAGCCATACTGGATAGATATATTTTTATCCCCAGTTTACAGATCAGAAAGTGTATGTTCAAAGAGGGCAAACACAAAAATTTTGCTGATAGATAAAAGCTGTAGTATCAAGGTTTTTCTAACTTTAAGGCTTAGTTTACTGACATATATTCTCATTAATATTTTGACTTTCATAGATTCTTAGAAAGAATTTCTTGTTAATGGAAAAAGAAAAGAAACAGATGTCTCGATTTTAAATGCATTCCACAAAACAGCTATATTGAATGGAGGGGGAGATATTTTGAGAGTTAGGCTGAAATAGTTTTCTTTTTAGTGAGAACCTAACTCTCCTAACGATAGCCATAAGATGATGATTGTTTTAGTAATTTTAAGACATTACAGACAGGATAGATGTAGAGGTTGAACTTACCCTTATCACCCACTTCTAGAGTTCCAGGTAATAAGAGTCAAAACTTATTTCCTCCTCTACATTGCCACCACAAGCCAAGGTTTCCCTTGATGCTGTGACTTAAAATATCTGAGAAAGAGGAATAGTCCTCTCTAAAGTACAAGGGACTTTTAATAGGCATTCAGGTGGAGAGCCATGGGGTTGGCAGCCAGCAGTAGCTGTCAGGCTGGAAGACCCCAGATTTTATCTGCTATATTAATAAGGTGATGATTAGTGATCACCCAGTGTCTGCATTGCTCATGTGGAGGCAGATGGAAGATAAACAAAAGCCTACATATGCAAGAAAGAAACTAAGACTTGGGTTTAACTCTGTGAAAGTAATCCTATTTACAGGCACTTATGTGACCTGTTTATAATGTATGCTTAATTATCATCCAGCACAATAACATTTAGGCATATTATTAAATATGTGTCAGACTAATTTTGCTGTACATTTTTAGCAAATTCTGTATGTGCATGCTCTGTCTTTATAATTTGTTGCTCAGATTGTTCACAATTTAGGAAAAAAATGAAGGAGAACATTAATTGAGGGACCATGAGGGAGGGGGGCAGGTGCAGAGCCGGCTGCCTTTATAAGGTTGAATATTTACTGTGGGTAACCCACAAAGTGGATCATCAACAAATGCATAAAACCCAGTTGTTTAACTTCACCAGAGCTTTACAGGCAGCTCTACAATCTTTTATTCAACTATTGTTTTTTTCTCTGGCTTTATTCACGTCCACAATGAGTCTCAAATTTTTTATGGCCTCTTTAGCCTTCCAGTCGATCTCCTCCTCCTAACTTTTGCTCGATGGAAAAGAATGAACTTATCCTAGTCTTTGCATATCAAATCTGGAAGTTCCTGTCTCCTGTGAGCCTTTGGCCACTGACATATTAAGTATGTTCCTTCACCTGTGCTCCTTCCCTCCCATCTCCTCAAGGACTGATTCCTTATCCCTATATTTCACCATATGTTCATTCTGTCCTTTTCCTAGCCTTTTGCCATATACATTTTAGTAACTCAGTAAACTTTTATTAGAATTATCTTTTTTTAACAAGATTTAATGTACATTTATTCTTAACATGTGGAACATATAAAGATTTTATACTGAATAAATGATATTCATTAAGCCAGAGGAAAAGGAGGAATTTACATCAAGTTTTTTGTCTTTTTTTTGTTTTTGTCTTTTTTTTAAACTATATTATCTTGAAATACAAACGTGGAATCTCATCACTGAAAAATCTTTGAAGCTGTGTTTCTTCCTTTTAGTTGTACTGTATCTCTTTTTTTTGTCTGTATTGATAACCATTTCCTAAATCAATCCATGGCAACAATGTGCACACCTTCATGAAGTGATGATGGGCTGCTGTCTGCAGGCAGCACGGAGCATGGAGCATGACTTTATACATACGGAAACTTGTACATCACCCTCCCTCTCTCTCTCTCTTTTTTTTTTGTCTGTTTTCAGGTTTGTTTATTTTTTTTAGTTTTTTTTTCTTTCTTTTTAAATTTTTTTCTTTCTCTCTCTCTCTATTTTTTTTTTGAGATATGGCCCTAATGAAAAAATATATAAAATAAAAATAAAAAAGTATTTAAATCTACCATCACTTTGGAGTAACCACATCATGAAAAAGAAATTATCTTCAGACACATGCATATAGGGTACACACACACATGCACGCACCCTCACTGTTCCTCCAATTACTACTATTTTTACTCCTTCCTCTTATTTAAACTTGCACTCTTACATTTCTATATTTAATTAAATTAGAAATTCATTGAGAGTAAAATGTCTCTGTGTTGTTTAGCTTTTATTTTTTTATTTATTTCTTAACACAGATTAAAAAATTCAGGAGATGCTGAAAAAGTCTCACTCAATTCTTTCAGGCTAAGTCTACTGTAGAACAATGAGCATATCTAACTCTTTCTTTCTCAAATTGCTCTTGGGAAGGTTGATTAGGATAATATAAAGCATGTAGCTTTGGTATCAGACAGTCTTCAGTGATTTTGGGTAACTTACTTCATCTTTGAGATAAAATTATTTATCTAAGAGACACACCTGAAAAATGAATACAAAGACTAAAAATAAAAGAGGAAAAATATACCAAGCAAAAGCAGGAGTGGCAATATTAATCTCCAATAAAATAGGTTTCAATGCAAAAACCATCATAAAGGACAAGGAAGGCCACTACATAATGATTAAGGGGTCAATAAAATGAGAAGACATAACAATAATAAATATCTATACACCAAATGAAAGACCTACAAAATATATAAAACAAACATTAAGAAACCTGAAAAAGGAAATAGACAACACTACTATAGTAGTTGGAGACTTCAATACACCACTCTCAAGAAAAACTAGAACTTCCAGAAAGAAACTCAGCAAAGATGCTGGAGAATTAAACCACAAAATAAAGCAACTCAGTCTCATAGATATTTGTAGGCTAATGTACACCCCAAAAAGCACCATATACATTTTTCTCCAACGTGCATGGAACGTTCTCCAGAATAGATCACATTTTAGGTCACAAGGCAAGCATCAATAAATTAAAAAGCATAGAAATAATACAAAGCATCTTCTCAGACTACAATGCTACAAAATTAGAAATTATTAACAAGAGGATAAAAAAGAAAAAAACCATACATTTGGAAGCTGAACACCACCTTGCTTGAACAAGAGTGGGTACTAGAAGAAATAAAAAAATGAAGTTAAAAAGTTTCTTTAAATAAATGACACTGAAAACACAACTTATTAAAACCTCTGGGAAACAGCCAAAGCAGTAATCAGAGGTCAATTTATATCAATAAACAAACACATGAAAAGACAGGATAAAATGACCATTGACTCTCTAACCCAATATCTCCTGCAAATTGAAAAAGAACAGCAAGAAAACCTATAGCTCTCCCCCCCCCCAAAAAAAGAAACCAACCCTGAAATTATAAAAATCTGGGCAGAAATAAATGAAATAGAAAACAGAAAAACAACTGAAACCAGGAGGTGGTTCTTTGAAAAAGTCAATAAAATAGACAAACCATTAGCAAAATTAACAAATGAAAAGAGAAGGAAAAGACACAACCCCAATAAAGGATGAAACAGGCAATGTCACAACAGAACCTGCTAAAATAAAAGGGTTAACAATGGAATGAAAACCTAGAGGAAATGGACAAATTCTTAGAAAATCACAACTTACCAAAACTGACACAAATCAAAATTGAACACATAAACAGGCCCATTTCAAAAGAAGAAATTGAAAAGGTAATAAAACAACTTCTAGCCAAAAAAAAACCCTGGACCAGATGGTTTTACAAGTGATTTTTATCAAACATTCAGAGAAGAACTATCACAAATTCTACGTAAACTATTTCAGAAAATAGAAAAAGAGGGAGTTCTCCCAGACTCATTCTATGAAGCAAGCATATTCTTGATACCAAAACCAGGTAAAGACACCACCAAAATAGAAAACTATAAGCCTATATCTCTCATGAAGATAGATGCAAAAATTCTGAATAAAATCCTGGCCAATAGTATCCAACAATACAAAAAAAAAATTCACCATGACTAAGTGGGATTCATAACAGGAATGCAAGGATGGTTCAACATAAGTAAAAACAATCAGTGTAATTCATCACATTAACAAAGCAAATAACAAGAACCACAAGATCCTGTCAATTGATGCAGAAAAGGCCTTTGAAAAATCCAACATACTTTCCTGATTAAAACTCTCAACAAAATAGGAATAGAAGGGAATTTCCTCAACATAGTAAAAAGTATATACACAAATCTGCAAGCCAACATAAGTAAAAACAATCAGTGTAATTCATCACATTAACAAAGCAAATAACAAGAACCACAAGATCCTGTCAATTGATGCAGATAAGGCTTTTGACAAAATCCAACACACTTTCCTGATTAAAACTCTCAACAAAATAGGAATAGAAGGGAATTTCCTCAACATAGTAAAAAGTATATACACAAATCTGCAAGCCAACATTGTTTTCAATGGAGAGAGGTTAAAGGCATTCCCCTTGAGAACAGGAATTAGGCAAGGATGCCCACTATCACCTCTCCCATTCAATATTATATTAGAAGTCTTAGTGGTAGCAATAAGACAAAAAAAGGAAATAAGAGGTATCCAAATTGGCAAAGAAGGGCTAAAATTATCACTATATGCAGATGATATGATAGTATAATTAGAAAACCCTAAAGATTCAGCAAGTAAACTACTGGACATAGTTAATCAATTCTGCAAAGTGATAGGATACAAGATCAACATACAAAAATTAATTGGATTTCTCTACCATGACACAGAGAATATAGAACTGTAGCTAAGAAAAACAATAACCATCACAATAGCTAATCACAACATTAAATACTTGGGAGTAAGTCTAACTAGAAACTCAAAAGACTTATTCAAAGAAAATTACAAAACATTACTACAAGAAACAAAAAGAGACCTGGAGAAATGGAAGAATATACCTTGCTCATGGATAGAAAGACTCAATACTGTGAAAATGACAATACTACCAAAGGCAATTTACACGTTCAGTGCAATCCCAATACAAATATCAATTCCATTCTTCAAGTAGATGGAAAAGGCAATCTCCAAATCCATTTGGAATGGAGAGAGGCCCAGAAAAAGCAAAACACTCCTTAAAAAGAGAAACAAGCATAGAGAAGTGTACTCGGGGTGGGGGGTGGGAGGAAGGGACATGGGAATTGTATACTAATGAAGGAATTTTTTTTCTTTTTTCTCTCTTCGGAGGGGGAAGCGAGCTGGTGGGGAGGGGTGGGAAGGGAGAAAATTGCGGCAATGAATGAATGGAAATCCAAAACCTCTGTAAAAAAATAAATTAAAAAATTATTTAAAAAAAAACAACAACAGAGAAACAAGGTAGGAGGCATCTAACTAACTCCCTGATTTCAAATCCTACTACACTGCTATGGTGGTCAAGATAGTGCGGTACTGGTACAATGATGGACACATAGATAAATGGAATAGACTTGAGAACCCAGAAATCAGCCCTTCTACCTATGGTCAACTGATTTTTGACAAGGAGATAAAATCATTTAACTGGGGAAATGATAGCCTTTTTAACAAATGGTGTCGGCAAAATTGGAAAACCATCTGCAGAAAACTCACACAAGACCCACACCTCATACCATACACATAAACCAACTCAAAGTGGATCAAGGACTTAGGACTAAAACCAACGACTATAAACTTCATTAGATAAAAGCTTGGAGGAACCATAGAAGCACTAATCCACAACTTGAAGAGTCTTAGAAGCATTCTGAAAAACCTACAACCAGGAGAGGATAAAATAGATGAATGGGACATTCTAAGAGTCAAAACCCTATGCACATCCAAAAACTTCTCCAAAAGGGTAAAAAGGGAAGCCACAGACTTGGAAAAAATATTTGGAAATGACATGTCTGATGAGGGACTTATATCTAGAATTTATAGAATACTCAAACGCCACAACAAGATAAAAGTGTAACCCAATTGCAAAATGGGCACAGGATATAAATAGACACTTTACCAATGAAGACATTCAGATGGTGAACAAATACATGAAGAAATGTTCAAAATCTCTAGCTCTAAGAGAGATGGAAATCAAAACCACTATGAGATATCATCTCACCCCAGCAAGAATAGCAAAATTTAACAGAGCAGCAAACAACAAATGTTGGTGAGGTTGTGGATAAACTGGAACCCTTATTCACTGTTGGTGGGAGTGTGAAATGGTGCAACCACTATGGAAGGCAGTATGACACTTTCTCAAATAGCTGGAAATAGAAATACCAGTTGACCCAGCAATTCCACTACTGGGAATATACATTAAAACCAGAACTGCCACCAAAGCAGATATATGCACATCTGTGTTTATTTCTGCTTTGTGCACAATAGCAAAGAGTTGGAAACAACCCAAGTGCCCATCAACAAACAAATGGAGAAGCTGTGTTATATTCACACAACGGAATATTATGCAGCACTTAAAAACAAAGAACTTATGAAATACTATGCAAAATGGGTGACTATGGAGGACATTAGCTGAGTGAAATAGTCACAAAAAGACAAATACTGCATAATACTGTTATAGAACAGGACTGACATGAGGGTTGGGGGAAACTAAGAGAAGAGGGGTTAAATAATGTAAACAAATAATTGAAACAGATAAGGGAGAGAAGTGTATAAAAGGAATATATGAATCAGTGTTATTGGCATGACAAGAGCCCAGAATAAGAGTTGCATACTAAAGTGGTCTGTGGGTGGGCGTGGATGGGACTGTATAACAATGAAAGATCTTTTTTACCAAAGAAAAAAAGCAAACTGGCACCATATAGTATTTGTCCTTTTGTGACTGAGATATTTCAGGGTGGGGGTAAGACTGAGAAAAACTGGATAAATTATGTTTACTGCATTGAAGCTTATGAGGGAGAGAATAGTTTAAAAGTAATATATTTTAGGGCATTACGATTGTCATAAGAGTCTGGAATGAGGGTTGCAGAGTGGAGTATACTGGGGGTGTGGGTGAGTGTGGGGGGATTGTATACCAATGAAGGGGTTTTTCTTTTGCTTTTCAAGGAGAAGAGCGAACTGGGGGTGGGGGTGGGGTGGGAGGGGAGAAAAGTGCAACAATGAATGAATGGAATTCCAAAATCTCTGTAGATGAGTGTGGGGGGATTGTATACCAATGAAGGGGTTTTTCTTTTGCTTTTCAAGGAGAAGAGCGAACTGTGGGTGGGGGTGGGGTGGGAGGGGAGAAAAGTGCAACAATGAATGAATGGAATTCCAAAATCTCTGTAGATGTTCATTGAAATTAATAATAATTAAAAAAAGCAAACTGGGGGGAAGGGGGACAGGAAGGAAAATGTGCAATAATGAATGAATGGAAATTCAAGTTCTTTATTAAACTTTCATTAAAATAAAAAAAACCCCAAAGTTTGAAATAATAGTTTGTTCCACAGAAACAAAAAAAATTTTATATGAAAAATGGGGATAATAATAATAGCTATTTCATGGGGCTGTTGTGAAGCTACAATGACATTTTGATGAAAAGTACTTGACACCCACTAGTAAGCATTCGTAGGCAAAAACTTTTTTGTTTCTGTGGTGTACTCATACTGAAGAGTTGTTCTGCCTACTTTTGTATTAAAAAGCCAAATTTAAACACTCAAGTCATGTTTATTATCTATAATCCTCTTTCATTCTTTTTTTATCTTTCAGTTTCAGAAAGATAAAGTTCTCAATATTATGACACCTAATACTCCCTCTCAAAAACAAATACTTTGTGACTTTTCCTTTACTATCCCAAAATGAAATTAATATATAATATAATCTACTTACATGTATAATTCTTTTTAAAACACCAAAGTAATGCCCTAACAGAAATATAAATGAGATATAAAGGAAAGAAATTTACAGCAAAATGACATACATTTCAATATATAAATACTATTTATCACTACATTAGACATAATGAAATACGTTATCCCACCAGTTTATACTGAATAAATTAATATTTAACAAAAATAATAACAGAAGTTATTGCATGTAAGGGAGGAAAGCATAAGCTAAGATGCAGAAGAACAGTAGGATAGAAGCCATCGTGAATATAAGACTGTTGTCTTAGAGTATCATCAAGTTTATTGTCATTCTTAAAAACCCCATGTGACAAAGTAGAACTACCCCAAGATTGGTTTTTTTAGTTGAAATCTTTATGGAAGTAGAGTGCCTAGTTTTTTATTTTCTCATAGACTCACTGTGTTGATTTCAAACTATCAACCTTTCAGTTAGCAGCCACCAGGGACCTTTAAGATAAAAACAAATGTTTTTGTTGTTATATGCTGTCAAGAGGGAACTGACCAATAGCTGACCCTCTAGTCGGTTTCAGAGGCAGTCAATCATATGGGAGGAGATTGCCCATCCTTCTTTCTCCCACAGAGTAGCTGGTGGGTTCAGACCACGAGCCCTTGGGATTGTGGCACAATTTCTTACCACTAGGCCACCATAGCTTCCTAAAATAAAGCTGCTGTTGTTGTGTACTATAGAGTGGAACCAACCCATAGGTGACCCTCCAGTGGGTTTTCTGAGGCAGTTAATTGTAAGGGAGGAGATTACCCATCCTTTTCCTACAAAGCACCTGGTGGCCTTGAACAGCTTCGGGATTGCAGCACAGCTTCTTTCCACTAGGCCACCAGAGTTCCCTAAGTCACTATATAACTGGTGTCATATAATTATTAATAGATTGTTTTTCACCTAAATTACTAAGGAACAGATGAGGGGAAGAACTGTATAAAAGAAATATATGGTTAAGCATTATATGTATGACAACAATCTGGAACAAGAGGTGCATTGCAAAAGGAAGAGGAGGGAGGAAAAATGTGCAACAATGGATGGAAAAAAACTTTTAAATTAAATATCAAATGAAAATTTAAATAAACTCTTACACTTTTAAAAAAAGTAAAGTGATATTTTTTTTCTCTTAACAATTAAAAAAGAAATTACTAAAGTTCAATGGGATATTTGAAATGTGTCTGAGATGCAGTAGGATAGTAGGATACAAATCCTTATATGAGATTATGTAACTCATTTCATGCAATCTAGCATTCCAGGCCCCTAGCCACTAAAAGTCAGAAGCACTGTGACAACTAAAATACCACCACAATTTCCCAAATTCCTCTTAAAGGAAGGAACTTCTCTTTTTCAGAACCAGTGCTCAAGACCATGCCAATAAAGAAGAGCTAAGTTTTATAAGTATTCTAAAATCTGCTTTCTAAGGATTTAGGAATCTTCATGCGTGGAAATTTCCTTCCTGTGCAATGTTTCTGAAAACCTTCTTGGTAGTCTGAGATGCAAAGCTGAGACTGAGTCACCATCAAGGTTATCAACATAGTTTGTTCTGTTATAGAATTTACCTGCATTTCCTCCTCTTAAAGATTCGGCAGCACAGTGTACAAGGCATATTGCATTGTTAGTCAAAGAACAAAGGTCCACCAGCTACCTGAGGGTGAATGATAGGCAGTCTTCTCCTGGTAAGAGTGACAGCCCCGGAAATGCAAAGGAGATCCACTAAGAGTCAGACTTTACTTAGTGGCAGTAGATTCAGTTCTTCACTGTCTTATTGATACTGCCATTCAGTTTTCGGTCCCAAGGCAATTTCTTTTTCAAGATAGGTCAACTATCCTACACATGACAGTATCTGAGTGGCAATTACATGTTGCGTAACGACTATGTTGTCTATTTAAGTTTCTGTCTCTCTCCTTTATCCTTCTCATCTTTGATCACTCTGTCATTAATCCAGCTAGAAAAGATGTGATTACTTATAGGTTCCCTTAATTCCCTTTTGATCATTTTTAAGTGTCACATTTTTATTTTACTGGGTTGTTGTTGTGATATATATATATGCACACATATCCATCCACAAGTACTTTTTTATTAAAATGAATATACCAAGCTTTGTTCCTACTTTGATGGTCCCTGTCATTTGCATTGTTTATTTAATGAGCATTGTCCTTAACATCAAAATTGAGAATATCTGAAAATGAACACCTGAAAATCTACAACTTATATTTTACCATAATTTTACTATACTTGATTGTTGTTGTCATGTGCCATAAAGTCATTTGCAACTCTTATGTAAAATAGCTCTGAATTCTGCCAATCTCACGGTTCCCTACACATCTACTTCTATTACCCCAGTCACTATGTCAAAGTGTCTCTTCCAGGGTCTTCCTCCCTTGCACTTCCAAGCATGATGTCCTTCTCCAAGGACTGGTCCCTCCTGGCAACATGTCCAAAGTATGTGAGATGGAGCTTCAAAATCCTAGCCTCTGAGGAGCAGCTTGATTTCACCCTCTCCAGAACAGACCTGTTTGTTCTCTTGGCAGTCCGTGGTATGTTCAATACTCTTTTCCAGCACCACAACTCAAAGGCAACAATTCATCTTCTGTCATCCTTATTCGTTGCCCAGCTCTCTGAGGCATAGCAAGTAATTTAATATCATGATCTGGATCAGGCGCACTTTAGTTTCTAGACTGACATCTTTGCACTTCAGCACTCTGGAGAGGTCCCTGACAGCAGACTTGACCAATTTATCTTTTCCTTTCCTGGCTTTTGGTTCCAAGAGTGTTGATAGTAGACCTGAACAAGTTGAAATTATTGACAATCTAAGTCTCTTCTCTAACTACCATGATGCTCCCAATAGACCCATTGGTGAGAATCTTTGTTTTCTTGATGTTGAGATTCAATCCGTATAGAAGACTGCAGTCCTTGGCTTTCTGCACTTTTCAGATCCCACTCAGTTTCAGCAACCAAAGTTGTGTCGTTTACATAACGCAGGTTGTTGATGAGTTTCCTCTAATTCTGGTACCACATTCCTCCTCTCAGATGATCTGTTCTGCATATAGATTGAAAACATATGGAGATAGGATGCACCCCTGACATACACCTTTCCTGATTTTGAACCATGTGCCAAAAAGTGTTTCTTTGACCTGTTCTAATGACTGCCTCCTTATCTAAATACAGGTTTCACATGAGCACGATCAGGTGTTCTGGGATTCCTATGCTTTTCAAGTTTAGCCACAATTTGTTGTGATTCAAACAAATACCTTTGTGTAGTCAACAAAATATATACTCTTCTGGTGGTCTCTATTGTATAGTATAGTAAAGCTATAGTATCCCTAGTGCCATGACCTCTTCTAAACCCAGCTTGTACTTCTGGTAGTTCTCTGTCAATGTACTGTTCCAGTTGTTTTTTAATAATCTTCACTAAGATTTTGCTTGTGTTTGCTATTGTTCAATAATTTCCATATTCTGTTGGATCACCCTTTTTTGGAATGGAAATAAATATAGATCACTTCCAGTCAGCTGGTAAGGTAGCTGTCCTCCAGATTTCTTGGCATAATTTCATGAGCATGTATAGGACAGCATCTGTCTGCTGAAATATGTCAGTGGGTATTCCATATCAATTCCTGGGGACTGGTTTTTTGTCAAGTCCTCACAGCAGCTTGAACTTCTTCCTGCATCACCATTTTCTCTTGGTATTATGCTGCTTCATTAAATTCTTCTCTATCAGCCACTTCTTTTTGGTACAGTGACTCTGTGTACTCCTTCCATCTTCTTTTGATACATCCTGGATCATATTCTTCCCATAACATCATTAAATATTGCAACTCAAGGCTTCAACTTCAGCTTAAGAAATGCTGAGTGAGCTCATCCCTTTTGATTTTCCAACTCCAGCTCTTTGTGCATTTTATTATAATACTTTGCTTTGTCTTGCCAAGCTCCCCTTTGAAATCTTTTCAGCTCCTTAAATTCCTTTCCCACCTCCCCCTTTCCTTTGCCTTCTCGGCGCTCTAGTGCAATATTTAGAGTCTCTTTTGACATCCATTTTGATCTTTGTAATGACTTTTCGCATTCGTCATAGATGATATTCTTTATATCATCCCTCAGCTCATCAGATCTCTGTTCATTAGTGTTCAAGGATTCAACTCTGTTCTTGACATGGTTTTTAAATTCAGGTGGGATAGAATTACGGTCAAATTTTGGTTCTTGTGCCTTCGATTTAATTTTTTTAAGCTTCAGTTTGAACTTGCATTAGAGTAGTTGATGGTCATGGATCAATCCATAATTTTTTTATGCATTTCAAAGTAAATCACAAACACTTGTACACTGTTCCCCAAATCTTAAAAATTCACATTATTAACTACCATAAAATATTTCTTCACTTATTTTATTCTTATGCAAATTGTACACAAAAGAAAATATAAAAACTTAAATCAACCTTGGCTGACTTTTGACAAATGCATGTATATGGGCTGTCTAAATGTCTTCCAAAATACAGAATATTGTCCACACTTTGGAGTTCTGACATTCCCTATGCCAGGTAATTCTTTCCTCTATTTCCCCAAAGGCAGGGAATGTTCTCCCCGCCCTCCCAAATTAGTTTTAACTGTTGAGAAGCTTCATATAAATATAATTAGACTTTTATGTATGAGGTTTCTTTTATTGCAAAATGTTTTTATAAGCTTCTGTATTGGTTCTGTGTAGCCTGTAATTGTTCTTTATTGGAGTAGAATTCAATTTCATAAGTACACCACATGTAATTTATCCATTTTCGTATTGATAACTCCTTGGGTTGTTTTCAGTTTGGGCCTATTATGATTAATTCTTTTCTAAATATTCTTTCCTAGGTCTCTACTTTTTAAATAACATGTCTCCAGATACTCTATGAACTTTGAAAAATGTCAATAGTTGTAGAGGGGCTTTAAGCCTTTTGTTCATAGAGTCACTATGAGTTGTGCTCGACTCGAAGGCAATCAACAACAACAGGTCTTTGGTTGTTGGTTGGTTTATTGGTTTATTTATTTATTTTCCTTCTTTTTTTTGTGGCTTACTTTGAACAATTAGGGCCCATTGTCTGTAAAGAGTTGTTCTTCTAACCCAAAATCTTCATCTCTTAATTGAGAAAGATGGGCAATCTCTTATCATGTGATTTACACCATCAGAAACCCAATGAAGAGTCAGCTGTGAGTTGGTTCCAGCTAGATAACAATGAGTTGTATTGAGTTTTAAACAAATAGGTAGAAATACAATTGTCTGATCATAGGATAGTTTATAAGAAACTGCCAGGCCATTTTCCAAAGTGAGTGTATCTTTTTACACTCCCACCAACACATAGGTAAATTCTGATGACTCCACATCCCTGTCCACATTTCGTGTTGACCGTTTTGTATTTTAGCTCTTTGGCGGGTGTGCATTCAATTTGCTTTCTGTGTGACTTCAATTTGCTTTCCTTCAATAACTACTAATATAGAGTTCACTGCAGCCTTCAGTATGGACTGAGGCTCAATGTCAAGAAGACAAAGATTCTCACCACTGGACCAATCGGTAGCATCAGGTTGGATGGCGAAGAGATTGAGATTGTTCACAGCTTCAGTTTGCTCAGCTCCACAGTCAACACTCTTGGCACCAGCAGCCAGGAAATCAA
>NW_006399766.1:13396645-13398029 GCF_000299155.1 Elephantulus edwardii | reverse complement strand
GGATGGGTGTGTCAGAGGCAATGCGATTGGCCCAGGATAGAGCACGGTTTAGGGCTGTTGTACATAGGGTCGCTATGAGCCGCAAACGATTCGAAGGCACATAACAACAACAACAACATCTTGTATACTTACCATTCATATTTCTGCCTTTGTGAAGTGTCTGGACACATCTTTCTCTCCTTAAAAATTACTTTTAAATAAGTTTTAATTTACTGAAGAATTGGAAGAATACTAAATTTCTGAAACCCTTTGCCCAGCTCCCCCAAAACTTAATTGTGATTACATAGTTGCGATTACAACTCATAGCACCCCTATTAACAACAGATCTAAATCCTGCCCTATCTTGCACCATTGCTATGATCTCCAGCATGCTCCAACCCACTGATATATTCACTATCTCAATCTGTTTTACTGAGGATCTTCCTCTCTTTCACTAATTCTCTGTCTTACCCAATATCTGCCTTTTTTAAGGGCTAGTCCCCACAATTTCCCTCTCTTTTGAGTCTCTCTTTCTCTTCTTTTTTAAGATGTGTCTCTTGTAGGCAACATTTTGATGGCATTTGTTTCTTATTTGTTTTGTAGTCTTTGCCTCTAAGGAGTACCATGGTTGAATTTCCTTCAATATAGATTTGCTTGACCTTTGTTTGATAGATATTCCATACTTTTCCCCCCCTGACATCACAAAGACAATAACTTTGGTCTTCCTTATTTGTTGAAGACTACAGTCCTTGACTTTCTGTGGCAAACACTTCAAGTCCTCCCCAATTTGAGCAAACATAGTTGTGTCATCTGCATATGTAGGTTGCTGATGAGTCTTCCTCCAACCCTGATATCATATTCCTCCTCATAATATCCAGAATCCCAAATTATCTGTTCTGCATATAGATTGAAAAGGTCTGTTCTTCATAATTACTTGCTATGCATCAGAGATCCAGACAATGACTAAGGATGACAGAAGAAGAGTCAATGTTTTTGAGTTGTGGTGCTAAAGAAGATAATTGAATACACCATGGACTGATAGGAGAACAAACAGTTTCATCCCGGAGTGGGTGAAACCAGGCTACTCCTCGGAGGCAAGGATTTTGTAGCTTTGCCTGACATACTTTGGGCATGTTGCCAGGAAGGGCCAGTTCTTGGAGAAGAACATCATGCTCATAAGGGTGGAGGGAGAGTGAAGGAGAGGAAGACCCTGACTGGGATTGATTGACACAGTAACCAAGGTAAGGTGGGTAGGTGTATCAGAGTCCATAAGCTTGTCTCAGGATAGGGCAGGATTCAGAGCTGTTGTATATAGGATCTCTATGAGTTGCAGAGAGTCCGGCCCTTTTGATTTTCTGACTCTAGTTCCTCGCACATTTTATTGTAGTATTTTGCTTTGTCATTC
>NW_006399766.1:13394247-13395200 GCF_000299155.1 Elephantulus edwardii | reverse complement strand
AAACGACTCAACGGCACATAACAACAACAACATGAGTTGCAGGTGCTAGACAGCACATGACAGCAACATACAAAACCAACAGCCACCATTTTTCCTAATGGTGGGAAAGAGACTAAAAGCATTTCCCTTGTGGACAGGAATTAGACAAATGTCCCCTTTATCATCACTCCTATTCAATATAATACTGCTAGAGCCAAATAAATAAAGAATAAAGTAATCAAAGACCAAAATAACAAGAAATTTTAAGTAAAGTCCTTAACATAGAGATAACAAAGGAAACTGCATGGACCATAGTAATCAGAAACAACAGAAATAGAAACATGGCAAAATGGCAAAAGTAAAACCTGGCCTGGCAATAATCACACTTGCACCAATTAAGATAAAAATAGTAGCAGAATGGATAAGAAACAAATGCCATCAAAATGTTGCCTACAAGAGACATATCTTAAAAAAGAAGAGAAAGAGAGACTCAAAATCAAAGGCTAGGGGGGAAAATAATACCAAGCAAATGGAAACCTCTAAAATGCAGGAATGGCAATCTATACTAATCTCTGATAAAATAGATTTCAGAATGAAAACCACCATCAAAGATTAAGAAGTGCATTACATACTGACTAAAGGCACAATAAATCAAGAAGACATAACCTTGGTCAACAGTTATGCACCAAATGATAGACCTGCAAAATACATAAAAAAAAATGGTTAACAGAATTGAAGGAAGAAGTAGACAGCACCACAATAGTGGTATGAGATTTCAGTACACCACTATTACCAAAGGATAGGTCGACTCAAAAGGAACCCAACAAAGGTGCAAAAGATCTAAACAATACAATCAGTCAATTTGACCTTGTGGATGTACTGCACTGAGCTAAAACTCAATTCACTTTCTTCCCAAATGTACATGGCACCTTCTCCAGAATCGATTACATATTAGGACACAAAGAAAATCTCAA
>NW_006399766.1:13388719-13390367 GCF_000299155.1 Elephantulus edwardii | reverse complement strand
AAAAGAGTCTCATAACAAAAATATACAGAATACCCCTGGACCTCCACAAGAAAAGACTGATAACCCAATTACAAAATGAGGAAAAGACATGGAAGGAATTTTCACAGAGGAAGATATTCAAATGGACAAAAGATACATGAAGAAATGCTCCAAATCACTAAGAGAGATGCAAATCAAAACCACAGTGAGATACTATCTCACTCCAGTAACAGTGACCAAGTTTAACAGGATAGCAAGTAATAAATGTTGGAGAGGATGTGGAGAGAGAGGAACCCTTATACATTGTTGGTGGCATTGTAAAATGGTACAACCCATTCGAGAAGGAAGTTTGGCACATCCTCAAAAAGCTGAACATAAAAATTCTATATGACTCAGCTATGCCACTCCTTAAAATATACCCTGAGAAAATGAGAACTGAGGCACAAACAGAGATTTGTACACCAATGTTCATAGCAGTCTAGATACTCAACCACAAACAAATGGATTGAGAAATTATGGTACATTAATACAATGGAATACTACCCAGCACGCAGGAGCAATAACTTTGTAAATTATTACCTAATTTGGGAGGGACTGGAGAACATTATGCTGAATGAACTAACTCAGTCCCACAAGGACAAATATTGTATAAAACCATTGCTGTAGAATGAGTATGAGGATCCAAGAGGGGAAGTGGAAGCAGAGGGATAAGGATGTGCCGGGGTGGAGTGGGGGAACAGGTGATTAATCATAGGGTTATAGAATTTGATGAGTGGAGGGGTGAGGGAAAATTGGTAGGATCTGGTGTGAAAAACAACGTATTAACATTGTGTAAATAAACTAGTATCATTATTTAAAGGCTAAAAAAAAATAATTGACAAAGAAGAAATAATTTTTTCCTATTATCAGATTATATGAACCTAAAGAACTGGCCAACACTGAAATATTTCAGGAAGTACCATCTGATCAAGAGCCAATGATAAAAAAGGAAGAGGTTCAAGCTGCATTGTAGGCATTGGAAAAACATGAAGACTCCAGAGATTGATGAAATACCAATTGACATGCTCTAAGTGACAAATGCAGCATAGGTCCTGCTCACCAGTCTATGCCAGGAAATTGGAGGCCAGCTGCCTGGCTGACTGACTGAAAGAGATCCATATTTGTTCCCATTTCCATTCCGAAGAAAGGATATCAAATAGAAGGTAGAAATTACAGAATTTCATATGCCAGCAAAATACTGCTGAAGATCATTCAAAAATGGCAAGAACAGTACATAGACAGAGAACTGGTAGAAGTTGAAGCTGGGTTTAGATGAGGCCATGGCATCAGGGGATATCACTGTTGCTGTCAGATGGATCCTGGGTGAAATCAAAGTATACCAGAGAATGTCCATTTGTATTTTATTGACTATGCAGAGGCATTTGATTGTGTGCATCAAACATAACATTGAGAAGAATGGGAATCCCAGAACACTTAATTCTGTTTGTGTGATACCTATACCTAGAGTAAGAAGCTGTTGTGCAAACAGAACAAGGGAACACTACATGATTTAAAATTAAGAAAGGGTTTTACCCTTTCTCTACACCTATTTTCAATCTGTATGCTGAGTAGAATCTATGAAGAAAAATGTGACATCAGGAATGGACAACAACCAGCAGTATGGAGATGA
>NW_006399766.1:13386344-13387719 GCF_000299155.1 Elephantulus edwardii | reverse complement strand
GACAGTACAGGCGAAGAAGACCTCGAATGAGATGGATTGACACAGTAACTTGGGTGATAGGGGCAGGTGTGTTGGAGTCATTGAGACTGGCTCAGGATAGGGCAGGGCTCAGAGCTGTTATACATAGTGTTGCTATGAGTTGCTGGTGACTTGATGGCTCATAACAACAACTGTCTTTGCCTGGTTTTTGGTAGCAGAGGTATGCTTGAAGCATGAAATGCATGTTTGAATTTCTAATTTTTTCTACCTATTCTTGAATAGTTTGGGTAAAGTGGAGGTCAATTCTTCTCTGAATATTTAGTTCTTCTCTGAATATTTGGTTGAATTCACTAGTGAAGCTCCCGACTCAGAACCTTTTCAGTGGAGAGGGTTTTTTATGACATATTTTATTCTTTTTTTAAAAAAAGAAAAATCTGATCATGTTTTTTCACCTTTTAATGCTTTATTCATTAGTAAAAGAATATATATTTAACATAAACCATACAACATCAGTCTTTCTTGTTCATTGTGTCAGGTTAGGCAGGTAGAGTATTTTTTAAACATTTTTCCATTTCTTCCACAATAAGCACAAATTTATTGGAGTATAGGTCTTAATAGTCTTCTGCTATTATTCATTTGAATTCAGCTGGTTGTGGTTTGATAACATCCAATTCCTTTTTTATTCAATTTTTTCTTTTGGCATAATCATGTTTGGGTGGGGTTTTTATTGTATTTTCAGTGGTTTGTCAATTTTCTCTAAAAAATCAACTTTTAGTGTGGTTGAATGCTTCTCTCACTTTCCTGTTTTATTTATATCAGTTCTCATCTTTAGTTAAACCAATAAACAGGCAAAATGCTCTTAAGAAAGAAAGGCAATGAGACTTCTCAGATAATTTAGACATTATGTGAAAAAGCCTTTGAAAAGGGAAGGATATCATGCTTGAAAAAGTAGAGTCAGTCAAAGGTCTTCAATAAGGTGGGTTGACAGTGACTGCAAAAATGGGCAGTAAGTGTGAGTATGGTGTGAGATTAATGCAGGTCTTTTGTTTTTGTTTTTGTTTTTGTTTTTGTTTTTTTTTTACCTCTAAGAACTAGAAGAAATCCCTTATCACACAATTCTTTTCTTTTTCCGTTAGGGGAAATTTTGTTTGTTTTATATTCTAATAATACAACTTTTCTTCTTTGCTTTCCCCTTCATCCAATTTGTTTATTTCTTAATTTTTATCCACTCCCTTCCCTTCCTTGACCCTCTGCAGCAAGTGCATGAGGTCCTCCTCAGTTTCGGCAAGGAGGGTTGTGTCATCTGCATAATGCAGATTGTTACTAGATCTTCTACCAATCCTGACGCCACACTTCTCCTCATAGAGGCTGGCTTCTCAGATAATCTGCTGTGCAT
>NW_006399766.1:13303285-13384997 GCF_000299155.1 Elephantulus edwardii | reverse complement strand
TATTTCAGACATGTTGTAAGGAGAGACAGGTCCTCGGAGAGAGACATCATGCTTGGTAAGGTGGAGGGACAGCGCAGGAGGGGAAGACCCTCTATGCGGTGGATTGATTCAGTGACTGGGGTAATCAGGATGGGTGTGTCAGAGGCCATGCGATTGGGACAGTATAGAGCAGGGTTTAGGGCTGTTGTACACAGGGTCGCTATGAGTCGCAAATGACTCGACGGCACATAACAACAACCCTTCCCTTCCAATCCCTTCTCTGGTAACAATCCAAAATCAATCTATCTGAATATAAAGTTTTCCTATGATTTTTCTTTTAGTGTCTGAATTTTGCAGAAATTTTCCTTTCATTTTTCTACTCCCTCCCTCTTATATCTTATGTCTATTAATCCTCCAGGACTGATTCTAAAGGGTTTGGTTTTGTTTTTACTTTGTACATAGAATCATTTTGTGTTGTGGCAAACTTGACAGCAACTAACAACAACAATCTTTACCATTTCCTTTATTTGGAGATTGTGGTTTTTTTATGTCATTAAATCTGTATCTCACAATCTTCTGAAATGTAAAGCACAGATGGCGAAATAAATTAATTTTGAGTCACTTAATTTGACATTGTAAGGAGTGAAATTTAGTGTGTCAATATTTATGTGTTCCATTTCTTTCTTAACAATATCTAATTTTCCTACATTCATCGTTCTCACATTCCATATTCCAATCACTAATGTCTGCTTACAATTGTTCCTCTTTCTTTGTATTTACATCCTTGAAAGCTCTACCAAAGTTGCCCTGTGTGTTAAGTCTCTGTGTGTTCTGTTGTACCCAGGGTTTTCAGAGGCCTGCTATTTCGCAAGTGGGTGGCCAATCTTTCTTCCTAATCTGTCTTAATCTGAATGCTCAGATTTAGAGAAGTATCTGACAGACAAGCATTTTACAGAAAAAAGCGGATGAAAGATATTTCCCCCAATTGTTGAATTAACCATTCATTTCAGTGTTGTCCCTGCCCTTGACACAAGTGTCTTGACCCACTTATTTCCCTGCTCCACCACCCACCAGCACGCCATCCACTCCCACCCACTCCTTTCAACACCTATCTTCCATTGATCTGATGGTTATATCTCAAGCTTTATGGGCTTCTGTGATTCCAAACACTTTAGCTGCTGACAATTTCTTATGCTGTGGCCAGTGTCTCTTGAGTTTTGTGGTGTGGTACTAGGAATATTGTAGCTAATGTTAGATGGATCTTGGCTGAAAGCAAGGAGTACCAGAATAATGTCTATCTGTGTTTCATTGATTATGCAAAGGCATTTGACTGTGTGGATCATAACAAACTGTGGCTGACTCTGAGAAGAATGGGGATCCCAGAACACTTGATCATGCCAATGCAAAATCTATACTTGGGCCAGGAGGCAGTCGTCAGAGCAGAGCAAGGAAACATTGCATGGTTTAAAATTCGGAAGCGTGTAGGCAGGGATGTGTCCTAGCTCCATACCTTTTCAACCTACATGCAGAACAGATTATCCGGGAGGCTGGACTATATGAGAAGTGTGGCATCAGGTTTGGAGAAAGAATCAACAATCTGCATTATGCAACCCTGCTTGCTGAAACTGAGGAAGACCTGAAGTGCTTGCTACAGAAGGTCAAGGACTGCAGCCTTCAATATGGATTGAGGCTCGATAACAAGAAAACAAAGATTCTCACCACTGGGCCAATTGGCAGCATCAGGATGTATGGTGAAGATACTGAGATTGTTCACAGCTTTATTTTGCTTGGCTCCATAATCAACACTCTTGGCACCAGCAGCCAGGAAATTGAAAGACGTATTGCTATGGGAAAGTCTGCTGTTAGGGACCTCTCCAAAGTACTGAAGAGCACTGGTGTCACTCCGAGACTAAGGTGCACCTGATACAGGCCATGGTCTTTTAAATCACTTGCTATGTATCAGAGAGCTGGACAATGACTAGGGAGGAGCAAAAGATAATTGATGCCTTTGAGCTGTGGTACTGGAGTATTGAATATACCATGGACTGCTAAGAAAACAAACAGGTTCATCCTAGAGAGAGTTAAAGCAGATTGCTCCTTGGAGGCAAGAATTCTGCAGCTTCCTCTGACATACTTTGGACATGTTGCAAGGTGGGATCAGTCCTTGGAGAAGGACATCATGCTTGGGAGGGTGAAGGGACAACGCAGGAGAGGAAGACCCTTTATGAGGTGGATTGAGTCAGTGACTGGAGTAATGTGGATAGGTGTGTTGGAGACAGTGAGATTGGCACAGGACACAGCAGGATTTATGGCTGTGGTTGTCCTAGCAGTCAGGAGATCAGGAGATGTATGGCTCTGGTAAAGTCTACAGTCCATACATCTCCAAATTATTGAACAATGATATTAGTCTGAAGATTAAGTTATGCCTTATTTGGGCCATCATATTTTCAATAATTTGCTATTCTTCTAAGAATAGGACAAAAAGTAAGGATGGCAGAAGAATAATTTATGCCTGTAGGTTGTTGTGTTGGAGAAGAGTACTGAATATCCCATGAACTTCCAAGAGAACAAACAGATATGTCTTGGAAAAGGTGTAGCCAGAGTGCTCCTTGGGGGCAAAGATGATAAGGCTTTCTCACATACTTTGGGCATGTTGGTAGAAGAAGGTATTCATGTGAGAGGGGGATCCTGCTTGGGAGGTTGGAGGGACAGCAAAAGAGAGGAAGATCTTGTGAACTGACACAAGTCACTTTAGCAATGGGCTCACATGTGTCACAAATGATGAGGATGGCACAGGATAGGACAAGGTTCGGATTTATTTCTCATCGGGTCGCTATGAGTCATATTCAGCTTGACAGCACCTAACAACAATAACTCCCATAGAGTGTTCCCTACTTATGACTTTGTTTCATATATACATTCTTTCCAATCACATTAGAAAAATACACAAAGCTAGAAAACATTTTAAATACCAAAGAACATTGGATAAATAACCACATCTGTTAGTGTATTGGTTTTCTCATTTGTATAATGAAGATAAGAATTTCTGACTTGCAGATTTGTAGAGAGGATACAAAGGACAAGCTATTTAAAATTATAGTATAATATTTAAGATACAGTCAGTGGCCAAAATGTCTCACCTCCTCTTCCTTTTCCTTCTTTTACTGCTTTTAACATCATGTAACTCTGAGTATAGGGAGAGAGAGGAAGAGTGAAGTCTTCTTAAGAACACTGCAAAATGTTTCTTTTACATCTTTGTTCCTCAAACTGTAGATCATAGGATTGAGCATGGGGATGACCACTGTATAGAATACAGAAACCAATCCATCTCTTCCCAGTGAGTACTTGGAGGATGGACGCAAATATATGAACACTGTGGTTCCATAGTATAGGCTGACGGCTGTCAGATGGGAAGCACAGGTGGAGAATGTCTTGTGCTTTCCCTGGGCTGAGGGAATTCTGATGATAGCAATGAAAACATATATGTAGGACACTAGAATAATTGCCAGAGACACAGATACATTAAAACCACCACAGGCAAAGAGGAGAAGCTGCAGGACGCGTGTATCAGAGCAGGAGAGTTTTAAAAGTGGGAGGATATCACAGAAGTAGTGAGTTATGACATGAGAGCGACAGAAGGTGAGATGAAAGGTTGCGCTAGTGAGGAGCACCATTTCCACGAGGCCCACTACGTAACTGGCAACCACGAGTTGCAAGCAGAGCTTTGGGGACATGATGATATGATAGAGTAGGGGATTGCAGACTGCCACATAGCGATCATAAGCCATGGAAGCCAGGAGAAAGAACTCAGTGACAGCAAAGATAACAAAGAAACCTGTTTGAGCCATGCAGCCAAAGAAAGAGATGGTTTGGTAGCCAGGGAAGAAGCCCATCAACATCTTTGGGACTGTGACTGAGGAATAACAGAAGTCAAGAAAAGACAAGTTGCTGAGGAAGAAATACATGGGGGTGTGGAGACGGGGGCTGACCACAATGAGGGTAAGAAGACCCAAGTTTCCCAATACAGTGACTGCGTAGATGAAGAGGAAGAGAGCAAAGAGGACGGACTGAAGATAAGTTTCATTGGTGAGGCCTGTGAGGAAAAACTCACTCAACAAGCTGGTGTTGCCTGCTTCCATGAGGCCACTTCAGGTCTGCAAGAAGGACATGCATGACAATTAAGAAACAGATAAAGCAGAAGATTTTAAACAGAGACCTGCAGAGGCTCTTTCTGTCTGCCTAAAGCATGATCTGTCATGAGTATTGACTCTGGTAAACACTTTATCTTGGTTCACTGCTCTTGTCATCATCCAGCTTATTGGCTGAAAGGTTTAAAAGCATAATGATAGATGAATTTGGAGTTGTAAGAATGGGGCTGAATCTCAGCTTTGCCACTTGTTATCGCTGTTCTTGGGCTAATGTGTTAACCTCTTAGTGTTCTCTGTAAATGGAAAGAAAACATTTATCTTCTTGAAGTGATTATCAACAATGAAGGTAACAGTGGGTGTTTGTAAATTGTCTGGCACGGAATGCGAAGAGTGATTTCTCATTTCTTCTGTGCACACCTCTCCAAAGTGCTGAAGAGCAGTGGTGTCTCTCTGGAGACTAAGGTGCGTCTGATACAGGCCATAGTCTTCGCAATCACCTGTTATGCATCAGAGAGTTGGACAATGACCAAGAAGGATGGAAGGAGAACTGATGCCTTTGAGCTGTGGTGCTGGAGAAGAGTACTGAGAATACCATGGACTGCTAGGAAAACAAATAGATTTGTCCTGGAGAGGGTTAAACTGGGTGGCTCCTTGGAGGCAAGGATTCTGAGGCTCCGTCTAACTTACTTTGGACATGTAGTGAGGAGAGACCGGTCCTTGGAGAGGGACATCATGCTTGGGAGGGTGGAGGGACGGCGCAGGAGAGGAAGGCCCTCTATGAGGTGGATTGATTCAGTGACTGGGATAATTGGGATGGGAGTGTCAGAGACAGTGCGATTGGCACAGGACAGAGCGGAGTTTAGGGCTGTTGTACATAGGGTCGCTATGAGTCGCAGGCGACTCGACGGCACATAACAACAACAACAACAACAATATTGTATTTGTCCTCGGTTGACTCGTCACTTAAAAATAAATTAGAATATATCATTTGAGACATGAGAAAGACTCTAGAAATGTATTAGTCCTTTCGTTATCAGTTGAGTGTTTGGAACAGGCAGCAAGGAACGGGTGGAGGAAGACTATAAAGCAGTGCAATATGGAAGAATATGACCTCTAGAGTCAATCATATGCATTACTGCATTGTATAGATACTTTTGAGTGAGCAAACCTGGCTTTGAGTTCTGTAATATTTAACTCTATAGCATTTAAGAATTCATTCCCAAACCATACAGTCCTCTTCTATAGGATAAAGACAATAACCCTTGCTTTTTTAGTCCTGCAGAGTTACAAAGATACAATGGCATTCTCCATTTAATGCTTTATAAATTTAAGTGTCATAAGGGTGGATCCTTAGAGAACGTGGACCATGATAGCCAAATCAGATTTGGAAGTACTTCTATGACAATATTGGTGTTCCTGAGCCCTCTCTTACTTGAGTGCAGTTATGATACCTCCCAGTCTACCTTGTCTTCCCCACACTAGCCTCCATTCTCTTGTGGGTTCTCAGTCCAGATTCTAGAAGACAATATTAACCTCTGCTCATTATAAAATCAAATGTCCAGTGCCCTTCTTCCCCTCCTGATGGTATGACTTCTTATTTCGGCTGCAGTTGATTGGAAGCCCTTTTTGAAAACCATATTTCGGAATGGAAATTTCTATAGTGTTCAGTACGGGTTATTAAAACACATGTGTCATTACAAGTATAGTAAGAAACAAAGCAAAACCCACTGCCATTGAGTGAAATATGACTCTTTGAGTCCCTGTAAGAGAGATTATAAATTCCTCATAGTGTTTGCAAGACTACAGTTTTATGAAAGAAGGCTATATCTCATATTTTTTACTTGGAGGTCCTGGTTTCTTCTAATCACTGACATTTGAGTTAGTGGTCAAGCATATTAACCACTGCGGTACCAGGTCTTCTTTTTAAGATGCTGCATAGTTAGGAATTATTAAAGTTCTTTTTTAAAGGATCTACAAATATATACCTTTTTTTTATCATGCCAAACCTGAAAATACTCAAGGCTGCTGTTATGTGCCAATGAGTTGACTGTAACTCGTACTGACCTTAGCACAACAGATCAAATTGTCGCCATTTCTAAGCCATCCTAACAATCTTCATTGTGCTCAAGCCAATTTTTGTAATCACTGTGTAAACCTATGTTTTTGAGGATCTTCATATCTTTCACTGATCCTCTGTTTTTCTGAGCTTAATGTCTTTTTCCCAGGAATGGCCTTTCTTAACAACATGCACAAAATATGTGTATCAATAATCAAGATTTCTCTTACTTTGCAGATGATAAAAGTGAAATGCAAAAATGTTTGCAGATAACTTGTTCTGTGCCATACATATACATTTAACAAGTATGGTACTCCATGTGTGCCAGACAAGGAGAAAGACATTAAGGACAAAGCAGTAAAAAAAAAAAAGAAAGTTTCTGCACTCATGGACTTTAAAATCTGAATGAAGAGATGAGCCACAGTTAGTTATATATGTAATTAAACAAGCAAGTTTACCTAAATGAAGCCAAACCAAACAAAGATGAAACTTACTGCTATGAGTGGATTTTTTAAATTTTTTTCTCTCTCTACTAGGTTATTTACAAAACTCGAATTCAAATTTGAACAATGACGAAGAACTACCCATATCTTACACTATGGAATGTCTGATGGGTTCAAATAGCTAATATTACTGTTAGCAGCCCAGTTAGCTTAACTACTAGAGTCCCTCACGCACATTAATAAATGTTTGCAATACTGGTAAAATTATGATAAGAAACAGTAAGCTGATGGAATAAAGAAGACTCAGGACTTAAAGAGGACAACATTTGATGGAATAGGAAGGACATAATAGTCCTGAGAAGGTGACATTATATTTGAGCTTTCAATAGAGAGAAACCATCGTGAGAAAAGGTCCAGGGATGACACAGAAAGTTAATGGTAGAGTCAGGACTAAAGTCAGATCTCTTACATTTGATTGAGGACTACGATTTCTAATGTTAAGTATGGTATCTCTTCAAGTGTGACAGGACAACTACTCTGTGGGATAAAGATGAACAATTGACTCCCACATGATATACATCTTCTGAAAACCCACTAGAGGGTAGCTATGAGTTCGTTTAAAACAAGAGGGGCAGCTGGATATGAGGGGACATTGAAAGTCTTGTCTACAAGGATCCCTGACCTTTATTACCCACCTTACTTCTATGAATGTACTTAGAAGCTGCAAGTCTTCATCATCCAGCTTCCTGTGTTTACACTGATATGGACTGCTTCAAATCCCTTTTGATGGTTAAGTTCTCTCCAGATGTGCCTCCATCAGGTACAAAAAGAAAGGTTGTGTGCCTGCAATAGTAAAGTCTCTAGAACTAAGCTTCAAGTTATATTCCCATCTCTACTTTGCCCCTCTAGGCTTGGCCATTTCTCTTTAATTGGCAGAATCATTACTGCAGTAAAATTTCTGTCTTCTTGTATAGTCTCCTGAGATGCTGCGAAGAGTAAGCTCAAGAGCTAAGAAGTCTGTGGTGCCCAACGTGGCTAGTGGCTAGAGCTGTAGGCAGAGCCATCCCCAGTAAAGTATTTTCACTGAATCATAGTAAGAGTTTGGGGACCTGTGGTCGCCACTGAGATGCTCTAGGGACAATTGAAGGATTCAGATAGACAATGTGATATATTATGTCATAAACTTTGAATCTAAAATGGTTTCATAATCTTATTAGTTTGAGCCAAAATTAAATTTTCAGAATTTCTTCTGAGCCTGCAATTGTGTATGAAATTGTCCTAATAGAAGATGGTAGGGAAAAAAAAATACATTTCCGATTTTATGATCTGGTATGTCATCTTGTTTATACAACACTATGCTTTGATTACCAGCTTTGGTGGTATAGCCTTTGGGAGCAGTGCTACTAACTCAAAGCCAGTACTTAGCTGACAGTTTGAATCCACCGGCAGCTGTGCAGGAGAAAGATGGGCTATCTCCTCCTGTGTTACTTAACCTCTGAAAGGCCACTGGAAAGTCTGCTCTGACTGGACAGCAATGAGGGATTTTTATTCTGATTATAAATTATTATTTTATTTGAAACATCAGAAAACTATTAAATTAATTTTATGTGCTAAAATTAAGTCTCTGAGTAGTAGTCAATGTTCTACGAAAATGTTCTTGTGATATTCTGGGGTTTATGTTGTGACCATTTGATTTATACCATCTTTGTCTATTTTTTTTAATTGTTCTTCCCCCACACAGACACAGGTTTATTTACAAAATTCATATACATTGTGGGGATTTTCGGTGGGGTTTTTTTTACAGCATATTCTTCCCATTTATTTTTTTTTCTCATGCATTCATTGTTGCACATTTTCTTCAGTGCCCACCTCTTCCCCTCCCTAGTTCACTTTTCTCTGAAATGAAAAAAAAACCAAACAAACAAAAAAGCTTTCATTATTATATAACCCCTCTCCCAAGTCCATAGTCCACTTTATTAAGCATTCCTTTTTCTGGACTCTTGTCATGACAATAATACCTAATCCTATATTCCTTTTAAACAGTTCTCTCCCTCATCTGTTTCAATGCAGTATACATCATTTATCTCCTCTTTTCTTAGGTTCCCCCCAATCTCGATGTCAGTCCCTTTTTACAACAGTGACACTATGCAGTATTTGTCCTTTTGTGACTGAAATATTTCGCTCAGCATAATATCCTCCATGGTCACCCATTTTGTATAATATTTCATGAGTTCATGATTTTTCAGTGCTGCATAATTAATATTAATAATTAATGTAATCATTGTGTGGATATACCATAGCTTCTCTATCCATTAGTTTGTTAATGGTCACTTGGGTTGTTTCCAACTCTGCTATTATGAACAAAGCAGAAATAAACATGGATGTGCATATATCTGCTTTGGTGGCAGTTATGGTTTCTTTAGGGTAAATTCCCAGCAGAGGAATTACTGAGTCAAATGGTATCTCTATTTGCAACTTTTTGAGAAAGTGCCATACCACCTTCCACAGTGTTTGCACCATTTTACACTTCATCAACAGTGAATAAGTGTTCCAGTTTTTCCACAACCTCGCCAGCATTTGTTGCTTGCTGTTCTGTTAAATTTTGCTATTCTTACTGGAGTGAGATGGTATCTCATAGTTGCTTTGATTTGCATCTCTCTTAGAGCTAGGGATTTTGAACATTTCTTCATGTGCTTGTTAAGCCATCTGAATGCCTTCTTTGGTGAAATGTCTGTTCATATCCTGTGCCCATTTTTCAATTGGGTTATTTACCTTTACCGTGTTGTGGTGCTCAAGTATTTCATAAATTCTGGATATAAGTCCCTTATCTGATATGTTATTACCGAATACTTTTTCCCAGTCAGTGGCTTCCCTTTTTACCCTGCTGGAGAAACTTTCAATGTGCATAAGGATTTGATTCTTAGAAGGTCCCATTCATCTATTTTATCCTCTCCTGGTTGTAGGTTTTTCAGGATGCTTGGAAGACAGTTCATGTTGTGGATTAGTACTTTTAGGGTTCTTCCAAGCTTTTCTCTAATGAAGTCCTTAGTTTTAGTCCTAGTTCTCTACAGTGACAAAGAGAAGATAGAACTATAGTCAAGAAAAACAATACCCATCACAATAGTTAATCACAAGATTACATACTTGAGAGTAAATCTAACTAGAAACAGAAAGAATCTATTCAAAGAAAATTACAAAACATTACTATAAGAAACAAAAAGAAACCTGGAGAAATAAATGGAAGAATATCCCTTGCTCATGGAAAGAAAGACTCAATATTGTGACAATGGCAATCCTACCAAAGGCCATCTACATATTCGATGCAATCCCAATACAAATACCAATCCCGTTCTTCAAGGATATGGAAAAGGCAATCTCCAGTTTCATTTGAAATGGAAAGAGAACCTGAATAAGCAAAGCACTCCTTAAAAACAGAAACAAGGTAGGAGTCATCTCTCTCCCTGATTTCAAATCCTACTACACCACTGTGGTGGGCAAGACAGCGTGGTACTGGTACAATGACAGACACATAGATCAATGGAATAGAATTGAGAATCCAGAAATCAGCCCATCTACCTATGGCCAACTGATTTTTGACAAGGAGATGAAATCAGTTAAGTGGGGAAATGACTGCCTTTTTGAACAAACGGTGTAGGCAAAATTGGAAAACCATCTGCTCAAAACTCAAACAAGACCCACACCTCAAACCATACACAAAATCCAACTCAAAGTGGATCGAGGACCTAGGACTAAAATAATTGACAGTTTTAATATTTTCTCCATATATCATGATGTTGCCTATCAGTACAATGATGAGAATTTTTGTTTTCTTTTTTAAATCTTATTTTATACTGGTTTACACACAAAGTTTATATTGTTTTTCATACTGGACCTGTCCCCTTTTCTTTACCAATTCCTTCCTCCACTCATCAAATTGTGCGACCCTATATTTCAGCTCCCTCCTCCCCTCCTTGGGTCCTTGTACAAAATAATGGTCCTAGGTAGTATATTTGTTTTTTGATGTTGAGATGCTTTTCATGTTTAACCTTCTGCAGCAAGTATGCTTCAAATCTTCCTCACTTTCAACAAGCAAGGTTGTGACATCTGCATAACTAACGTTATTGACGAGTCTTCTTCTGAGCCTTATGTCACTATCTCCTTCATAGAATCCACCTTCTCAAATAATTTGCTCAGCATATGGATTGAAAAGACACGGAGATGTTATAAAAGAGGACTGACATAGGGGTTTGGGGGAGACTGAGGAAGGGGATAAATAATGTATACTTCATTGAAACAGATGAGGGAGATGACTGTTTAAAAGGGATATATGATTAGGTATTATTGTCATGACAGGAGTCCAGAATGAAGGCTGCGTAGTGAAGTGAACTTGGAGGGACGGATTGTCTAAAAATGAAAGAATTTTTCTTTTACTTTACAAAGAGAACAGCGAATGGGGGGAGGGGCGGGCAGGGAGAAAAGTGCAACAATGAATGAATGGAAATCCAAAGTTTCTGTAAACTTTCATTAAAATTATTTTTTTTAAAAAAAGACGTGGAGAGAGGATACAACCTTAACACACATCTTCCTTAATTTTAAACCATGTAATGTTCCCTTTCGTTCTTTAAACAAGGTTTTGCATGAGCATAATTTGTGTTCTGGGGTTCCTATTCTTCTCAATATTAGCTCTAATATTGTTATGATCCAAACAGTCAAAAACCTTGGCAAAGTCAATAAGGCACAAATAGACATTCTTCTGGCATTCTTTTCTTTCAGTCAAGGTCCATCTGACACCAGCAATGATATTCCTGGTGACACAGCCTCTTCTAAATCTAGTTTGAATGTCTGTCAATTCCCTGTCTATGTACTGTTCTAGTCATTTATTAATGATTTTCAGACATATTTGACTTACATGTGAGATTAATGATTTTGCTCCATAATTTTCACATTCTGTTGGATCACCGTTCTTAAGAATGGGAACAAATATGAATTTCTTGCAGTCAGTTGCCCAGGCAGCTATCCTCCAAATTTCCCAGTATAGACTGGTGAGCACATCCAGGGCTGCATCTGTTAGATGGAAAATTGCAATTGATATCTCTTTGATTCTTGGAGCCTTCGTTTTTTCCAGTTCCTTCAGTGCAGCTTCTTCCTTCATTACCAGTGACTCTTTCTCAGTACTTTTAACAAATTTTCAGCATTCAATAAATTTTTAAAAGCCTCCTTTTTATTGAGTCAGAAGCAACAAATAGCTGACCCACCAGGGGGTCTTTGGAAACTTTAAATTGCATGAGAGGAGATTGTTTATCTTCTGGGGAGCAGATTGTGGATTTGAAACACCAAGGCCACCCTCTGCTGACCAGACCACCAGAACTCCCTACTTGATGAAGAGGTTTTGTATAAATGAGGGTAAAGCAGGTCACAACATGTAAAAAAAATGTACAAAAAACTCAACAAAAGCAAAGAGATTGAAATGAGTACGGTATATGTATATTAGGAGAATAGACAGAAAAGACAGTGTAGAAGTGAGTAGCATGGTGGCAAGTCAAAGCTGGAGAGGCAGAGTCTTACTTGTCAGAATGAGGGATGTTGTATTCATGATTATCAGTATCATTAAATTCAGTAGTTTGTTTCTTTTTCCCCTTAAGTTTGGATATTGGCACAATTGATTTATCCCTTCATCAATTGATGTGCCTTTGCAATTTTTTTTCAATTTGAGCTATTATAAATAAACGAGTGGGGGACATTCAAGTGGAAGTGATGGTGCACTTGTCTAGCCCCTTAAATCAGAGCAAACATTTCTCAAAAGAGATAAACGAGTCCTAGACAATATAATTCATCCAAGAACTCATCAGAACTCACACTCCTTTTCCCATCCACCCAGCTTAATTTATCTTCATCATTATAAGTGTGCTGTTATTGGTAATCTCAACCAGAAAATAGTTTCATCACTTCTTGAAAGATTCTGGTAAGCACAGATTCACTGTAGTGATTCCGATCTTTTGTATCTTTTCTCCCTCCTCTTATTTCCCTCTGGAAACTTGTTTTCCCTATATTTCTGTTCCCCTTTTTTTCTTCCTCCATGGCTTTTCCACTTGTTTGCTACTTTCTTTCTCACCTCTTCTTGTCTGACTTTTCGTTTTCCTTCCTTTTCGTTACTCTTTCCTTCCATCTGTCTTCTTTTAGCATAGAAATGTATTTTTACAAAACATTTAAATCAAGGATATGAACAATTGATATGAACTCTTACAACCAAAAGCTTTTTGCGTACTGCCAACTCCTTTTATTTACTTGTTTTAACTATGAGGATACTAAGCACTCAGCCCCATTTCTATTACATGAGATCACATCAGTCAATTACACCTAATTTCCTATAGTGTTTCTGAGAATTTCAGCAGGCTAGAGCTTTTATGTTTTGCTTTAAAGTACATGGTTGTTGATTCCTATGCCACATACCTCTGCCAACCCTTTCTGCCCCTCATTAAAACTACTATGTTTTGACAAAATGGAGTCATTAGTATTTCAACCCTCTGAAATAGGTTTAATCGTTCAGGCAGCAATGGTCTAATTTTTGTGTGACCAAACCCCCCTTTTATATTTTTAAATTTTTTTATTTTTTTAAAATAGGGACCTGATTGTTAAGCACCCTGGATTAGTGTTACAGGTGAACTTCCAGCCCACCCATAAGACTTTGTGCTTGAATTTCTATCTCTAATGCCAATGAACATTAGAAGAACTAAAATTCATTTTATAGCATTTTAAGAATTGCTTCTTTTGTACCTAGGCCATTTTTAACAAGGTCTCACCTTAAGGGTCTGTGCTAGTTCACTCACATTCCATTTCCTTTCTCAGGGTGCATGAAGCCCTTCATAAAAATGTGTGTGTGAGTGTGTGTGTGTAAGCAGGATGACAGCTTACTGTGGCTTGATCTTACTGGTTGTGAGTGGAGAAACACAAATCAAGGGGAGAGATTAAAAAAAAGAACAGTAGAGAAAATGTGTTGTCTAGGGTATGCATGGAAATAATACTGATATTAAAAACAGCAATAATAAATTAGAACATTTTTATCTTAGTAAATGTCTTTAATTGGAAACAGGAGTGGCATCCACTTCCATAACAGCTTGCCTCTGGAAACCCTATGAACCTGGAGAGAGGACGAAAGTTATACAGGAGGTGTCCAGGACTTTTGTTCATAGACTCTCCATGAGTCGCTTGCAACTCGATGGCACCTAACAACACCAACAGCATAGAAAGAGAGAGCAGTGGAACCAGTGGACGTAAAGCCATGCTCCCAAGCCAAAGGTGGGTGACTCTACTCCGCAGCCCTCAGGCCTGCCTTTAATTGTTTTTGGTGAAACATTCTTCTAGGTCGTGTAACCCTGGTATGTCCACTTGCTGTACAGAGGTAACTAGTGGTTGCTGTGAAACTGAACACTGTGACACTGATGAGTCAAATCCAAGAATGGTTACCCATGGTGGACAGTGTTTGGTGGCGCTCCCCGATTAAGACAAGCTTGGAAGCAGGAGAGACCTCTGCTTCCATAATAGCTTGCCTCTGGAAACCCTATGAACCTGGAGAGAGGACAAAAGTTATACAGGCGGTGTCCAGGACTTTCATTCATAGGATTGCTATGAGTCGCCTGCGACATGGCGGCACTTAACAAGAACAACAACAAATGTCTTTAAGGAGGAACACAGAAGATATAAAGTGGGAAATGGAGATAGGGTAAAGGTAAGGTCAAAAACAAGGGAAGAGGAAAGACTAGAGAGAAGATTCAGTAACAAACTATACCTACCCCTTTCTCCTCACGAATTGTCATTTCCAGGCTCAGATCTCTCAGACGTACCTCTTCGTCATTTCCAGATTCTTCCACATGTTGCTATTTTCCTCTCTTCCAGATGCATTTTAGCTTGTGACTTCTGCCGAGATGTTCCTCCAGCCCTCCTGTTTTCATCGAATACTTCAAGCACAGGTCTGTCAACTTATAAAGGCAAGCACAGAGCTGGACTGCATTATCACTCCCTTGTGTTTGAGTCTGTTTTTCTATTGATGCAGATTCAAATGGAGTTTGTTTTCTGTGAGGCCACAATATGCAACTGAATAAAATGCATTTTATAGACTCTTAAAACTCCTAAATCTTTTGGTGTCCATGTTGGACATAACCACCTCTCATCCTCTACTTATGCATTTTATTGATAGAACCCAATACAGGATTTCACATTTCTGTCCCATATTTGATGCACATTTAGAAGTTATTTTGATGAATGTAATGTTAAGCTTATTTCAAAGATTTTTTAAAAAAAAATAACTGCCATCAATTTTGTTGTCAAGCAAATATCCTACTTTGTTTTATTTTCTTCCGGGAAATTAATTTTGAGAATGCAGGCACAGATAATTAGACATTCAAGGATATTTTTATTTTCAAAATACATCTTTAAAATGTTCCCAAATTTAACCTGTTGACAAATGATAGATTTTTTTTTATTCATCATTTTGCTGTCTGAATCACTTGAAGGTGGAAAAAAGTATCATATGCCTAAACTGTCCCCAGCCTCTTGAAATGGTGCAATACTGCAAAAATAACCATACTCACTTGTTTCTGGGCAATGGAGCAATGATTAGAGTCACAAATAAAACTCCCTTCACTTTTGCATCTACTTATTTAGCTTAATGTTAAAATTATGACAAACAAACAAGGTTCTGCTGTATATCTGGAACGTATATTTAGAATGACTAATTATGAGGGACAATGTGGCATCAGAATGGGAGGAAGACTTATCAACAACTTGTGTTACACAACCTTGCTCAAGGAAACTGAGGAGGACCTGAAGCATCTTCAACAGAAAGTCAAGGACTGCAGTTTACAATATGAATTAAAGCTCAACATCAAGAAAACAAAGATTCTCACCACCAGGCCAATTGGCAAAACCATGCTAGATGGAGAAAGATCGAGATTGTCAACAATTTCAGCTTGCTTGGTTCTACAATCAATACTCTTGGAACCAGCAGCCAGGAAATCAAAGATGAATTGGATTAGGAAAGTCTACTGTCAGGGCCCTCTCCAGAGTGCTGAAGTGCAAAGATATCAGTCTAGAGACTACAGTGCACATAATACAGGCTTTGGTCTTCACAATTGCTTGCTATGCATCAGGACAATGACTAAGGATGATAGAAGAATAATTGATGCCTTTGAGTTGTGGTGCTGGAGAAGAGTATTGAACATACCATGGACTGCCAAGAGAACCTGCTAAGAGGTCTGTTCTAGTGAGGGTGAAACCAACTTGCTCTCTGGAGGCAAGGATTTTGAAGCTTTGTCTGAGATGACATATTTTGGGCATGTGGCCAGGAGGTACCAATCCTTAGAGAAAGATATCATACATGGAAGGGTAGAGGAACAACAGAGGAGAGGAAGACCCTGGATGAGATGTATTGACACAGTGAGTGAGATAATAGTGGCAAGTGTGTTGGAGACAGTGAGATTGGCTCAGGATAGGACAGAGTTCGGAGCTACTGTGCATAGGGTTGCTATGAGTTGCAGGCAATTTAACAGCACATAAACAGCAATGTATTTCAGGAAATTTTTAAGTCTTATTTTATGTGTATGCACACATTCTGTGTTTTTAACCTTGGAAATTATTTTCAAGAAAAATTAAAATTACATTAAAAATCCCTCAGTCTAAGCATCTTACTGTGTATTTAATGTGAATCTTAAAAACACCTTTTATGTTGTTATTGTCTATTTGAATTATTCATAGAAAATGGCATCAAGTTATTCGGTGGAGAATCTACAAAATCTTCTAATATTAAGGAAATATTCAACTTTGGTTAGCTTTCATTTCTCTCAACAAACTTTGAGAGAACATAAATCCAAAGAAAACTTTCTCAGCCTGAGATGTAGAATTAATATATTTACAGTTCTTTTTAGTGTATTCTTAGTCTTTTTTGGCTGCTAAGAATACTATTCAATACCATCTTTCAAAAGTAGCATAAGCTATTATGTCCATTATAAATTATAATGGCTATATTATATGAGACATATCAACATTGAATTCAAAGGCACAATCCCCTCTGAACTGATTGTGTTTCTGAAGTTAGAAACTGTACACTAAGCTAGTTAAGAAAATAAGCACTAAATCCGTGTACCCTGGCTCTACTTAACAGCATTTTTGTGAAAGAAAAAAAATGACAAAATGCATCTATAAGTATTCCATAGATTAGGAATTAAAATAAAAGAATAACAATTATTAAATCTGACCTGACAGAAGTTAGAAAACAGGACTAAAACCAATTTCACAAATCCTTCATGATTACCTTGTTTTTGTTTGTTTGTGTCCATGGTAACCTGTTTGCGTCAAAGGTTCACCTTTTGGATTAATTGTCCCCAATTATTCCAACCTTTCTCTCCACCCACCTCCCCAAAGCCCATTACTAGCTATCTATTTAACCAAACATCCAAATAAATTCACATAAACAGCTAGTTAATGCAGTAAAAATGTTCAAGCCAAATTAGATTTGACTATCTTTGAGATGGTTTTACAGCAAATGAATAAAGAATCCAGACCATGAAATAATATTGTGGGTAGTATGGCCAATTGTGTGAATTAGGGCTGGGTTTCTTTTAGTACAATTGGTAATATTAGGAGCGACAGGTTGGCAGTGCTAAAATAAAGAAAACTAACAATAATAAGCACTCTAGGAAAAGTAAATTTTTCCCCCAATGATTGAATTTTTACTATTTGTATGGCCACATAAACACATAAATGTGTGTGTGTGTGATTGTTGTGTGCCAATGAGTGGGAATCAAATCATAGCTGACCGTCGAGTGGGTTTTCAGAGGCAGTGAATCACATGGGAGGAGATTGCCCATCTTTCTCCCATGGAGCAGCGAGTGATTCACACCACATACCTTTAAGTTGGCAGCACAATTCCTTACAACTAGGCCACCAGAGCTCCCTCCACTGTAGAAAACTATTTGTAAAACATTGACTAGCATACCATTTTCTTTCAATTCTCACTTACAAATGGAATTTGTAATTTATAATTATAATTTCTAATTTATAATTTCCATAGATGATAGATAGATAGATAGAGATTATATATAGAGATACAGAGACACATAGACACATAGACATAGAGAGAGCGCACACTTGGAGGCCCTTGTGGAATGTTTCCACTCTGGAAGATGGTTAATTGCATCTTGATGAGGGTCATGTAAGCAACATTTTGGTTGTTTTATTGAGTTTGGGGCTTTTCCCCCCTCCACAAATGGGTGTCAGCTGACTGAACTTTTGCCTGGCCAAATTAATTAATCTTGGAAGGAACATTCTTTAAACGCTACAGCAGTCGTCTATTTGCTGTACTGAAGTAACTTGAAGTTGTCGTGAGGCTGAACACTGTGCCATAGGTGTGTCAAATACCACAATGGTTAGCCACCATGGACAGTGTTTGGAGTAGCTCTCAGATTAATTCAGCTTTGGAAGCAGGAGTGGCATCCACTTCCCAAACCACATGCCTCTGGAAACTCTATGAACATAAAGAAATTATGTTAGTTATAGGACAGGTTTCAGATCTTTTGTTCATAGGGTTGTCATGAGTTGTATTTGATTTGACGGCACTTAACTATTGCTAAGTGAGACTACTGTTATATTTTGAGGAACATTTTTCTAAGCTGTACATCACTCTTGTATCAATTTACTGTATTGAGGTAATCTGAGTTTGCTGTGATACTGAACCTTATGTCACTGGAGTGTCAAATGCTGTAACAGTTGTCCAAGGTGGACAGTGTTTGGTGGAGCTCCCAGTTTAAGATAGGTTTGGAAGCAGGAGTGGCATCCACTTCCTAAACCACATGCCTATGAAAACTCTATGAACTCGGAGAAATGGCGATAGACATAGAAAGGCATCAGGTCTTTCGTTTATAGAGTCACTAGACTCGATGGCGATCAACAAATACAACAACAACATATGAAGCTTCATTGGCCTAGTGGTAAGGAGTTGCACAGTGGATTATTTTAATCCACCACACACAGAGAGAAAGATAAAAGCTCTGGTGCATTAGAAGGACTCTGATGGCTTAGCAGTAAGGAGTTATACTGCCAACCCAAAGGCACGCGGTTCAAATCTACCAGCTTTTCTGTGAGAGAAAGGTGGGCAGTCTCTTTCTATGCAATTAACTGCTTCTGAAAACCCAGTAGAGGTTCAGCTATGAGTCAGTTCTGAGTTGATAGTACAAATACAACAACATATACGTTAATATATACAAATATGCAGAGAAATACATATAGTTAATAAAAAGATAAAATTTCATTACAAATATCCGTACTACACACACTATTAACACTTGTGGTGTTTTCTCTCTCTTTCTCTCTCTTGTTGCTGTTTGGTTTGGATTTTGCCCAGTTTTGCTTATTCAAATCAAAGGAGTTCCAGTGAAGTAGTGCCTTGAGTGTTTGATGATTGGAATCTACTAATTACTTATCTACTAATTACTTCAAGAGAGAAAGATGAAGCAGTTTGCTAAGCATTCAGATTTTCAGCCTTGGAAACCCCATGAAGGGTGGACATGCAACTTGAAGGCAGTGGGTTGGATTTAGTTATTTAAAATAGTGAGTCTTTTAAAATTTTAACAGAAATTCAGGCTTTTAGAAATGTTATATGAATAGTACAAACATTTTCCAGATCTCTTTTCTTTGATTCTCTAATTTTTTACACTTTAGTATATTTGCTCATTCTCTCTCATCCCCTCTCTCTGTGCGTGTATTTTCTGAATCACTTAAACGTAAGTTGAAAATATAATACCCACTTCACTCTCTAATATATAAATGTGTATTTCCTAAGAATAAGGAATTCTGTTGATTTTTAAGTCTGCCCTAAATTGTTACTCATGTTTTTTTAATAATTTGTTGTCATGGTAGAAAGTACAGAAATGAAAAACATCACATAAAATAACCAACATGTATATTTTAGTGTGTTTTCTGTGTCAACTTTATGGAATATACATAAAATCATAGCATTTCTCTACTTCATAGAAATAATAGTTATTAAAGCTCAACTTGCAAGTAAAAGATCAGCAGTTCAAAATCAAAAGCCACTGAATGAAAGTGATAGCAATCTGCTTCTAGATTGACAGCCTTGGAAACCCTACGAGGCAGTTCAATTCTGTTCTATAGGATGTCTATGAGTCAGAATAGGCTCATCAGCAATGTATTTACACCATGAATGTTCATGATTTATAGTAGATAATATTTTTTAGCAGAGGCTGACAATATAGGGACAGTTTTCTTTTTTTAATCCCTTTTTCTCCCACATAGTTTTCCAGTTCAATGGTTCTATCTTCAATTATCTCTCTTAATTCCTCTTCATTTTCATTCACTTATTTGCTCAAAATTCCTAACTCTTTCCTAGGTAGCAGGTACTGAACCATAATAATATGGATTTGGGGATCAGATAACTTGAAATCTTTAATCAGTTTCAGATTGCAGCTCTACCTCTGAGGAGCTTGTGCGATCTTACGCAAATTGCTTAACCTCTCTGAGCCTCACTGTTACCAATAAGTCGGCGAAGGCTGCTGTTGCTGTTCTTATATTGTTCCCTGCAAGAGTGCTGAGTAAGTCAAATGTGAATATGTATATAACATCCTTAACAGATTCCAGGAGCTGCTCACCCAAACACACTCAGTTCAAATCCACCAATTGCTCTGTGGGAGGAAAATGGACAGTCTCCTCCCATGTGATTTACTCCCTCTGAAAGCCACTGAGGATCAGCTATAGGTCAGTTCCAACTAGATGGTACATAACACAACTATAACTGATAACTATTTTAAGCTTTACTTTTCTTTTATGCACATGAAATACACAATAAACAAGCCATACTCTACTAGCCATCTAGTACTCTAGTATGGTCAGATTACAGTTCAAATGTGACCTCCATAAAGTTTTAACTCATTTCCTCATATTCAGGAAATAATTTTGTCCTTTACTAAACCTCCACAGGGAGCTCTGGTGGCCTAGTGGCAAGAAGCGATGCTGCAATCTCAAAGGCACGTAGTTCGAGGCCACCAGCTGCTCTGCAGGAGGAGGATTAACTGCTTCTGGACACCCAGCAGAGGGTCAGCTCGACAGTACCCAAAAATAACAACAAACTTCCAAGACCATTTTTCTGTACTTTTCTTATCACATTTTAATACATTGGACTTATTTCTTTGGCATGCCTTTGCTCCCTTTAGATTTTCAACTACTAGAAGAGCAGTGAATGTTTTGTTCATCTTATAGCTCCCCATGTAAGCAGAGGCTCCAATGTTGTATTATTCAATAATCAAGGTAAACATGGGCTTACTTGGGTTTACTAATTTGCAGTGAACAATTTCACATTTTTCCACCACAGCAAAGATTCTGCTTCGAAGTCTGGCTAAGCATCTCTCTCTCAACCTCATGGCATCTTCCAACAGAAGCAAAGCCTCTTTTCAAAGTTACAACTCCTGACATGGAACTTACTTGTACTTACTTATTAATCTGTCATAAACAACCGTTCACTATTGTTCTTGTTGTATGCCATTGAGTTGTCTGCAACTCATAGTGACCCTATGTAAAACAGCTCTAAACTCTGCCCTATCCTGAGCAGTAGATTAGTAAATAAGTACAAGTAAGCCAAACAGATTAGAAAATAAGCACAAATAAGCCCATGCTTGCCTTGCTTATTGAGTAATCTACTCTAAGAGGCTCTAGCATTCATTTTGGCCCTCCTTCCAGCTTTACCCCATGATCCTACTAAATATGCATTGCTTTCTTGGCTTTGTTTTTTTTTTAAGCACTCAATAAAGCTTGGTTGAATAAGTGAATCAGCATTGGAGTTAAGGATCAGAAATCAAGAAAGTTTCTATTATTGAATCTGTAATTTATACATATTTGCATAACATTTAAATTACTTCTTCAAGTCATAGGAATGAATTTCTGCTTCGTTTTGTATCTGTGTTCAGTTACACTTGGTAACTTTTTGGAGCCATCATACAGCTATTTCAAGTGGGATTCCTTCATGGTGTACATATTTTTAAAATATTGTCATGCCATGCCAAGGATAGTCACAGAACTTCCATAGCAAGTGTGCCTCATTGAAGTCCAGAGTTATTAATAATAAGTCATTTGGATACTTTAATTAGTGTCCAGCACTATTCCCATTAGTTAATATATATTTTTAGCATCATAATGACAATTGTAATGCAGATTTCCTTAGTATTATAATTTCCTCACTGGGTTATACCATCCTAAGCTTTTGGAGATCTAGTTAAAAATTCTTCAACTTAATCTTTTCACAGCAATAATTCTAAGGAAATTTTTTCTTGGATTTGGATTTTTGTGGTGGTGGTTGTTTAAAGGTAAGCATTTTGTTGTTGTTGTTGATTTGGCTTTTGTTTCTACTATTAATAAATTGTTTCTGTGTAAAAAAGTACAAAGAAACCATCTTCTTTAGACAAAGATTATATAGTAAATTAAAAAAAATTAATGCCAAGTGGCCAAACCTTTTCTTCTTCATGTATTTTAACACTGAGAAAGCTTTCCATAAATTTTCTCCTGCACTTGATTCTGAATAAAGGAGTTTTCACAAAAGAAGAGTTGACAGAACTATCCAAAATCTCTTCAAAGTTCCCACACCCAACCAATCCAAGACAGTAATAAGAAGTGTCTAAAAATTCACTTTTCATAATTTGCCACATAAGTAGTTCTGTATCTTTAGTGAAGTTAGGGAAGTAGCTCTTAATATACTAACATTTGAAAATGTGATTTACAAGGGAGCTCTGGTGGCCTAGTGGCAAGACGCTGCACTGAAGTCCCAGAGATATGCGGTTCAAATCCACCAGATCCTCTGCTGGAAAAGGAGGGGGTCAGATCTGATTTGACGGTACACGTAAAATAATACAATAAAAAATGTGATTTACAACCCAGTTGAAAAATGGGCACAGGATAGTAATAGACACTTCACCAAAGAAGACATTCAGATGGCAAACAAACACATGAAGAAATGTTCAAAATCCCTAGGGCTAAGAGAGATGCAAATAAAACAACTATAAGATATCATTTCACCCAAGTAAGAACAGCAAAATTTAACATAACAGCAAACAACAAATGCTGGCGAGGTTGTGGAGAAGCTGGAACGCTTATGCACTGTTGGTAGGAGTGTAAAATGGTACAATCACTATGGAAGGCAGTATGGTGCTTTCTCAAAAACTTAGAAATATCATTTGACCCAGCAATTCTACTACTGGGAATATACCCTAAAGAAAGTTTAACTGCCATCCAAGCAGATATATGCTGTCTCGTGTTTATCATGGCTTTGTTCACAATAGCAAAGAGTTGGAAACAACCTAAGTGCCCATCAACAAACGAATGGATAGAGAAGCTGTGGTATATTCACACGATGGAATACTACCCTGCAATGAAAAACAAGGAACTCATAAAATATTATACAAAATGGGTGACCCTGGATAACATTAACTGAATGAAATATCTCAGTCACAAAAGGACAAATACTGCATAGTGCCACTGTTGTAAAACGGGACTGACATCGGATTTGGGGGGAGACTGAGAAAGGTGGGATAAATTATGTCTACTGCATTGAAACAGATGAGGGAGAGAACTATTTAAAAGGGAAATATGATTAGGTAATATTGTCATGACTGGAGTCCAGAACGAAGGCTGCATAGTGGAGTGGACTTGGGGGAAGGGATTATATAATAATGAATAAATTTTTCTTTTAGTTTTCAAAGAGAAGAGGGAACTGAGGGAGAGGGGTGGGCAGGGATAAAAGTGCAACAAAAAATGAATGGAAATCCAAAGTCTCTGTAAACTTTAATTAAAATTAATAATAAAAAAGGAAAATGTGATTTACATAGATAATCAGTAAAAATGTGCTAAATAATGTGTTATTTTCTATCTGGTTTGTTCAAGCATCCCCAGAAATACAAAGCTAAGTAAATGTGCACTAAATATTTTTAATAAGTGCATGAATGAAGTCATCCCATTTGCCTAAGATCTCACATTAGCTAAACACTCTAAGTATAAAAGGCTTTTGTTAGTTGTTTAAATATCAAGGTATCAACCACATGGTCTAATTTTTGTTAGTCAAATCTCAGCAAGTGTTTACATTAATTTCCTATAGCAATTCTGAGTAATTCAGATTAAAACAGTGCATTTGAATATACTAAACCTATTCTTTCCCTTTTAGGGGTTCATCCTCTAAAATGTCCTGAAAACTCCATTAACAGTTATATCCTGGACACATTGGAGTCCAAGATCGACCCAGATTTTAAAATTACCAGACCTCTGAAAAGGATCATCATTTTCATACACTGATATTTAAAATGTATACCTCTATTTCTAAACTACCCCATCTCTAGTTTTAAATTTCTTTTGAAACAGAAACCTAAACTACTGAAAGCTTGAATTAGAGAGACAGGTGGACTCTCAGCTCACAAAGTGCCCTTCAAGCCCTGCCCCCAAGGATCTGTGTCCAGCACAGCATAACTAACACCAGGGAGAATTAGGCGGTAAGAAAGTCATTTTATGCTTGGTTATAAGCCTTATTTTTTGTCTTGGATCATTCCATGGCCTTCCTATTTGGTACAAATAAAAAATTGTATTCAAAATGGCTACAGAGCACACCTGTTCTTTACTGACATGGCTTCAGTTTATGTGTGTGTGTGTGTGTGTGTGTGTGTGTGTGTGTATACACACACACACACACACACACATATTCAGTCTCATTTCCAATCACTCTTCCCACACCTTGCACTGCCATACTTCACACTTTTGCCCTATATTTCCAAAGAAATAAATCAAATGGGGGAACATTAGGGAGGCCTGAGGTGGAGGGTACAAATATTTTGGAATAGAAAACCTAATAGGTGAATTTATCATACCCTATGGTGAAGATTCTTGAATCTAAGAGACTTGGATAAGGAACTTTTAAACACTTTTAAACTCCTGACAATAAAAATTAAATGCTTTATATAGAGAAATAGGTAGATGTTATCTATCTATCTATCTATCTATCTATCTATCTATCATCTGTCTACCTATCTATAAATCCCATATTTATCCTGGTAAAGATATTGAGAGAGAAAAAACCCACAGTAATTGGGCTGAGGCAAATGTTCTATATTCAGATTTAATTCATAGTTATTGAATACTCATGTGAGTGATGAGGAAAGGGAGACTCAAATAACTTTCAGTGGCTTGCCAAGTGTCACACAATTACACAGCTAGTAAGTGACAGGGCCAGAAGTGAAATTCAAGCTCCCTGACATGGAGTAAAAAATCTCTTTCCACAATCACCAAAACATTTAGATAAACTCTTCTCATTCTATGCTTTATAATTTTAATGCACCTAGCAATGTAGACATAAATATCCTATGCACTCTGAGCTAGCGAGAAGTTACATATTCTGAACACATGAGGCTTATTTTATATACATATTTCCATGTTTATGTATTTGTGTGTTTATTTATATTCTGATTTTGTATTTGTATATTTATTTATTCTGGTATTTAGCATACTGAATATTTAGGTGTGTATTTCTTTTTTATTTATGTATTTATGCATTTCTTTATCTTACCTGTGGGGTTATGAAGCTTTTATTCTCAATTCTATTAGATAAGACCACATCAGCTGATTATATCTTCATTTACTAGTGTTTCTGAGAATTTCTTGCATTTCAATTAAAAGATCCTGGCTCTTGAGTTTCTGGGAAGAGAGTAAGCAATTGTGTGCAGAACCAAATTGCTGTGCTATAGAAACACCTCCAAAGCCAACAGAAACCTCAGCTACAAGAGCAGGAAAAAAGAAAATAAACCAACATATACTTAAAAAGAGAATGAGGAAAATGATGAGAACAAGCCTAGGAGCAAGCAAGAAGTATTGGAATGCCAAAGAGGAAACAGGGACTTCCATGAGTTCAGGAAGTATGGCTGGCCTGGCGAAGCAACACCCATAACCTAAGGAAAGGTCCAGGATGAAGGACCCTGAAAATCATGCAGGACCATGTGGACATTTTAAAAAGCAAATAAAACTTATCAAAGGGAGCTCTGGTGGCCTAGTGGCAAGAAACTGTGCTGCAATCCCAAAGTCATTCATTTGTAGTCCACCAGCTGCTCTGAAGGAGAAGAGTGGGCAATTAAATGGGTCAATTAGCATGCGATTAACTGTCTTTGCAAACCTGCTGGAGGGTCAGCTGTGAGTCAGTTCAGACTCAACAGTATACGCAACAGCAAGACTTATCAAGGACTGTGGGACATTGACAAATGAGGTCACAGGATTGAGAGAGATCCTGAAGGAGGGAAAATGCCAAATAAATGTCATGGAGGAGAGAGTTGGTACTAATGAAGACCAAATCAAGCTTCAGTCTCAAAAGATAAGAATTTTAAGTGACTAGTTCTTCATGGTGCAAGAAAAAGTGATGGATCGAAAGAGTCTTTCTTTTACTTATCAAGGAGAAAAGTGAATTGGGGAAGAGGGGGTGGGCAGGGAGAAAAGTGCAGCAGTGAATTACTGGAAACCCTAAGTCTCTGTAAACTTTCATGAAAATTAATTTTAAAAGCGTGATGGATCTTGAAAACAAATTAAGGAGGTATAATATTCTTGTTACATACAGTCCAGGCTGGTTTCAGAAGGGGTCGTGGTACTAGAGATATTGTAGCTGATGTTAGATGGATCTTGGCTGAAAGCAGGGAATACCAGAGGAATATCTATCTGTGTTTCATTGACTATGCAAAGGCATTTGACTGTGTAGATCATAACAAACTGTGGCTGACTCTGAGAAGAATGGGAATCCCAGAACACTTGATCGTTCTAATGCGAAACTTATACTTGGACCAGGAGGCAGTCGTCAGAACAGAGCAAGTGAACACTGCATGGTTCAAAATTGGGAAGGGCGTACGCCAGGGATGCATCCTATCTCCATACCTTTTCAACCTATATGCAGAACAGATTATCCGGGAGGCTGGGCTCTATGAGGAGAAATGTGGGGTCAAGATTGGTGGACGATTTATCAACAATCTGCGTTATGCGGATGACACAACCCTGCTTGCTGAAACTGAGGAGGACCTGAAGCGCCTGCTGCAGAGTGTCAAGGACTGCAGCCTACAATATGGATTGAGGCTCAATGTCAAGAAGACAAAGATTCTCACCACTGGACCAATCGGCAGCATCAGGATGGATGGTGAAGAGATTGAGATTGTACACAGCTTTAGTTTGCTTGGCTCCACAGTCAACACTCTCGGCACCAGCAGCCAGGAAATTAAAAGGCGCATTGCCATGGGAAGGTCTGCTGTTAGGGACCTCTCCAAAGTGCTGAAGAGCAGTGGTGTCTCTCTGGAGACTAAGGTGTGTCTGATACAGGCCATAGTCTTCGCAATCACCTGTTATGCATCAGAGAGTTGGACTGATGCCTTTGAGCTGTGGTGCTGGAGAAGAGTATTGAGAATACCATGGACTGCTAGGAAAACAAACAGATTTGTCCTGGAGAGGGTTAAACCGGAGCGGCTCCTTGGAGGCAAGGATTCTGAGGCTCCGTCTAACTTACTTTGGACATGTAGTGAGGAGAGACCGGTCCTTGGAGAGGGACATCATGCTTGGGAGGGTGGAGGGACGGCGCAGGAGAGGAAGGCCCTCTATGAGGTGGATTGATTCAGTGACTGGGATAATTGGGATGGGAGTGTTGGAGACAGTGCGATTGGCACAGGACAGAGCGGAGTTTAGGGCTGTTGTACATAGGGTCGCTATGAGTCGCAGGCGACTCGACGGCACATAACAACAACAACAACAAATATTCTTGTATCTGGCATACCTGAAGGTGTAGAGAATGGCAGTAGCCTTGAAAATATTAAGTAAATTATTGATAAGAATTTTCTACAGTTGAACCTAGACCTCAGTGTACACACAGAGAGAATTTACTAGTCCCCACTCAAAAATGTCTCTCAGTCTCAAAACCCAAGACACGAATTGCATCGTCCTTAAATATAAAAGAAAAACAAATCATCCTGTAAGCATCTCAGAATAAGAAACTGATTTTCAACAATGTAAAGATAGGACTGACTGATGGCTGCGCCTTACGAACAGAGGAAAAGATACAAAGTTGGAGTCAAGTTACCAGCTGAAGTTCTTGCATTTGAAACCCCGAGTGAACTATCCAGCCATGCTTTCTTTCCTCTCTGAAGATGATAAAACAATCTTTACCAATCAATAGGACTTGCAGACACTTGTCAGTAAAACCTCCTAACTACTGGCTTTACTACAAATGGCTGCAGCCCAAGGAGGGGGTGCTTCTTGAGATACATGACTAAATTAATGCACAAAGCCAAGTTTCTTGATAAACATAGATCTAATTTTTATGATTAATTTCTTTTTTCCAGCATAATTAATGGAAAAGGAAGTAAAGGCATAATACTTAACCGTGTTGTTATTATTATGCTTGTGCTTGCTCTTGCTCTTTCTCTCTCTTTCACACACACATTCATTGCATGAGAAAAGAAGAGAAAAGAAAATGAAAAATGATAAGGGGAGAGATGTTATAATAAAGATATGAATAAAATAATACAAGTAGGTGTGAGAGGGACACATTGGGATATGGCAGATCAAATAACAAGAAGAATATATTTTTGTCACTCTACAATCAATGACATAAAGAGAAGATATTTTAAAAGACAAAGAAGGCCTTTCCTCTATTCGTCAAGGGTACATGGACCTATCAGTAAATTTGACCATATTCTAAGGCATGAAAATGATAGCACTGGAAGAGATATGTGTATAGATGATTAAATGTGAACTGATATTTTTAGAAACACTGTAAACTGAATAATTTTGCACTGGTGTATTTTTAAATTGTTAATGTGTGTTGCTGTTGCAATTTAAATGGCTCTGTTAACTTTAATTACACAATTTGTTAATCATACAACAAATGAGATGGAAAGAACCCAATTGTTGACTTCTAAACTTGCCTTTGGGCAAGTAATTAAAAGTAAATAAATATCTGAAAAAGCTCATTTGCACATTCCTGAGTAGCTCTCTCCTTCCTTCTCCATGAATATGCCTACTATTTGAGCTTGTCAGACGCTGAAGCAGGACTCTGAAGCAAGCTTTCCTGGTGTGGCCACTTCCAAATTTTCCACTTTATGTCAGACCTAAACAGCCCATAGCCTCCCCGCACACCTCCTTTCCTCATAGAACCACCAGCCTTATCCAATAGCGGGAAAGAGACATCTGAAACACTCTGAAGCTCATTCTCAGAGCCTTTATGCACTTTAAAGGTACATCATTTTTTTTCTTGTTGAGGTGCTGGAGTATTCTATAAATTTTAGATATGAATCCCTTATCAGATATGTCATTACCAAATACTCTTCCCCAGTGTATAGATTTCTTTTTGACCTGTTGGAGAAGGTTTTGATGTACATAGGCATTTGATTCTTAGAAGGTCCCATTCATCTATTTTGTTCTCTCCTGGTTGTAGGTTTTTCACTATCCTTGGAAGGCTGTTCATATTGTGGCTTCTAGAATTCTTCCAAACTTTTCTCTGATGAAGTTTATAGTTCGTTTTACTCCCAGGTCCTTGATCCATTTTGAGTTGGTATTTGTGTGTGTGTGTGTGTGTGTGTGTGTGTGGTATGAGGTGTGGATCTTGCTTGAGTTTTCTACAGATGGTTTTCCAATTTTGCCAACACCATTTGTTAAAAAGGCTGTCATTTCCCCACCTGATTTCATTTCCTTGTCAAAAAACAGTTGAGCATACATAGATGAGCTGATTTCTGTGTTCTCAGTTCTATTCCATTGGTCTATGTATCTGTCACTGTACCAGTATCATGCTGTCTTGACCACCATAGCTGTGTAGTATGATTTGAAACCAGAGAGTGTGATACCTCCTACCTTGTTTCTCTTTTTCAGGAGTGCTTTACTTATTCGGGGTCTCTTTGCATTTCAGATAAAATTTGAAATTGCCTTTTCCATCTCAATGACGAATGGCCTTGGTATCTGTATTGAGAGTGCATGAACTTGTAGATTGTCTTTGGTGGAATTGTCATTTTTATGATATTGAGTCTTCCTGTGGAGAGGGACATCATGCTTGGAAGGGCAGAAGGACAGAGAAAGAGAAGACCCTCAATGAGATGGATTGATTCAGTGACTGGGGTAATGAGGATATGTGTGTCAGAGACAGTAAAGTTGGCACAGGGTAAAGCAGGTTTCAGGGCTATGGTACCTATGTACAATAGGGTCACTATGAGTCTCAAGTGACTTGACGGCACATAACAAAAACAACAATATTCATGAGCATCGTATATTCTTCAATTTCTCCAAGTTTTTCTTTGTTTCTTATAGTAATGCTCCGTAATTTACTTTGTATAGCTACTTTGTGTCTCTAGTTAGATTTGTTCCAGTACCTCAACAGGAAAAGGCAAACAACCCTATCACAACATAGGCAATGGATATTAATAGATAATACACCAAAGAAGACATTCAGATGGTAAACAAACAGATGAAGAAATGTTCAAAATCCCTAGCTATCAGAGAGATATAAATAAAAACAACCATGATATATCATCTCATCTCAGTTACAATAGCAAAGTTCAAAAGAGCAGCACACAATAAATGCTGGCAAGGTGGAGAGATTGGAACCCTTCTTCACTGCTGGTGGGCATGTAAATGGTATACCCACTATGGAAGGTGGTTTGGTGCTTTCTCAAAAAGTTGGAAATAGTAATACCATTTCACCCATCAATGCCATTACTGAGAATATACCTTAAAGAAACTAGAACTACCATCCAAGCAAATATATGCACACCCATGTTTATTGCTGTGTTATTCATAATAGCAAAGAGATGGAAGCAACCAGTGCCTATCAGCAAATGAATGGAATACTATTCAGCATTGAAAAACAATGAATTTATAAAATATTATACAATGTTGAGGAGCACATCAAGCTGAGTGAAATATCTTAGTCACAAAAGAACAAATACTGCACAGCACCACTGTTATAAAACAGGTCTGAAATGGGGGGTAGGGAGGAGAATAGAATAAGAGTGGATAGATAATGACCATTGGATTGGAACAGATGAAGGAAAGAACTGTTTAAGATGAATATATGATTAGCCATTATACATATGACAACAGTCCAAATAAGTACATCATTATAAAGAGGACTGGGGAAGAGGAAAGGTAGGTAATTAATTGTGCAACAATGAATGAATATTTTTTTTACTGTTAATAAAAACATTTATTTTGCATTTTATACAGAACAACCTGAAGTCTGCAACAGGACTTGACAGTTACCCAGGGGTTTGCAGAATGAATATTTTTAAAGTGAACTGGGAGAGGAGGTAGGAAGGGGAAGGGGTAAAATGCGCAACAATGAATGACTGAAAATTTAACTTCTCTGTAAATGTTTATTAAAATCACAAATACAATTTTATTTTTCCAATAAAGATAGATCACTGGTCGTGTGCATGCACATGTGTGCACGCACACACACGTACACATAACATGCTGTTCTTCATATTAACAAAAGGCATCTTGGGATGCTAGAACTCTCATTTGGAGATAGTAGACCTTTTTGGTGCATCGTGTATGAGTCATACAGAACTTTGTGGCCCTGCCAGATAAGACACAATAAAACCTCATTTTGTGTATGCACCCATTAACCTTAAGTTAAATTCACTTAGATAATTACACTTAGTTTGCTCTGTGACAGGTACCCAGAAGCCTGTTCATGCAGACCTCTGTCTAAAAGCTTATGGCTCACAATGAGATGAGTGCTTTGATTAAATCAGTTTCGGTTCTGGGTTCGTTGCTTGCATTTGATTTATTCTAGGAAGCTTTCCCCATAATCCTGAGAATGCTCTCAATTATAACTTCTGGAAGATGCTTAGTGCCCCCAAACTGTGCCTATAATAATTGAAATGCTTGACAAAGGATAAGTTGAAACCATTGGTCTATGGAATGTCCTTTTCTCCCTGTCTTCTAAGCCAGTGTTAACAAGTCCCAGCTCAACACTGAGAAGAGCTTTATAAACTCCACCATCAGCAACACCCTCCACTTCTATCCCCAGACCAGATCAGCCTGGGAAAGGAGCTAAAGTGTGTTATCAACATTAAAATGCATCAAAACGCCTGAGAGATCTAACAGAGACATAGTCACCTTAGCAATGAGAAGAGAAGCTTAGTGGAACACAACTCCCAAAACTCCAGTGAGTGTACAGCAAAATTATAAGGATCCTTAAGTAGTTCAGAAAGTTCTGTGAGTGAGAATTGGAGGAAACGAGGGTTAATCAAAGTTTTACAACTAGCTCTCTATTGTGGAGGAATCTTTGGTAGCCTAGTAGAAAGGAGTTGCGATGCCAACCCATAGGTACACAGTTCTAATCACCAGCTACTCTGTAGGAGAAAGTTGGGCAATCTCCTCTCATGTGATTAACTGCCTCTGACAACCAACTCAAATGTATACAATAACAGCAATTCTGTTGGGGAAGAGTATAATTTATATCATTTGCTTACTTCAACGGTATAAATTCTGTTGCCATGATCAATTTCAGGCTCCAAACAAGATGTCACTGAACGCCAGGCTGAGATAAAATGGGCATATCTGACGCTCCTGAGTCAACGTGAGTCAGCTCTAGCACACCTTAAGAAGATAACAGTTTTCCCGGCGCTGGCTGAAAATCGCCTGTGACTTCATCCATAGCCACTGGTGAGAGTCAGCGCCCAGAGCCATCAGGGGCTTTAAGCTCGTTGTCCACTGCTGTGGTATGGACAGCTGAAACCCAGGCCCCGACAAGCACCTGGGGTGGGGGGATCCAGACTCTACTTCATGCTCTGCTGGAGAAGGAGGGGCAGTCTCCTGTACCAGTCAGATCCAATTTGACGGTACACACACACACTTTTTCTTCTTCTTTTTTAAAAAAAGACTACTTCAGCCATCGCGGCCCTCTGCCCGGGGCGGGCTGCCCTCGGCCCCCTGCCCGGGGCGAGCCGTCGCGGCCCTCTGCCCGGGGTGGGCTGCCCTCGGCCCTCTGCCTGGAGCAAGCCATCACGGCCCTCTGCCTGGGGCGAGCCGTCGCGGCCCTCTGCCCGGGGTGGGCTGCCCTCGGCCCTCTGTCCAGGACGAGTCCTCGTGGCCTTCTGCCCGGGGCGGGCTGCCCTCGGCCCCCTGCCCGGGGCGAGCCGTCGCGGCCCTCTGCCCGGGGTGGGCTGCCCTCGGCCCCCGGCTCGGGGCGAGCCGTCGCGGCCCTCTGCCTGAGGCGGGCTGCCCTCGGCCCTCTGTCCAGGGCGAGCCGTCGTGGCCTTCTGCCCGGGGAGGGCTGCCCTTGGTCCCTGGCTCGGGGCGAACCGTCGCGGCCCTCAGGAGCAAGAAGGCAAGCACCTGTAACCCAAGACCACCAGTAAGGTGATAAAGCGTCCTCCCTTCCCCCATTTATATCTACGCCCCTGTTCAGCATGAAGAAGCCAGAGAGTTGGCATCCAATTCCCAAATCAATAAGACAGTTGGTTTAATTACTATTGGAAAATGCTTGTCATTCCTCTGTAGCATCTGGTCCCCACTGGACCCTCATTATTTCCTTCACCTGCTCCCCCCACCAACCAAACTGTGCAGCTCTGCAACTGCATCCTGGCCCATCCTCACCCTTCTGCCCCCAACCCTCACCTCCTTGTACCCCCAATATGTTTTTCCCAATAAAAAAATATAAAAAAAATAATGTAATATCACTTGAAACTGCTGCTGAGCTCCCAGGTCTAGTGACTCATTCCTCAAAGTATTTGGTTATGGTTAATAATTTTTTTGTTATTTTGCCCTGTGATTGCTCTGCTAAAAAAAAAAAAGAAGAAGAAGAAGATAACAGTTTTACCCTGTATTTCTCTGGACTGGTGTACTAAAACAGATTTAGCTGAAAAACACCAAAAGAACAATAAAAACAGGATTATGTTACATTGATCTAGCTAAGATGAAAGCCTCTCCAAGCACATACATGGTTTTTGATGTTTCACCTTTTTAGAGCTCCATCTTCTTGGAACTCATAGTATTTCTCTGGCCCTGATACAGGGTTTTTTGTTGTTTTTTTTAAATTTCATTCTTTTGTGTGTGTGTACCGTCAAATCGGATCTGACTGGTACAGGAGGAGATTGTCCCTCCTCTGGTGGATTCGAACCACACACATCTGGATTTGCAGTACAGCTGCTTGCCACTAGGCCACCAGAGCTTGCCCCGATATAGTTTTGTAGTTCATTTCTCCTCTTTAGATTGAGAGACCTTTGAGCTCCGAAACCTCATATAACAAATTACTTTATTTCCACCCTTTGAACCTCTACCTCAACACCTATGCATCCTCAATAAAAAGTTGAGTTCAGGTTTTCTCACAGTACTACATTAGAGATGACTCTGAAGTTCTATCAGTAAAATCTCTTTCGGTTCCTAATCTCAAGGTCTGAATATTGAAAAAGATGTGTGGTTCAGGAATATTTTCTGGCATCACTACTTCCCAGGAAGACAGTGTGAGTGAGGGTTATAAAAAAACAAAAACAAAAACAAAAGCAACCCTCCTCTCCACCCCAGAAATTCAAGAAAATGGATAATCAGAGGAGACCAGCTACTAGAAACAAGATAGGTCAAGATTGTCAAAATATCCCCTGAGAGAGTTTAACACCAGCCAGCTCTTAAATAATAAACCAAGAATAAAGCTCAAACTTTTAGAATTATGTGTATATGCATGCAAGAATAGCATTGTTTCAGAAAAATCACAAGCGTTCTCTGGAGTGTTGATGGCAAACAACCTGCTGAACCGATGTTGAAAACTTCATCTCAGCTCAATCTCAACTCCAAATTTTTAACATCACTCTCCCCTTACTCCCAGTTTATAAAGTTGTCCAAGAGATTTCTTATTCTGGCTTCAAAGAAGGTCTTTTTCCATCTCAAGACTAATTCTGTTGGACCACTCATATTTTCTCCAGGGAGATTAGCTGGATAGTCAGTTTCTCTTGCAAGTTCAAGATCCACAGAGGTGGAAGACTGCATAATGTACCACAGTAAAAGGCTCTCACAGGCTCAAGATTTTCTTAGGCTTTCAGGATGAAATGGTGGAGGCCTTGGGCTCTTGGTTCAAGAGCACAAGATTCAATGTTCAAGAGTTCCCAGGAACAAAATCATTGCCTTTTCAACATTAACAATATATATTGCTTTTTTGTTTTATGAAGTTATTTCTGAAATTTTAAAATGTATTTTACTTTTGTTGTTAATGAAAATATGCACAGCAGAACATACAACCAATTCAACACTTTCCTCATGTACTTTTTGATGACATTGATTAAATTGTTCAAATTGTGAAACCATTTTTGTCTTCTTTTTTGAAATATTCTATAACCATTAACATAAAACCACTGTCCTTTGAGATTTCTATCTAATCTTCTGAGTTGCTGTCAATTTGTTAATATATAGACAGTTCGTTAAAATGCACAATACACAAGGGAGATAATATTTACTAGTTAATCTAAACTGGTGTTGGGCTAAAGATCACTTTAAGAGGTAATTAGTTTAAAAATTATTTTAGGGCAATGGTTTTAAGGATTAATCCAGCCTCAATGACTCCAGCGAGTCTGGATTCTCTAAAAATTTGAAATTCTATTATGCTTTTTCCACTTTTTTTCAGGATTCTTCTACAAAGTACCTTTTCAAACCATGCAGTAATAGTAGCTTACTTAGTACCTTCGTTTTTTTCTCGTGGTAAAAGGGCCAATTTACCACCCATTCCATCTCCTTCTTCTATTCCTGACTCTCCCCACTCTTTCTTTGTTGTTCCAGTCCAGTAGATATTTACTATATCTGGATGGCCATTGCAAAGTTTTAAGATATTAGATGGGATGTAAAGAACTAGGAAGTAGATCAGAAGTATGAAATACAATATTAAGCCAATTGACCAGATAGATGCCCCATATAACTATGACCTTAAACCTCTTAAGAAATCTCATGAGTTGTTTAACTTTATTTAAGACCCAGCAGCTGCTAATTTCTTAGTTGTTTTAGTTGTATCACACAATACTTGCCAATTCAGCATTTTACAGTTATTCTGCATATTGACATCAATTATATTAATCATCTATGTAGTTCTTCCCTTTATTAATGTGATTCTACCCCCTCCCTTTTACTATCAACTAAAGCTCAGTACACCATAAGTAACATTAGCTCCATTTTCTCTCCCTTCCACTCCTGGGAACTACTTATAAACGTTAGTCTTTATACACTTACTTGTTATTCATATTTTTTAAGCATTTCAACTATCCAGTGCATAGGGTAGTGGGTTAAGAATATGAGCTCTAGATACAAACAGCTTGCACTTTAAATCTAGTTCTGGCTCTTGATGGCTATGTTGGCCTTGGGCAATTTGTTTAATGGCTCTGTGTTTAAGATTCCTCATCTGTAAAACGAGCTGATAATGATAGAGACCCCATACTGTTGCTATAGGGAGAAAGTGAGTTAATAATTGTAAAGCACTTAGTGCTTGGTACTGTCATGTGATTTCTACATAAATGTTCTCAAAATTGCTGTGGTGGTGGTGGTGTTGTTAGGTGCCATTAAGTCAGCTGTGACTCACAGTGACTCCATGTATAACAGAACAAAAGCTTGCCTGATCACCCACCATCCTCACAATCTCTCCTTTGCAAAATGGAGAGAGATGCTTCCAATTTGACAGAAGTGCAAATGGCCACCCAATGTACAGAAATTGGTTTCTCTACACCCGGAACAACAAAGGAAGGAGGAGGCTCAGTTAAAAAAGGAGGAAACGGAACGTGTGGCAAATGGTCCCCTATTGCTCCTAACTCCCAAATGACCAACAAGTATAATCAATTTTACCTCTTAAATGTCTTGGGAACCCTAATTCTTCCCTCCATCTCTACTCTCACTGCTCAAGTTCAGTCACTCAGGTACACAGTAATAGCAATTGTCTGAATAACCAACTGCAATTGTCTGAATACTAACTGCTATACCTTATGTTTGTTGTTGTTGTTGCTGTTGCTGTTGTTATATGCCATGGAGTCTGAACTGACTCACAGCTGACTCTCCAGCAGATTTTCAGAAGCTGTAAATCACACGAGAGGAGATTGCTCATATCACTCCTGCAGAGAAACTGATAGATTCGAATTCTGTGCCTTTGGGTTGACAGCACAACTTCTTGCCACTAAGCCACCAGAGCGACCCTTTCCTTATGGTTGCTTTTTTCCATTCCCATCATTTTGGTCTCATGTGACTCCCCTTTCTCAGGTTAAATTATACTAATAAGCAATATCTTCTCCAGAAAGCTTCCACTCACTCTCTTATCTGTGTTTTCACTATCTAGCCATAGATTATGAACTCCTTAAGAACATAAATTGTCATTCTCCCTGAATCACCAAGATCTAGAGCAATACTTGACAAGAAGAAAGTATTCAATGAACATTTGTTTAGTTAATGGAGCTATGTCTCAGGCACTATGTAGTGGTTTATGGAAAGTGAGGAGGAACACTCCTTTAATCATACCCAAACCTCTGTGTTACTAAATGCAAGTACCCTCATATTACAAATAAGAAAACTGAGGCTTAGAGAGGTTAAAGAACTAGCACAGATACATATATTTATATTCTATGGCTGCTCAGTTCATCCTACAAATAACCTGCAGTTTAGAATGATTGAGATGCCAGGAAGCTACAAGAGAAATCACCTGATGCATGGGGATAGTCTACTGGTTCATTAAAAGAGTTATTTTATTCTTATATATTTATTCTTAAAGTATTCTTTCCTTTGGATAATCTTTACTCTTTGTTGTTGTTGTTGTTGTTATGTGTCATGGAGTCGCTTGTGGCTCATAGCGACCTTATGTACAACAGCCCTAAACTCTGCTCTGTCCTGTGCCAATTGCACTGTCTCTGACACACCCATCCTGATTACCCCAGTCACTGAATCAATCCACCTCATAGAGGGTCTTCCTTTCCTGCACTGTCCCTCCACACTCCCAAGCATGATGTCCCTCTCCAAGAACCGATCTCTTCTTATAACATGTCCAAAGTATGTCAGACGAAGCCCCAGAATCCTTGCCTCCAAGGAGCAGCCTGGTTTAACCCTCTCCAGGATGAATCTGTTTGTTTTCTTAGCAGTCCATGGTACCCTCAGCATTACAGATGCTGGAAAAATTGGAAACAGTTCATGATGATGAGCGAACAACATCATGAATATATTCAATGTCACTGAACATAGAGAGCCTTGGTAGTGTAGTCCTCAGGGAGTTTTGCTGCTAATCCAAAGGACACTTTTCTCTGGTTGTTCAAATCCACCAGAGGCTCCACTGGGAAAGTAGGGCAATCTCTTCTTTGTCATTTAGAGCCCCAGAAACTTAGCTATGAGTGGGTTGCTGTTTGAAAGCAGAGAGAGAGAAATGTGCATGTAAAGATTGTTGAAATGGCCAAGGTTTTGCAGGATATATTTAATGCCGTGAAATAGATTTTAATTGTAATGATTTCTTAGGAAATTATATTGATCTGTGATGCTCTACTTTAATCTGATCATATGTCATATTTCAAGAGCTTTGGCTAGTGTCATACATCATCATTTTTCAAAGTCTTTCATGGCCAACTAAATTCATGAAAGGTTGCTCTACATCACTGAAATCATGTTCTTTTAGGAGCAGCAGCAACAATCACTTAGTTAGCACCAACCGTGTGCCAGGTAATGTGATGTGAGTTTTCCTTGCACTGTTCCAGTGAAACCCTGTTCTGTCATGTATTTTACAATTGAGGAAATGGGAACTCAGAGTGTTGGACTCACTTGCTTGAGGTCCCACAGCTATTTTTAAATAGTGGAACCTGGATTGAAACCCAAGTTTGTGTGTCTCTAAAGCCTGGGCTTTTATCCCGAGCTAGAGGTTGAAGGCTGTCCAAGTTAATTAACCCTCTCTGAGCTCAGTTTCCTCATCTGTAAAACGAAGGAAATAACGTTCTGTAAGATTGCTGTAAACGAGTTGTGCTTAAGACTCAGCCACACATAGTAGGCAGTTAAACGATGGTGACATTTTGCATGCACGAGGAGGGTATTAAATGGACAGGGCAAAAATCTGAGATCCCTTGAAAGGCACTGGGGCATTGGAGAGAAGGGATCTACAGCTTTGGCAAGCGCTGGACTTTTCCCCTCCAGAATACAGTGACCCAGTGAAACTCTGAGCGACCAGCAGACGAGGGGGCAGGGGCCAGAATTTGGCTCCAGTGGCCTCTGCGGGGAGTCAGAAGGGAGGCGGGCGGCTGGGAGGGGCATAGAAATCCCAGTTGTCAGTGGACTGCAGGTGGCCAGCAGAGTTGGTTTAGGTGGGCTCGCGCAGCCTGGGGGAGGGAGGGGAGGTAGTTGGGCGGGCCGGCAGGCGGTCTAGGGACAGAGGGAGGCGGGGCTGGAGCAAGGGAGGCTGTCCTTAGCCAGCTCTTCCCATGCCGGGCAGTTTGCTGCATCTGGTGGAGATCACTGGAGAATCTCCAACAGCGAAGCGGGTCTTCAGCTACCGTAAGTACCTGCAAATGAGCGCATAGTTCAGTGGCTGAAGCCTAAATACCAGCCACCAGATGCCAAACAAAGCCCCCGAAAGAGTCTCCCTGTTGTAATTAATTGCCGAAATTAAACTGCTCCCCAGTCTGGCCCTGAACCGACCCCTTCTTCTCTTTTTGTCTTCCCTTCCCGGATCATAGCTCTGCCTCGCTGGGAATCTCTGGGCACTGTAGAAACCCTGGCTTTTCTCAGTCTTCCTTCCAGACCCTCAGCAGTGCATGTACCCTGTAGCCTAGCCCCCTCCCGGCCCAAGCCTAACCCTTTTCATTCCTGGAGCCCTCTAAGCTATGCAAGGTGAGAACCATTAGACATGTCGGGTATGGTATGTCACCCTCAAAAACCACTGCGGCGCTGCCTATGGGTCTGAAAAAAAAGTGCTAGTGGTGGAGTAGAAACAGCGGGTAAAGCAGCTTGAGGACTGAGATTGGGAACGGGCAGGGGTGTGTGAAAGGCCAAAATGGGCGTGGCCAATAGCCCTCTTCACTCCTGAAGCCTGAAGGTGTTCCCTGAGCATGAAATTAATCCATATGACTGTATATAAACGGTATAGTTTTCTTAGTGGTTGGAGAGGGGTCAGCCATACTGAGAAGCCCAGCTGCTCTGACCCCATTCAAACCCTGAAGAGGCAAAGGCCCTAGGTTAGGGGCCCAGGGGATAAGGTTGGAAATCTCAGATGGCATTGCCTGCTGTGGAATCCCAGGTGGACCCTTTCTCTTGGGAATAGAAACTGACTTCTCCAATAAGTCCTGACTCCAAAACCCAGAAGAACAAAGCAACAAGGCCTTGGCCTGACCTGAGGGGAGTTGGGGCAAAGAAATGGGAAGAGATGAAACGAAAAGAGCCTTTTCGGCGTTCTGCACCAGTTTAATGATCCCTTCAGGAAGAATTTTTTTTAAAGTTACCTTTTTATTAAATGTTTAACCTGTGCCTGGCACTGTACATATCTTAATCAACACAGTGGCAATTCTATGAAGATGTTTTCCTTTGCACTTTATAAAGTTCAGGGGGCAATTTGAGCTTCCTTCAATGAAAAGTGAGCAACACAGAAAAGAGGCTGTGACTTCTTGGCTTTCTGACTGTCCCGCTGTTTCCTACCGCCCAGGTGTTCTGAAATGGAACACCTCTTCCAGTCGCTGTACCCCACCTGGTGTTGACACTGGAGGAGTTAGAGGATGGAGTACTAGATAAATTTGAAGAAGTGAAAGCAGCCCCTTTCTCAGGTCTGGGAGCTGCCTCCACCCTACCGTCCTGAAGTAGGGATTGAATTGCTGGGGGCAGCCAAGACCTCAGACTCTGAATAGAGAACTGGCGAGGAAGTTAGAATGAGTTTGTGTGTTCATGTTTTCCTCTGGCAAAACAACATCATAAAGGATTGGCATACAGATTCAGTGGCCTGCCCTCTTACTCAGAGCCTATAGAGTCACTAGTGATTTCTGGGGAAATGAGAAAGAAGGCCTCCCTGAACTTTAAACTTTTCGCTGTACACTCAAACATCTAGCCAGTTACTGTTTCCTGATTGGCAACAAAAATGTTTGGAATAATGTTGTTGTTGTTAGTTTCCTTTGAATCAGCTCCGGCTCATAGCAACCATAGGCACAATAAAACAAAACCTTGACTTATCCTGGAACGGTAAGAGATGTCAATAAAACATTTGCCCCTTATATAAATTAGTAAAAGCTGCTTGATTAATTTACACTTACTTGATATGGAGTCACTGAGATTTAAGGGGCAAGAGATAAAATTGAAAGTAGTATTGAATCTGAAGCAGTCAATAGAGGGGAAAGTTTGGAAGGGATGAGATGGAAAGCGATGAGGGAGGGGAAGGAAGAAAGGAGCATGTCCTGCCTCTGGAAGTTTAAATTGTGGTTTTAAAGCTTTAGTATTATTGGATTCAAACTTAGATTTGCATTATGATTCTGTTATCAACATCTTTGACTTTGGATAAATACTATATATTCTCTAAGGCTCAATTTTTTTCTCATCAGAAATGTAAGAACACAGCAATGTTTGGTTGGAGGACTAACTGAGAATATACACATATATGTATGTGTCATAGTCTGCAGTGAACTGTTCTACTATTCAAACGGCCTTATGTCTCTGGGTTCAAATCCATAAGCAGCTCCTTGGGGGAAAAACCACAAAACAATAACCAAAACCCAGCTGTCTCTTCCTAGCTATATTTATTCTAAAACCCACTTTCTTCAAGTCAATACTGATATCCCAACTCACAGCGACCTTCCATGGGTTTGCAAGACAGTAAATCTTTATGAGAGGAGATGCTGGCGGATATGAGCCACTCATCTTTCAATTAGCAGCCAACATATAATGCACTACACAAACATGCACAAGTGCATGCGCACACCACACCACACTGCACACTCTCTCTCTCCCTCTAAAAAAGTTACTCTGACTCATAGCACTAAACACACATACAAACACACACACATTCTGGAAAAAGTGACTCCCAGCACTTTGCTTCCGATGTGGGCGTCTGCAGGCCTGAATTAGGTAGCCCTTTGAGCATCTGAGATTTTAGCTATCAGGGACAAACAGGCATTTCAACAAACAAGGCTGAGAACTTGGGCGGGAGGATAAGGAGGTAGACAGAAGGGGCAAAGAGAGGAAATATAGGATAAACGGTATAATACTCTGTGTGGTTGTGAATAGGTAGAAGATAGGATTATTAAGTTCATTTAGGGATCTAAATGAAACTTTAAGGAATAGGGTAAGTCCCCTGAGTAAAAACAAATCTGTTTTTAGATCCCATCACTTGTTGAGCCCACGGAGATCAGCAAAGGCTGCAGGAGCCTGTAGAATCCAGGGGAGGGGATCATGCTGCAGACATTCACTGTCTTGTTCTTCTGCACTGGTGAGTATAAAGAAGGGATGTGATAGGAGCAAGTCACTAAGTCACGGGGCTAGGCAAGTCGACAGCTTAGGGAGGGAGAAAAGTTCTTCAAGATTTGAGGAGAGCGAGGCTTAGAGAAGGCACTCTTCTTTACCAAAATATCTCTTTGCAGGGCTGAATCTGGGTATGACACAGATGGGTAAGTAAGCCCTGGTACATTGAATACCTACCTTCCTTTCTGCAGGTTCTAAGGCATTAACCTGTTGCAATGGCCCTGGAAATTATGGCCTTGAGATCCCAGAGACAATTCACAGATTGAACTGGTTGGGAATCAGAGCCCTTTATTCATAACTTGGTTTCCCATAAGATAGTAAAGAGCTGTATTTTAGAAGGAAATGAAAAATCAGACCTACCCTATCTTCCTCAAATCACTTGAAACTCTTGACTAAGCATCTGAGGGTCCCTATCCCATTCATGAGATGAGCAGATACTCCTAGTCCCAAGGAGAGGACAAAAGAGGGATGTGAGTTGAGGTCAGTTTTAAGGAAAATGGGAAAGTACCTTATGAAAAAGAGAAAGTTGGACTACTAACGTCATTCTGGTCTTTGGACATGATAGTGATGGAATCTCACTTGGAGCAGTGGAAGGAGACTAACTATTCTCAGGCCCCTCGGGAGAACATCACGCTCTGGTGCAGAATGCCCTCTCGGGCAACTTGCAAGAATTTTATGCTGAAGGATAAGACACAAATGACTTGGGTCCAGCCTACCTACAAGACATTCCAAGTGTCAGTTTCCAGTGGCACCCTTATTGAATCCAACACGGTTCTTCACAAGTGCTGCTACTGGCAGGAGATGGGCTGGTCAGAGCCCAGTCAAATTCTAGAGGCGGAGGCACCAGGTAAGAAGAGATCAAGTCAAGACTGAACTCTAGCTCCTGGGGCTTAAATTTGCTATCTCAGGCCAGGTTTCTTTTTTAATTCATTCATTCATTCATTTACCTTAAGTGCATGCATGCCTGCATTCCACAGTTGTTAAATACATGTCTGCTTTGTACTAGTCAATGCATAATCGACATGCAGACTATGAAATTGATCAAAATGGGAAACTCAGCAAAGGGGAGACCAAGAGATGGAGGAAGAAGGGTTGTTGGCAAGTATGGGCTTATTTTAAGCAGAACTCTCATCTACTTATGCTTTCGACAGCACTCTTCTTATTTGATCTGAATCCTAATTCTGTCTTTCCTTCTAGGCCAACTTCCCAACTTCTGGATCCTGGCTAAGAGCTCCTCTCCACCTGGGTGTAATGTTAATATTCTCTCCCAAGGATGGGGGCAAGATTTAATATTTATGCTGTTTAAAGAGGAAGATGCCGAACCTGTAGATGACCCAGTTCCAGCTAGGACAGTGGCCATATTTTCCACTGACAATATGACACCTGAGAATGAAGGACTTCACATCTGCTGCACTCACATCCAGATGTGCCCCACCTTCTGGTTAGAGCCCAGCAACCCCCTGAAGCTGGTTATAGCAGGTGGGTGTGGCCATAGCTCCCAGCTAGGGTCTGACAATCATTGTTCCAGGGATCACCACGGCTGGGTGAACCAGGATTTCCAATTTTATTTTCCTTAGCCTGTTTCTAACCTCTACAAGGTGCATGAGCTAGAATTCTTTAACTTTAACTGAGATGTAAATGAGGATCACACAGCTTGCAAGTCAGGTGTGTGTGTGAGTTACGATCGTTTGCCTCATGCATGAACCCAGTCAACTGTCCAAAACCTCATCATGTTTTTACTACTTGGTGAATATAATGTGGTGATTCAACTAATATTTATTGAGCACATCATATATGCCAGATACTGCCACTGCAGTATTAGAAACAATTTTTTAAATCTTTAATGCATTTTCATTTTATTTATTGTTGCTGTTTTTAAGAGTGGAAATGGAACCACTTATCAGAATAGCAATGGCTTCTGTTTTAGAAAGAACATAATAAATTGCTTAAGTTTTCTATCTATAAATCCTTTAAAATAATACCAATCCCTAAAAAAGATGACTTCTCAAAATGTTCCCAGTGCCAGACATGCACTCCAATTCCAGTTCCCTCACCCTGTGGCCTGGATGCTTCTAGGTAGAATTGGCCACATTCTTTTCCTTCCCTCTACCAAGTTAAATAGACTTAGGTGCTATAGCACATACCCGAGAATTACAATTACTAATCATGGTTTCGGGTTCTAGTTCTGACACGGCTTTCTATGTGATTTAGTTGTGTTTCAGCTTTGGTTTCCTTAATTCTAAAGTGTAATAACATGATCTGTCCAATGTACTCTTTATGCCTGTCTATGCCTGAAATTCTCAGTACACTAAAGGAGTAGAATGATAAATCTACTCCACAGGGTTGTGAAGAAATTCCCTAAATAGAACATATATGTACACATCATATATTGTCATTGTTATTCAGTGCCATTAACCCCGTTCTGACTCATAGCGACTGTATGTATGACAGAATGAAACTGCCAGATCTCCTCATTTCAAGGTTTCTTTCCTTTGTAGGACTCTACCCCAAACCAACTCTGACAGCTTATCCTGGGCTCACGCTAGCACCTGGAGATTCCCTGAATCTCAAGTGCCAAGGGCCAATCTACGGAATGACCTTTGCTTTGATGAGGCTTGAAGACTTGGAGAAGTCCTTTTACCGCAAGAAGCCAATAAAAAATGAGGCACATTTCTTTTTCCAGGCTTTGAAAACCGAAGATGCTGGACATTACCTCTGTTTTTACTATGATGGGTCATATAGAGGTTCACTCCTTAGTGATATCCTGAAAATCTGGGTAACTGGTAAGAAAGAGGACTATCAATAGAACTTGAGTTAGGGGATAAAAAATTGTGTTAAGGATAAAAAATTCCCCCAGTCCCAAGGAAAACCTGATCATGCAAGCTCGACTAACAGTGGGGAAGGAAGGTTACAGTGTCCAATTTGATTTAGGCAGAGATTTTTCCAAAGTACTAGTAGAAGGCACTTAGAAGTGTGTGTGTGTGGGGGGAATCCTAATGAGTGGAAGTAGGAAATCAGATTATTAGCCCTTTCTATGTGTGGCCTTGTTCTAGACATCTATAGCTGCCACTAACTCCTCACCTAGAAAAGCTACCTTGGGATGGCTGTGTGTAATACTGTGGAACTTGTGGTTGTAGGCAAGTATGTTAGCAGATGTTTGTTTCTGTCATGATTGTGCTTGGGGTCCCCATGAATCATAATTGACTTGATAGCAACTTGTTAACTGATTAAGAAATACCAGTGGCCCTGTTCCCTTTTTAGAGACATGATTCCAGAAATAAAATACACTAAGCGTGTGATGAAGGACTTATTCCATAAAATTTAGGAACCTTTTCTTTAATAATTATGCCTCGAGACATACTTCTAAACGTAAGCCAACACCATTGTAACCTTTGGAAAATGTATTTTCCTTCAAAGTCAGGGAAATCTTACAGGTATGATGTAGGGTTTCAGAAGTTCCAAGCACGAAAGAGTAGACAAATTCTGACACAGAATCAAATTTGGAAGTCACAAACTCAGTGGAAATGACAAGGAAAAGAAGAACAAATAGCGAGATGAGAAACATTGAAAGGGAGGAAACGATTGGATTCAAAGTCACCTCTTCTAATTCTGGTCTCTGGATTGGTTCCAGATAAGCCTCCCAAACCCTCTCTGTCAGCTTGGCCTAGCACCATGTTCATGGAGGGAAAAGCTATCACCGTTCAGTGCCAAGTACCTTATCCAGAACTTGACTTTTCACTGGAACGGGAAGAAAGAGTAACCTCACAAACATTCTCTGTGGATGGAGACTTCGTCATCAGTATTGCACAAAGGAGAGGCACAGGGACCTACAGGTGCAGCTACCGCACAGAGGCGCGCCCTGACATCTGGTCATATCTCAGGGAGCCTGGGAAGTTGATGGGCCCAGCAGGTGAGAGGACAGCTCTTTCTAAGGACCCCTACCAGAACTCTGTCCATTCTACTCCTGGAATCCCTGAGCAATTTCCAGGGAGGTATGGAAAGGGGAATCAGAGACTTAGAAGTCAGGGATCTTGGGTTTGGGTGCCCTTCCTCTGAGGTGGTAAAGTGAAACCTCGAGATCACTCAAAAGTAGTGAGCACCATTTCAAGGCTCACCCCCCCACACCAGAAAAAAAGAAGGCTACTTCTGCCTCAGCTTCAATAAGCAGTGTCCCTTTTCCCTTTCCCCTTTTCCTCTCCCTCCCCATGAATATATTCTTCTACCTCTGTCCCTATCAAGGCCTTTGCTTCTGGTCTTCTCTGACCACAGGCTCTCTCACCTGGAATTATGTTCTGAATGAAGCTGTCAGGTTATCTCTAACCATTCGGCTTGTTGCCTTGCTGTCGGTAGTGCTGTGGCTAAGGTGGAGATGTCGGAGTCTCAGAATCAGGTAAATATCTTGTCTCAATTCCTTCTTCCTCCACCCAGCTGAGTCGGGGCTCCCCAGAATCTCAGGTCAAGCCCCAGTTGAGACAAGCTGCAGGGACGCAGGCTACATCCCCCACCTTCTAGGAGTGCGTGCACGACTTTTTCCACTCCAGCTGTTCCCTTTCACCTCATAAAAGGGTCAGCACCAGATCTAGAGAGTGGAGAAATTACTAATTCTCAGAGGCTGGAGAAGTAAACAGAACTTAATTCACTAATCACCCCCAGAGAGTGCCCAAGTCTTCTCCAAACCATCTTACATCTCACAGAGGATTGTCTTCTCTCCCATTCCTTTAGCTTGAACCTTTTCTCTTGTAAGCAGTCATATTATCCTATGTCTCAGGTTGTTAGCCAACCCTTCTGCCAATTTTCCACTTTAACTCTTACTTCTCAAGGCCTAAAGAGCCTTAGGGTCAGTAGTAGTTGCCTCTCTTCGGTCTCCAAACACTCGTGAAGAACATTGGCTTGTAGTCAGGCAATAAATGGAAGCTTCTCATCAGACTATTTTTTCTGACCCACAACATGGCAAGCCAAACAGATTTTATTGCCAGTCATTTCCTTTCATCCTGGGGGCCCTTTGGGCCATACTCCTCTTGCTCTTGATCTTCATGGTCTCTACTCAGTCTACTCTGCTTGACAAGGAGAAAAGAAATGACAGCACTTAAACCGATGGAGGTCTCAATTCTTGAATGCCTTGGCTACTTCTCCCTACCATTTGCTCTTATCTACACTCCTAAGGATCTTGGCTATCGCCCATATAGGAGCCTGGGGAGCTACCTAAGCCTTCTACAGAAACCACCAACCTTTGAATTTTTAAAAAGTATTCCTCAAGGTCAGGTTCTAGTTGCTCCTAGAATCTGACTTGATTCCTTTCCTTGTGGTAACCTCTACACCAGAGGTTAGGGAGAGGGAAAAAAGTAGTTTCATGTGCTCCACCCCAGCCCAGGAGCAGTGCATCAAAGAATGTAAGCAGAGTCCAAGGGGGAAAAAAAAAACAATACAAAAAGCACTTTGAAAATCATGTTTACCTGGCCAAGACAGAGGGTTAGTTTTTTTTCTAAGTAAAAGCTGTGAAACAGATTTTAGCTTAATTTCATTTCCTATTGTAGGACCCATAACTCAAAGCGGCTGCACATTTCTAGTTATAATTTGTGTCAGGGGACGGGGGATCCCACTCTCTGACAAGCTTTGCTCAGCACTGACAACCCTGTAGTAATTCAGAGCGGCTACCTAGGCAACCCTTCCATAACAAAGGCAAGTGAGGCAGGTTGGTCTGAGGACCTGCACTGCCCCAATAACACCTGCTTCCAAACTTAAATTTGATGACAGAGAAATTCTCCCTCCACTCCACCCCACTGCCCATTGCACTGAGTTCCAGGGGTTCTGAGAGCTGGAGACACAGAAGTGCTTTCACATCTGACATCTCAATTTCAGCAGCCGCCTAATCAAGGGACATGGGGAGCTGACATATGATACAGGCTGGGGAGAGGGGCAGGGGTGTGGCACAGGGGTGGGCACATGGATCCTGAAGGGGCAAGAAGAGTGTTATAGGTGGGGAGGCCCTCAGAAGGAAAAGTCATCGATGTCAGAAAAGATTATATCCGTTATCCTGGCCACATCCGATCCCAATTGGGTGGTAAATAAGCCAATGACATAAATTGCCGCCCCCTTCTCTCCGCCCTCCCCCTAATCCCAGTAACTCCTCTCATCTCTTTTCTGGACTCGCTAGAGAAGCCTGGTTGCTGGGAACAGCTCAAGGGGTCACCATGCTCGTCATAGTCACAGCCCTTCTCTGCTGTGGTGAGTACTAGAGGCTGGGGAAGGGGCCTAGACAGGAGGCCTGGTGAAGTCTCCTGGCAGAGGGGGCAGAGCCCTAGCAGCAATTTCTTTTGCAGGACTGTGCAATGGAGTATTGACAGAAGAGACTGGTGAGTTTTTCCTGCTCCAGACTGGGACATTCCTCCCTGGAGATCCGAAATAACTACAGAGTGTCAGTGTCAGTGGCAAGGGAGTGACTGTCGTTGGGAGGGAAAGAAGGCCAGGAAAGGGGTCTTTGCAAAAACTGAGGGCAAAATTCTGTTTCCAACTCGACTTTTCTACCTGCAAAAATCCCCCAATGCTTCTACACTTTTCTGAGGCTTAGCTGCCATCAGCTTCACCTTTCCGGAGCACCTGTGGAAGGAAGGGAAAGGTTTGTTTGGATTGGGGGTGAAAGGGGAGGCAGGGTGAATTGAGTAAGGAGTTCAAGGACCAGAAAGCATGCTTCATGGAAAGGGTACGCGGAAGAGAAGAGGGGGTGGCTGAATTTATTCTGCTGTTTCTAGAAATAATCATGCCAACCCCTAAGCCTGAACTGTGGGCAGAGACCAACTTTCCTCTGGCCCCGTGGAAGAACTTAACCCTCTGGTGCAGAAGCCCTTCCAGCTCCACGAAGGAGTTTGTGTTGCTGAAGGACAGGACCGGATGGATTGCAACTCGCCCAGCCTCAGAGCTGGTCAGGGCTGCTTTCCCCCTTGGCGCCCTGACCCAGAGCCACATCGGGAGTTACCACTGCCATTCCTGGGAGGAGATGGCTGTGTCAGAGCCCAGCGAGACACTGGAACTGATGGGGACAGGTAAGAAAAGCCACAAGGGCTCCAGTACTGTTCCCAAGGGGTGGGGAATGCACTGGGTCCTGAGACTGTTCTTTGCACCTATCCTATGAGGAGAAGAGGAGGAGAGGGCCTATGAGATTAAGAAGGGAGTAAGGAAGAAAATGAGAGGAAACTATTGGCACCAGTCAGAGATGACTTTGTCCCCCACCCCCTTACTGATAAAGTAGAGTGTCCTACCTATCTGGGCACTTCCAAACTTCTGACTCCTCCCTCCCATATTCCTTTCCAGACATCCTCCCCAAACCTGTTATTTCTGCTCTCCCTCCAATCCGGGGCCAAGAACTGCAAATCCGGTGCAAAGGATGGCTGGCTGGCCTGGGGTTTGCTCTGTATAAAGAGGGAAAGCAGGAACCTGTCCAGCAGCTTGGTGCTGTTGGGAAAGAAGCCTTCTTTACAATCCAAAATATGGAGGAGAAAGATGAAGGCAATTATAGCTGTCGAACTCACACTGGGGAGCACCCCTTTAAGTGGTCTGAACGCAGTGAGCCTCTGGAGCTTGTCATAAAAGGTAGAGCAGGGGGTGGTGAAAGGGTGTGGGAGAGAGGAGGGGAGTCACAAAACTTGGTATCTAACACTCCTCTCCCAACAGCAAACTTTGCTGCTGGCCCTAGTAGCCTGGATCCAATCTTAGAGCCAGGCAGGCGTGGCCCTGGGAGTGCCAGGGCCTCTGGCTGCATGATATTAATAGCCATCATTGTTATTAATAGCTTGGGTTTGTGGAAGGTGATTTAATTTTTCTAATTATTTTCACATCAATTGTCTCATTTAGCGATGCAGCAAATCTTCAAGGGAGGTGAAGCAGGTCCTTCTTTCTGACCAAGTGAGAAAACTGAGGCTCAGAGACCCAGCCGAATCCCGCTAACAATTCACTCTTTTAGCTAGCCTCCAGTGCCTGCCTTGACAACAGTGAGAAATCATTGAGGAGGGGTGGAAAGGAGGTTGAGGGAGTCCCTGTGTGAGAAGCCCACTTGCAGAGTGACATTACCTCGAATTTCAGTGCCCCCAGTTTTAATGAGATAGTAGAAAAAGTAAGGCAGCCTCCCATAACACATATTTACATTTGTTTGCTTTCCCCCTCTCTAAATTTTGTTTTGTGTTGTGTTTTTCCTTTTTTTTTTCTTTCTAGAAATGTACCCCAAACCCTTCTTCAAGGCATGGGCCAGTCCAGTGGTCTCCCTTGGCTCCCGAGTGACTTTCAATTGCTCTACTCCCCACCATCACATAAGTTTTATTCTCTACAAAGACGGGAGTGAAATTGCATCCAGTGATGGGTCCTGGGCAAATCCAGGGGCTAGTGAAGCTCACTTTCTGATCTCTTCTGCGGGCATTGGTGATGGAGGGAATTATACCTGCCGCTATTATGATTTTGCTATCTGGTCTGAGCCCAGCAACCCTGTGGAGCTCGTGGTGACAGGTCAGAAGTGTGGAGGGAAGGGGGCATCCACGTGTAAGAAGTACTGACTCTGGGCCAGTGGGTGGAAGGGCTGTCAGTGGGGAAAGGAGAAGTGTTCCTTCTAGAATGAGTAGACACCCAGATAGGATCTAGTACAGTGCCTGGCAGCCAATTATAGTAGTGCTACCAAAAGAGACTAAGGGGGGGGAGGGAAAGTCATTCACAGGGAGAATAAGAGAGGAAAATAGAAGGGGAAGGGGGAGGCAGGGTATCCAGTCTCAAGAGCCAAACTCTACTTGCCCTATTTCTCAAATCCCTTTGTCACTTTTCCTTGAGCATTAGGCCCAATGTCTACTTTTTCTTCAGTTTGGCTGTCAGATACTGGTGGGCAGGACGACCCTCAGAGAAAGGGAGAAGACCTTGCAGTGCCAGCTTCGTATTATGCAGCCATTAGACATGAAAGTTTCCCAGGGCTCTTTATTGTCATAGGAAAATGTTTATAGTGTAAAGTTAAACTAATAAAATTACACTACACAATTGTGCATGCATTAGATTCCCAATTATGTAACTAATTCTCACCACATTGATGTGATCATATCTAGAAGAAAAATAAATGGAAAAGAAGTGTATAAAGCGTATGAACTATTTTTGAGTGGTAGAACTGTGTTTTCATCTTTCTCTGTATTTTTTTCATGTTTACAATAAACATCTATTGTTATTTATAAAATATGGGAGAGGGGAGGGAGAGGGCATTCACATTGTGGTCTCTTGAATTTCAGAATTCTACCCCAAACCCACTCTCCTGGCACAACCAGGTCCTGTGGTGTTTCCTGGGAAGAATGTGACCCTGCACTGCCAAGGGGCCTTCCAGGGTATGAGGTTTGCCCTCTTGCAGGAGGGAATCCAGGACCCTTTGCAGTTCCTGAGTGCTTCCGGGAATTCAGCTGACTTCCTCCTCCACACTGTTGGAGCAGAGGACTCGGGGAACTACAGCTGTGTCTACTATGAGACAACTATGTCAAACAGGGGATCACAACTCAGCTTGCCCATTATGATTTGGGTAACGGGTAAGGACAGATAAGATCTGGGACTAGGAGAAAAGCAACTAGAGTTGGGGTTAGGGAGAATAATCCCTCCTGGATGGGTTGGTTAGGTCATGGAGGATAACTGTTCTATTCAGGAGGAGGTGACAATTTCACATACTCACCACTTTACATCTTTGACCTCTTCCTAGACACATTCCCCAAGCCTTGGTTATATGCTGAGCCTAGTTCTGTGATTCACCTGGGGCAAAATGTTACTCTCTGGTGCCAAGGGCCAGTCCATGGAGTAAGGTACATTCTACACAAGGAAGGAGAAAGCACTTCAATGCAGCTCTGGAGATCTACCAGTGATGATGGAGCATTCCTCATCACCAATATTTCTGGTGCTAGCATCGGCCGTTACAGCTGCTGCTATCACCCTGATTGGACCAGCTCGGTCAAGACACAGCCTAGCAACACTCTGGAGCTCATAGTCACAGGTAAACATGAGGCATGTTGTAGAGGGAATGAGTGTGACAACAGCCTGGATCGTGGGAAATTCTTTTCAAAGATCTCAATGTTGATAGACCAGTATTCTTCCTATTTAAAGAACAGAGGCTTCAGAAAGAATAGAAAGCGGTCTCTAAGGTCTGACTAGGAGTTCATTTCTTCCAGGCTTGCTCCCCAAGCCCAGCCTGTTAGCCCACCCTGGTTCCATGGTGGCACCTGGAGAAAACATGACTCTTCAATGCCAGGGGGAACTGCCAGACTTGACATTTGTTCTGGTGAAGGAGGGGACTCCACAGCCCTTAGAGCATCAGAAATCCAGCGGGTACAGGGCTGACTTCTGGATGCCAGCAGTGAAAAGTGAAGATTCTGGAATCTATAGCTGTGTTTATTATTTGGACTCTGCTCCCTTTGCAGCTTCCAATCACAGTGACCCCTTGGAGATTTGGGTGACCGGTAAGGTGCTGGGATGTCAGTTTTTAGTAGTTCATCATAAGAGGGGGAAAGACGGGGTTCACGGATACTTCTAACTCTGTGTCCTGGTTGGTTTCAGATAAGCCTCCAAAACCTTTTCTGTCGGCATGGCCAAGCACGGTGTTCAAGCTAGGAAAGGATATCACCCTTCAGTGCCGAGGACCCCTGCCAGGTGTTGAATTTGTCCTAGAACATGATGGAGAAGAAGCACCCCAGCAGTTCTCAGAGGATGGAGACTTTGTCATTAATAACGTGGAAGGGAAAGGCATTGGAAATTATAGCTGCAGCTATCGCCTCCAGGCCAACCCTGACATCTGGTCCGAGCCTAGTGAGCCTCTAGAGCTGGTGGGGGCAGCAGGTAAGTGGCTAATCTCACCATGAACCTGGATTGACCCACCTAGAATCTCAAAAGCGGTCTCCATTAGAGATAGTCTTAATATATGAGGTTGTGAGGCACCTGAAGTCAGAGTCCTCAGATTTGAAAATTTTACTCTGAGGGGTAAATAAGGAAGTGAGCGGGATACTCTCAAGGATCCTTTCATATCAGAAGAGGAGGACTCCTTTTGCCTCAGCATAAGCACTGCTATTGACCACTTCCTCTACAATCTCAACACATGGCTCCTAAGTGAAAACTGGTGGAGACCAGAGTTAGGGGACACCAAGAAATCAATGGAGCATTTCTTCATGTGTCTGTTTGCCATTCGAATATCTCCTCTGTGAAAATTCTTTCCATGTCTTTTGCCCATTTTGTAATTGGGTTATCAGTCTTTTTCTTGTGGAGGCCCAGAAGTATTCTATTAACTTCTGTTATAAGATTCTTGTCTGAGATGGTATTAGCAAATGTTTGTTCCCAGTCTGTAAGTTTTCTTTTTGAAGAAATGCTCCAAATCACCGGCAATAAGACAGATGCCAATAAAAACCACAATGAGGTACCATCTCACTCTAGTAACAGTGGCAAAGTTTAACAGGGAAGCAAGTAATAGATGTTGGAGAGGATATGGTGAGAAAGGAACACTTATACATTGTTGTTGGGATTGTAAAAGGGTGCAACTATTCTGGAAGGCAGTTTGGCGCTTCCTCAAAAAGCTGAACATAGAAATTCCATATGACTCAGCTATTCCACTACTTGGAATACACCCTGAGAAAATGAGAACTGAGGCACAAACTGAGATGTGTACACCAATGTTCATAGCAGCATTATTCACCATCGCAAGAACATGTCCAACCACAAACGAATGGATTGAGAAATTATGGTACATTCACTCAATGGAATACTATGTAGCATGCAAGAGCAACGATTTTGTAAATTATGACCTAACTTGGGAAGGACTGGAGAGCATTATGCTGAGTGAACTAACTCGGTCCCACAAGGATAAATATTATATAAGACCATTATTGTAGAATGAGTATAAGGATCCAGGCGGGGTAGGAAAGGCTGGAAGCAGAGGGATGTGGATGTAAAGGGGGAAGAGGGGATTAATCATTAGGCTGTACAATTAGATGGGGGAGGTTAGGGAAATTGAAAGAATTTGTTTGACTTTTTATAACAATTTTGTAAATAAACTAGTGGAAAAAAGAGAAAAGCAAATGGGGGGTAAGGGAGGAAAATGCGCAACAATGAATGAATGGAAATTCAAGTTTTCCGTAAACTTTTGTTAAAATATCAATAATAAAAAGATATCATTTTGGGAATCTCAAAAAAAAAAGAAAGAAAGAAATCAGTGGAAACACATAAGCACTAACCCTTATAGCCTTTGTTTCTGCTCTGTTCTCACCGCAGGGCCTGTCGCCCAGGAGTGCACTGTGGGTAACATTGTGCGAAGCACCTTGATTGTGGTGGTGGTTGTGGCCTTGGGGGTGGTGCTAGCTGTAGAATGGAAGAAGTGGCCCCGGCTCCGAACCAGGTAAGTGCCTCCTTCTTATCTTAGCCTCCTTCTTTGAAACCAGAGCTATAGGAGAGGGAGGATGGTCCCAATGTTTCCCTGACATCTAAGTTCCACGATGAAACCTGTTTTCAGATGGATAGTTCTGGAGCTTCCCTTAGTTATGTCTTTTTCTCTACACAGGGACTCAGATACAGATGGAAGAGATCAGTCCATAGCACTGGAAGAGTGTAACCAAGAAACAGAACTAGGCACTACCACCAACTCTCCCTCATCTATCTCTCAGGAAACCTCAGAGGAAGTACCAGTCCCAATATAACAATCCCCTCCTTTACAAACACTTTTCTCTCTTTTACCTTCAGAAACCTGTAAATCCAACTGATTTCCCTTGGAGACAGCCCCATCTATACTGCTCCTTGGCTTCTAATCACCTAAGTTGGGTCAAAGAGATTTTGGGAGTTGAGGACTCTCCTAAGGTGAAAATTTTCCTGATGAGAGGTTTCCTACCCTGTAACTCCTCACTGTACTGATTTACTGGTGCATGAAATTCTATTAAAATGTATTCTTCTGAATAAAAAGAGTATTGACTGACTATTTAACTGCAGAAACTTTGCTGGTGGTCTTCCTTTGGTCTGTTCTCTACATAAAACTTGGTGATATGGTAACTGATCTCCATGGGGGGGAAAAAAACAAAAGAACACAGTGGCAGAGGTGCAAAGAGAGTAGCTCAAGGAAGATAAGCTGGGGATGATAAGGGGCTCCAAGATAGCAACTTCTTACATTCATAGGAAACTTGGTCACCCAACAAGCTGTGCTTCCATCAGTAGGTTGATCATGAGGACAAAACAATGAAGTTACAAGTTTTACCCTATGTTGCTTATAAGTCTATGATATACCTGATTTAATGTATTAAGATAATCACTCTAAAATTTTGAAACAGGCAAAGTTGAGTTTTGTGGCCTTTACCTAGCAATTGGGGGCGGGGGGGAGGTGGGAAAGGCCAACTCCACTGCCATTTTTATCCATTGTGATTCAAAGCAACCCTGCTGGACAAGGTAGAACTACCCTTTAGGGCCCAAAGCTGTGGATCCTTATGGAAGCTGACTGTCACTCCCATGGAGAATCTGGTGGTTTCCACCACTGGCATTTTGATTAGCAGCCATGGCCTTCACGACTGTATCACAAGACCTAGCAAGCGTAGAGTGTAAACTCATTCACTGTGTTTTGCCTTTCATTAAAGAAAACCCTATGTTCCCAAAGGAATGGGTCTCCGGGCATGGGATCTCAGTGAGTGAGTGAGCTAGCAAGCAGATGAGTTGGATGGTTTGGAACAGGGGCCTTTCAGCGTACACTCCTAGTTCCCGACCTTTTAATCTAGATTATCTTCTTGCCTTGTTGGTGGGAATTCAGTACACATAAGGGAAGCCGGGTTGGGGAGAGAGGCTTACTTAATTTCAAGGTCTCAGAGGAATTGAACTATGAATCCTAGAGGACTTCTTCAAACCTGACCTGAAGTACCTTGCCTTCCAAACTATTTGATTTTTAAGCTAGCACTGTTTGAAAGAGCAAGGTACAAGACTGTCACACACAATGAGTTATTTATCCCTGGTCATAATGAAGTTTAGAGAGAACACCTATATTCTGGCATTGGGAAGCTTATTTACTCAGTAACTTAATTTTTTAAAAAAATGCATCCTTGGAGTTTGTTTGGGCATTTGTTGGGGAACTAAGTTTGCTAACTCATGGAGCTCAAAGCAAGTACCCTCAGGCAAGAGAATTACAAGATGGGAGGGGGTATAATTGAGCCGCTAATAAGCAGAGGGGGAGAGCTTTGTAACACCTACTTGAGTGGGGCAATGGCTGGGCCTTGATGCTGAGGGTCAGAAAGAGGCCTGCCCTATTGGCACAGCTGAAATGAGCTTGTGCTGATAGAAGAACCGAATCCTGAGTCATCCTTGATCTTAGTTATTTCCCTAATAAATCCAATAATTTGGAGTGGGGGGGGATGGCATCCCACTTCCCTTAATCCTTACAGAATTAAACACTCTGAATAGTATAGGTTCATTTGTATTAAGCTCTTTGGAATGTGGAAATAAAAAGTCTAACTCTGATTCTCAACTGATAAGATTATACCACTTATACTAATTTCTTATAGCGATTCTAAAAATTGCGTTTCCAAAGTGCTTTCTAATTTGAATTGGAAAGAAACAACAACAAACTCCACTGCCATCAAGTTGCAAGATAGAGTTGCCCATATGGTTTCCACGACTGTGAATCGTGTGTGTGTGTGGGGTGTGTGTGTGTGTGTGTGTGTGATTTGAGTGAAAGTTTACAAAGCATATTATTTGAAACATTTTTCCAAATCAATCATTCATGCACATTCTGTTTCACACCACCAGTTACAATATACAAAATGCCTGATCGTCCCTTCATCCCATGTTGTGCTTCTCTTCATTCTTCCCAATAAATGTTCATTTTTCTATCCATTAATCTTCTACTCCCCCTCCCGAGTAACCTAAATTGATTCTGCCTATATGTAAACCTTTCTCTAGTATTTTATAACAGTCTGTCTTATATAATAATTTTCCTTTTGTGGTCGATTTCTTTCACTTAGCATAAGTAGATTACCACATCTTGCTATGCTGGAGCTATTGGTGTGTTTGAACCACCAACCTTTTGGTTAAAAGGAGAATTATTTCTGCTGCACCACCAGAACACATTTATTTAAGTCAAATGTAATTGCTTGGAAGCGTGGAGGGACAGCGCAGGAGAGGAAGAGCCCAGAAGAGATGGATTGATACAGTAACTAGGGCAATGGAGGTAGGTATGTCAGAGTCAGTGAGACTGGCTCAGGACAGGGCAGGCTTCGGAACTATTGTACATAGGGTCGCTATGAGTCACAGGCGATTCAATGGCACATAACAACAACAACAAACTTCACTGGTGTTTTGTGCCTTTTGTTTTTTTAACTGAACACTAAGGCGCTCCGGTGACCTAGTGGGTAAGGTGTTGGGCTGCAGAGAAAGAAAGATGGGTAATCTCCTCCTGTGTGACTTACAGCTCCTGAAAAACCACTGGGGTCAGCTATGAGTCAATTCCACATCCACTCAACAACAGTGAGAGAGAGAGACTCACACACTACTTTCTGCCTTTAAACTCTCAATTCCTAATCTTCAATCAAACCACACATTCTGGTTTGGGGATAGAAGTCTTTTGAACCAATCTGATTTTACTTCCTAATTATTGGAGTTTCCAAAGCATATATTCTCAAAGAGAATGTTGTGGCTGTGAAAGTTAGCCTGATTGCTCTAACCATTCATCAGAGGAAACGGAAGTAGGAAGATAAGAGCAGCAGGCCAAGGACTGAAATTGAGAGAAGCCTCCAAGTTAGAATAGCGAGATGAGGCAAACAGAATAGAAGACGACTCCTGGGAAATCAAAACATTGAACCTAAGATCTCCTGAATCCAAAAGCTTCAAGTAAGAATACTAATGCAATCAAGGGGGGGGGGAATCTTCATAAACCTTTCAGTGAAAAAGAAATTGTGAGAAATGTTGTGACTCTAGACTGTTAGTTAAATCTCCAAAAACACTCACATATATCATTCTTTCACTTAGAAAATCAAGTTCTACACGGTTTGGTGGTTTTTTTTTTGGGGGGGGATCCCAGTTGTCAATTAGTGGTTAAATACTTAAAGACAGAGAGAGTGGCTTTGGGATTCAACTTTTTTATTCATTGTTAGAGCTGTCTTAATGAATTAAATATCTATTTATAATGCAGAATCGTCACAAACTATCTCAATGAATTAAATATCTATTTATAATGCAAACATAGCTTGTTGCTGACAATGTTCCACATGGTATGTTTTTTTTCAACCTGGTTGCCATGGGAATCAGTCCTTTTACCTCTAGCTGGCCTCTAATCATCAGCTCAGCACCAGGTAAATTCTGGGAAATGGAATCTCAATTAGAATGGAATGGACCTTTGAAAGGAGAGTTTGTTTCTGAGGCTTCAGTTCTTACTCCTGATCCTTGGACTCACACATCCTTTTCTCTTATGTGTCAAAGTTACAAAGATTGCTGAAGACAGGGGTCAAATTGGCCCATCCAGACTAGGATCCCTTCACAGCAGAATTAGCAGGTAGGCACACATCTTTTTCTTGTGTACCTCCAGGGATGAGAACTCAAAACTTCATGAGACAATCTAAGAAGCTCCAATTGTTCTATTGGTCCCATATCTGTCTCTAGGTAATTCCTTCATATTCCCTAATTCTAGCTCTGACTCAGATGAAGTCGATTCCTTACATATAAATGTCCTACAATCTTTGGGAAATGTGGCCTATTTTCCTTTGGCCTGTAGAAGGGATATCATTGTGCCTTCAGGGTTTGACCACAGTTTGTTTGCAAATCTAACTCAAAGGTAACTCTCATTAATTCCAGGCTTTAGAGAGGGCAGAGTTCATAACTAGCTCACTTCTGACAGATTCAACCAGAGCAGTTGCAGTTCTTTTATTTATTTTATAAATCTATAATTCTATTAATGTTTGCTGACTGCCTTCAAGGTATGAGACATTATTCTAGGCACTGGAGATACAATGGTGGATAAGGTACTCACAAATCTCTGCTTTTCTAGTGTTTGAAATAGTATTACCAATAAATAACTGATACAGAATATTATATGGTGATAAAAGATATACAAATAAATGCAACAATGAATGAATGAAAATCCAACTTTTCTATAAACTTTATTTAAAATTACAATTAAAATGAAATTGTTTTTAAAATGAACAAAAAATCAATATGCTAAGAAAAAAGATATTTAAAAACAAAGCAGAGTAAGAAAGTATGAAGCAGGTACAGAGAAGATTGCTACGTTTAAAAAGAGACATTGGCAAGGACCTGAAAATAACAGGTAATGGTGGGCATAGTCTAATGGTGATTAATATTATAAAACACAATGTGTAGGAATGATAGTATATGAAACATAATATCAAGGAGGAAAGTATGTGTGTACGGAAATCTGCTTAATTTTTTTAAAAGGGACACTGGGAAGACCTCACTGAGAAGCAGATATATGAGTAAAGATTGGAAGGACAAAAAGTAGTAAGCCTTGCCAATATCGAATGGAAATTTTTCTGGGTAGAGGAGAGCAAAAGGAAGTGTTGAAACAGGTGCATAACTAGTTGGTTTAAAAAACTAGTATGACTGGAAAAGAATGAGCAAGGTGGAGAGGAGAGGAAAAAGAAACGCAATAGGAGCCAGGCCAACTATGAACTTAAAGGTCATGCTTGATATGAGCGTATACGTACAAACTTATTTGCCGTTGTCTCCAAAGAAGCTAGGAAGCCGTGGAATTTGCCTGATTGAATTGGACTTCCATTTTAATTGAGCCATCCAGAATAGACTGAGAGAAAAGAAGGAAGCAGAAAGATCTGCAAAGACCTACTAGCTCACAGTGCAGTGAGACAATTACTTTCTGGGATCTCATCTTACCATTTCTGTTAATGCCATATAAAATGACATTAATCCTTAGGCAGTCAGATCATACTGTTGCCTCAGAGACTACTTGAGGTCAACTAAAACCCACAGCTCTTTTTCACACAAGCACTTGCCAATTCAATTTCTATTAGTCCTTTCCTTGTGCAAGCAAGGTGATTTTGTCTTTTTGCAATGAGTTTCCAACTCAAATGTAAGACCTGACATTTATTCCCAGTAGGTTTAATCTTGCAGTCTCCAGTTTACAGAAGTCATGTATTACCACTTATTAAGCCCCCTTTTCCAAGGCATGCACTGTGCTAAGCCCCTTAAACTCATCGTCTCATTTCTTTCTAACAACCCTATGAGGTCCTGTGATATTAATAACATCATTTTACACATCAGATATCAGAAGCTCAGAGAAGTAAAGCAACATGGCCACTGCTACCCATTTCATAGCCAAAGGCAAAGCTGGGATTAGATTAGAACTTAATTGGACCTGATTATACAGCCAGACTCTATCATAACAAGCCTCAGATAACACGTATCTGGAATAGAGTAGGTATACAAGAAATACTTGGTGAATTGGCAGCCTTCTTAGCCTATTGTTCACTTTATTGAACAAACATTATTATTCACTTAGTATCTGTCCGTCTCTGCTTTAGTCCTTTACAGTTATTTTCCCATGAGTTTATACCTTTTCTTAAAAAACTATCATTATAAGAAAATTGCATCCCAGAGGTAGAGCAAACTTACCTAAGCCACACAGCTAACAAATGTTAGAGACAGAGTTTGGGCCCAGGCAGGTCTAGCTCAGTTTGGTTTTGTAACCAGTAGGTTGTGCTGCTTATAAGGCAGGCTCTGATGGCCTAGTGGTAAGAAGTTGCCCTGAAATCCCAAAGGCACGCGGTTCAAATTCGCCAGCTACACCACAAGATAAGGATGGTCAATCTCCATGTAATTTACTGCCTCTGAAAACCCACTGGTTGTTGTTATGCGCCATCAAGTTGCCTGCAACTCATAGAGATGCTATGTACAATAACTCTGAACCTTGCCCTATCCTGAGCCAATCTCACTGTCTCTGACACACCTACTCCCATTATCCCAGTCATTGTATCAATTCATCTCATCCAAGGTCTCCTGCGCTGTCCCTCCACACTTCCAAGCATGATGTCCTTCCCCAAGGACTGGCTCCTCCTGACAAGGTGCCTGAATATGCAAGATTGAACTTCAAAAACCTTGCTTCCAAGGAGCAGCGTGGTTTCACCACCATCTGCATAATGTAGGTTGTTGATGAATCTTCCTCCAATCCTAATGCCCCATTCCTCCTCCTAAAGTCCAGCCTCCCAAATGATCTGTTCTGCATATAGATGGAAAAGGTATGGAACATATAGATGGAAAAGGTATGGAGACAAAATGTGTCCCTGACACATTCCTTTCCTAATTTTGAACCATGCAGTGTTTTCTTGCTGTTTTGACGACGGCTTCTGGACCAAGTATCGGTTTTTGCATGACACAATTAAGTGTTCTGAGATTCCCTTTACTTCTCAATGTTAATCATAATTTGTTGTGATCCACATAGTCAAATGCCTTTGCATAATCAAAAAAGTACAAATAGACATTCTTCTGGTATTCTTTACTTTCAAGCAGCCTTCAACTGACATCAGCAATGATATCCTTTGTGACATGTTGTTGTTGTTATGTGCCATCGAGTCGTTTCCGACTCATAGCGACCCTATGCACAACAGCCCTAAACCCTGCTCTATCCTGCGCCAACCGCACCGCCTCTGACACACCCATCCCGATTACCCCAGTCACTGAATCAATCCATCTCAATAGAGGGTCTTCCCCTCCTTCGCTGTCCCTCCACCCTCCCAAGCATGATGTCCCTCTCCAAGGACCCGTCCCTCCTGGCAACATGTCCAAAGTATGTCAGACGAAGCCCCAGAATCCTTGCCTCCAAGGAGTGGATTGGTTTAATCCTCTCCAAGATGAATCTGTTTGTTTTCCTGGCAGTCCATGGTACATTCAGTACCCTTCTCCAGCACAACAGCTCAAAAGCATCCACTCTCCTTCTGTCCTCCCTAGTCATTGTCCAACTCTCTGATGCATAACAAGCGATTGCAAATACCATGGCCTGTATCAGGCGCACCTTAGTCTCCAGAGAGACACTGTTGCTCCTGAGTACCTTAGAGAGGTCCCTAACAGCAGACTTTCCCATCACGATACGCTTTTTGATTTCCTGACTGCTGGTGCCAAGAGTGTTGACTGTGGAGCCGAGCAAAGTGAAGCTGTGAACACTCTCAATCTCTTCGTTACCCATCCTGATGCTGCCAATTGGTCCAGTGGTGAGAATCTTTGTCTTCTTGACATTGAGCCTTAGTCCATACCTCACGCACTTGCTGTGAAGGGTCAAGGACTTTGTGACATAGCCTCTTCTAAATCCTACTTGAACTTCTGGCAGTTCTTTGTCGGCGTACTGTGCCAGTTGCTTTTGGATAATCTTCAGCAAGATCTTGCTTGTGTATGATATTAGTGCTACTGTTAGGTAATCTCCACACTCTATTGGATCATCTTTTTTTTTTTTTTAATGAGAATGAATATGGATCTATTCCAGTCAGTTGGACAGGAAATCGGCCTCCAGATTTGTTGGCACAACCTGGTGAGTACATCCAAGGCAGCATCTGATTGTTAAACTATGTCAATTAGTATGCCATCAATTCCTGGGGCCTTGGTGTTTGTTTTGGTGTTTGGGTTTTTGTTGGATTTTTTGGTTTGTTTTGTTTTGTTTTTTTTTTTTTCAATTCCTTCAGAGTTGCTTAAACTTCCTCCTTCATCATTTTTCTGTGTTAGTTAATCTTTTTTGATGCTTCCTGGATCATTCAATATTGTCCCCACAACATTCTTAAGTATTGCAACTCAAGGCTTTACTTTTTTCTTCATTTCCTGGAGTGTTAATGATAGGATTGCACAATTTGATGGGTGGAGAGTGGTGAAGAAAATGGGAAGGACTTTATGTGAAAAACAATGCATTCAAACTTTGTAAATAAATCAGTATAAAATTGAAAAAAAGCAAGAAATACTGAGTGAGTTCATGTATTTTGATTTTCCAACTTCAGCTCTTTTCATTATAATATTTTGATTTTTCTTCCCACAATTCTGTTCAGTTCCTTAACTTCTTGATTTCCTCCCTTTGCTTTGACTTCTCAGTGCTCTAGTATAACATTGAGAGTCTCTTCTGACATCCATCTTGGTCTTTTCTTCCATTTTTTTTTTTCATTAGTGTTCAATGTCTCAAACCTGTTCCTGAGATGGTTATTAAATCTAGGTGGGATATAAGGTCAAATTTTGGTTCTTTGTTGGTTCATCTATGAGTCAGTTCTGACTTAACAGAACACAACAATAATGCTGTTTGAGGTTGCGGTTACCCTCTCAAGGGAAGTCCAGTATTCAGTGTCAAACCTGCAGCCTTCCTATGCTATTGAAGTCCAGCCCAGTTCAATTCCTCGTCTTTCTAATTTTCCTATGTTTGGAGCTCTGGTGTCCTCGTGGTAAGAAGTTGTGTTGCAATCTAAAGACAGGCAGTTAAAATCCAGCAAACCAGTATAAAATCATTTTATTTAAAGAATAAAATCCACCTGCTACTCCACGGGAGAAAGATGGTCACCTCCTCCCTTGACATTTACTGCCTCTGAAAACCCATTGGATGATCAACTGTGAGTCACTCCAACTTGACTACACATAACAACAACATCACTGAAAACTAATCTCTAAAATTTTTATTGTGATTTAAGGAAAATTTTACAAAGCATATTGTATTTCAATCATCCATGCACATTTTGTTACATAACATTAATTACAATGCCCAGTGTTTGATTACCCACTCATTCCATACTGTCTTTTCCTTCACCTATTATTTGTTAACTAATCTTATACTGCCCTTTCTCTCACTGGTAACCACACAAATTATTCTTTATAAACTTTCTTTAGCACTTCATAATAGTGGTCTTATATACTATTTGTCCTTTGGAAACTGATTCACTTCACTAAGCATGAATTCTTCATCCTTTTCAATGCTGCAGATTTTGGACATGTCTCCAAACTTAGTCTCTTTCTCTCTCCTTCCCTTCCAGGACTTCATGCCACTCTGCTCTGCTGTACATCAAAATCTTTCAGCTCCCTTCTTTGAAGAAGATTAAGTAATTCTACATCTGAGGAGGGAGTCAAACTGATTAAATTATTCCCATTCTAGGGATATCCCTACAAAGGAAACCATCAACCATAACAGTATATCAATAGAGGGCTGGAAAATAATTTCCCTTAGCCTCCTTCTTCTTCCCACAGTGATTCAAAACGCTCATATCACACTAAACAGTACATTAATAATGTCCAACCACAATTGGATGTATTGAGAAATTATGGTACATTCCCATGATGGAATACTACATAGCACGCAGGAGCAATGATTTTGAAAATCAGTACGTAATTAGGAGGGACTGGAGGGCATTATGTTAAGTGAACTAACGCAGTCGCATAAAGACAAATACTGTTTAAGACCATTATTGTAGAAATAGATAACTGGTAAAACATGTATGAGGATCCTAGGGTGGGAGCAGTGGGGTCAGGATGGACAGGGGGAGTAATCATAGGTTCACACAAATTGATGGGTGGAGGAAGGAAATAGGAAAGATCCAGTGTGAAAAACAGTGTGATAAGAAGGGATTGATAAGGGAGTTCTGGTAGCCTTGTGTCAAGAAGCTGTGCTGCAATCCCGAAGGCACGCAGTTCAAATCCACCAGATGCTCCGCTGGAGAAGGAAGGGCAATCTCCTCCTGTGCCAGTCGGATCCAAAGGAAACAGTTGTTTTAAAAAAGAACATATGATTAGGTATTATATGTGTGACAATAGCCCAAAATAAGAGGTAAATTGCAAAGGGGACTTGGGGGTGGTGGTGAATGAAATAATTTTTTTTAAAAGAAAGTGAACTGGGGAGGGAGAAGATAAGTAGAGGGGGTAAAAATGTGAAACAATGAATGAATCAGTATATAACTTTTATGGAAACTTTCATTAAAATCACAATTAAAATAAAAAATTTTCTTTAAAAATGACCCAATGTATATGAACTTTGTAAGTAAACCAGTATAAAATAAAAATTTTATTTAAAACAATAATAATGTACTTGGTACATTAGCTCTTAAAGAATCCTGGATCAAATCGTGCTTTAAACTGGATGTGTTAAAAAAGTAGACAAAATGCCTGATGAATTCACATCATTCACTTGAGTTATCATCTTATAAAGGATGGCTTTTGTGGGGAAATACTTGATGTTTCAGAAGGCTATCTCTGACATTGCATGCAATAGTCTAGTAATAATATGCCTGAAAGCATAAGTTAGAATGTGTATGAGGGGCTAGAATTAATTTTGTGCTCCAGATAAGTTCTGTAAAGGATGGCACATGGCAGAAAACTTGTCAAAATTAACCACAGCTATCTTATTTTACAGGATCATCATTCAAGTCTTTGCTCCATTTTTACCACAGCAATCAGTCCTGGGGAATTCATCAATTGATATCTCAAGGTTAGACTTGACTATTCATTCAAGCACGGTGAAGGAATCCTAGAATTTTGAGAATCTTAAGACAAGGAGCGCTTTCAAACAAGTAGCTAACCAGTCTCTTATTTCACACTTCTAGGATTGGGGACTAATACTTATGAGGCGTTTCTCTTTCAATTATCAAGGAGCTAAAAAATGCTGAAGAAATGCTTATAATGTTCTCGACAGCTGTCTTTATATCCAGTTTCCATCTATTGATTCAAAGAAAATGTCTAATAAAATCCTTCCCTAAGCCTTCTCTTATTCAAATAAAATATCTCCATTTTCTTCACGTGCATGAACATGATATTCCCATTTTCTTCAAGTATAAAAAAAGCTTACTGCCTTAGAGATTCTCAGACCAGCGTAGGTTATAGCGCAGTTATCATGTCCAATGTGCCGGACATTCTACATAAACCCCGGAGATCTTAATAACATGGCTTGCAACTACATAACCTATGGACTCATACTAAATTTGGAGCTAATTGCCTTGTCTTCACTCTGAGTTTTAACAGTTAATTTGATAGCTGGAAAAGAAAACTTCATGTTTGCCTCAACAACATTAGAAAAAGAGTTTGGTGTATTTCGATCACCTTCATGACTGTTTGACCCCTTGACAAAATAGTGCATCTTTCAACTTCAGTTTTCTTGTGTGTGAAATAGAAATAATCACTTCACCTACTCCTCACATATCAAAATATCTCATTAGGAACATTTCGAATTTACAGCACTAATGAAAAGTCTACTATCCAATTATTTTACACATTAATGATGTCTGGACAGTAATAAATGCTGAGGTGTGAAGCAAGAATAATGCTGTCAGTGCTAGTTAAGCTTATGTATCTACTCAGCTGGGCCATGATTCCCAGTGGTTTGGCAGTTATGCAAGAGTGTAATCTGGCAGTTATGCAATGATATAATTTGACAGTCATCTAATGATGTAATTTAACAGTTAGGTAGTGATATAATCATCCTCCATTTTGTGATCTGATATGAACATTCTCAATTTTTAGATTTCACTAATGTTCACTTTTAAGGGAACTCTGCTGGCCTAGTGGATGAGGAATTGTGCTGCTGACCCAAAAGCAGGCAGTTCAAACTCACCAGATGCTCCATAGGAAAAAAATAGGCAATCTCCTCGTGTATAATTTACAGTCTCTGAAAACCTACTAGAGGATTAGCTATAGGTCAATTTCAACTTGATAGCAATTCATTCTGAGTTTTTATCTTGTCTTTAGAACCTAATTATGTCAGTAACTGAGGAGTAAGTGTAATTTAATGGACTATAGAAAGGATTCCTGAAAGAATAGTATTAAGAATATCTTAAACTTTCAATATTGTTCAAACGAAACAATAGGTCTGGAAGTGATTTGTAATTAGAAATGGAAGATTTGAAGATGACAACTATGATGAGTGTTATTTTCTATTTCACAATATCCCTCCAAGATTAGTTATTGCTGTTACATACAGCTCAAATTTAAATGCTGTATGTCCACCATGAAGTTGGAATTGATTCATAGCGGAGTCTCCCATGGGCTTTCAGAGGCTCGCCTGAGTGGAGATTGCCCATCTTTCTCCTCCAGAGCAGCTGGTGGGTTCAAATGATGTCTTTAGGTTTGCAGCTCACCTCCTCACTACAAGCCACCAGAGCTCCCTCTCAGATTGGTAATATCTTTTGCTCATCTTTCTCCAAATATTAAAAAGAACATGCATTTCTTAGGTGGCAATAATTTGTTCTGGTAATACATTTCATATATTGTCATTTAATCAGTTAAACATTCAACTAGCCATAATGCCAGCTACCCTTAATTTTCTTCAACCTGTTTGAAGGGACATAACAAAAGTATTTGTTAAGATTCTTGCTGAAGTCTTGGTAAATAATTTTTGCAGCTTCCTCTTGTAAGCCCATCTGAAAGGAAATGAGCTTAGTCTGGCATGACTTAATCCTAATGAACCCATGCTGGCTCCTAGTGATTAGTAAGTCCCTTTTTAAGGGCTCAGAAATCATCTTCTTAATAATCCATCTGAGGATACGTCAACCTCACCAGGCTAGCATTTGTAGAGTCTCTTTCCTTTGGGGGAAGGGAATTTTTGTTTTATTTGCTATTTCAGAAACTGTATCTTTATCCACAAATCCTTGAAGATGACTAAGAGAGGGTCAAGCTTATAAGACTGCTCAGAGGAAACAATGCCAGATGCTAGCCTATCTACTGCTTTTCCTCACTTTTCTGAGGTGGGAAAATTCAACACTGTTGACACGGCCCCCTTCAATGAGGGCCACAAGTTTTATATGCCATATTTTACAGAATGTCAGACTTATTGTTGATCTATTGACTATGTGAATATTTTCTGAGGTGGGAAAAGTCAACACTGTTGACACGGCCCCCTTCAATGAGGGCCACAAGTTTTATATTCCATATTTTACAGAATGTCAGACTTATTGTTGATCTATTGACTATGTGAATATTTTCTCCTTCAAGGAGTGTTTTAAAAGAGCAGACACTTATAAAATAGTGATTCTCTGACTGTAATGTGCACATTAATTGTACATTAACCAACTGATTTTTGTTAAAATGTATATTCTAATTCTATAGGTATAGAGTGGAAATTGAAATTATTCATTTCTAGCACAAGTTCCCAGACAAAGTTTATACTGTTGGTACAGAGGCTACACTTGTCGCAGCAAGGCACTGGATCAATGAATGGTTCTAGACTTTGGCTACACAGTAGAATCACTGTAAGAGATTTTAAACAGCCTCATAACAAAACTAGATCAATTATTAAACAAAGTAGAATATCTGGGGTTGTGGCACAGGAATCAATATTCCTAAAGTTCCTCAAGCCATTTCAATATGCAGTCAGTGTTTAGAATGTTGTTGTAAGACTTGTTCACTTTAATCTTTTGGCTAGTTGATAGTCCTCAGAAGAACTAAAAAACCATCCTCTGGCTCTTGCAGCTGTTGAAGGCACTCACATGAAATTTCTCTTCTGACTACTACAGGCTCAAGCATAAAGACCTTCTCTTTTTGGCAAAATGTTGTTAATCAAGAAGCCTGAAGGTGTTTAAAACCAGAAAAGATTGCATTTCAATGTCGGTGACTCCCAGGTTACTTTTGCTTTTCTTTTCTGACTATAATGTAAAGATCAGAATGATGACATGTGTAGGAGAAAATTTAGGTTAGACATAGTTTTGTCACAATAAAAACTTTCTACTTCTGGATGATTTTATAAACTATCATCACTTGTCAATTTGTAAGGTACTTAGTGGCATACACAATGCATAATATTTTCGGCTAGTAATCAAAAGATGGACAATTTAAATCTATCAGCTACTCAGAGGAAGAAATATAGGCAGTCTTCTTCTACAAAATTTTCCAGCCTTGGAAACCCAATGGAGGGTGTATCCATTTGAAGGGAGCGACATTTTTGGTAAAATAAAAATTAAATAAATAAAAATTGTCAGGTTGTGAGTTAGCTTGGACCTCCATAGAAAACGTCACTTATAATAAACATTCCTCTTTGGGTCAGAGTGAGTACACAGGTAAAACTAAATGTGCTTTCTTAAGTTAACGCTGTCTTAATTGACAGCCGGTCATTGAATGTGGAGGCAGGCTAGTCTAGGCAACTAAAGGAATTTGAGACACAGAATATTAAGGCTAAGACTCAAATACAAATCATTCAAAGGCAGAATCTTTCATGAAGATTCCCCAACATAAAGGCTAGGGAAGAAGAAAAATGTGATGGAGAGCAAGCATTGGAATTTTACAGAGCTAGGCATTTCTTAGTTGAGCAATCCTGATATAAATCCCCTTTCTGGCAGTCACGCAAATGAAGAAAGCATATCAGTCTGAGGGTGGGGTGTGTGAAGGGCAATAGCTTGGCTGGCACTCCAGCTAGGGGCATACCAGAGGGAGAACAGCCAAATGAGTCCAAGCTCAAAGGAGAACAAAGAGCAGACAGGATGGTGGCAGGTCTCAAAAAAGTTCTAGGCAAGGATCCTCCCACTTGAGCAATTCTTGCTGGCGCCAGACCGAACAATCCTTTGGGATAACATAGTAAAGGGCCACTTTGAGCATGCAAATAGGATCTCGACAGATCATTTTCCAATAGTAGAGAGTCAACATTCAGCGAATTTCTTCTTTTTACACCCTGATCATACATTAGAGGTATTAATAAAAAGCGATGATCTGTTAGGGAGAATTTGTGGTTCCCTTTGAGTGCTTTTCAGCAAGATCTCTGTCAAAATTTCCAGTGACTCAGGTCTTGAAATAATCTCCTGAAGATCAAGAGACCAGAATTCAGAACTGGACTCATTGCTACACTTCATCGTCTTCAAAACTCATATGCCATTTCGAATATTCCCCCCCCCAAATCTTCTCCCAATTTGATAGTCTCAGAGAGAATGAAAAATCCTCACATCTAGCTTCTGGAAACCACTCAGTGGTTCAAGTATCATTCTTCCGAAACTGTCTCAACCTTAAAATGAAGACTTTGTTGATTCAAATCCTTGGGGCTATTTCTTAGTCTGCTTGTTACTCACCATTCACCCTCTTTTTCCATGAACCTGCCAGTGCTTTTAGTTTGCCCTGACTTGCCATCCAAAACTAACGCAAAATGATACTTCTCCTTCACTTTATTTGATCCAGTCACACATTGGAATACTCTGCAGCATGCAGGAGCAATGACTTTGTAAATTATTACCTAACTTGGGAGGGACTGGAGAGCATTATGCTGAGTGAACTAACTCAGTCCCACTAGTACAAATGTTGTATAAGACCGTTATTGTAGAATGAACATAAGGATCCAAGAGGGGTGGGAGAGGCTGGAAGCAGAGGGATGAGGATGTGCAGCGGGGGGGATTAATCATTGGGTTGTACAATTTGATGCGATTGGGTGATGAGGGAAATGGAAAGATTTTGGTCTTGAAAACAATTGATTCAAATTAATAAACTACAAGAAAAAAAATTTTTAAAGCCATAAATTCTTTGAAGATAGTAGTAGTATGGTACACAAATTATCTGTAGTGTGGTATGATGGTTCAGAACAAGGGAGTGAGTGGCCCAGTGTTTCACACCCCATTTTTGCCACTTACCAGATGCATGCTTTTGGGCACATTGTTAAAATTCATTGAATCTCAGTCTCTCATTTTGTGAGATGGATGTAAATAATACCCAATTCTGAGTCATGTCATGAGGATTAGCTACGGTGAATGTGATTAATAAATGGTGGCTTTCATTCTTTTTCTCTTGGAAATTATAGAGAAAGCCAACCAGTGATGTCAATGTAAGGGGTGACAACTTCAAACCAAAGAAAACTCAACTCATGGCCATAGAGTCAGAACTGACTTATAGCTGGCCCTTCATTGGTTTTCTGAGGTTGTGAATATCACAGGGAGAGATTGTCCATCTTTCTCCTATGGAGTCACTGATAGACTGGAACTGCCAGAGAGGCATGACTTTTTGATTAAGGGAACAATCCCTTACTGACCACACGGCCAGAGCTCACTAAAATAAAGCTGTTGTTGTTGTTGTTGTGTATTGTCAGGTAGGAACCAACCCATAGCTGACCCTCCAGCAGGTTTTCAGAGGCAGGAGGAGAATGTTCATCTTTCTCTATGGAGCAGCTGGTGGGTTTGAAACATATACCTTTATCGTTGGACCAAGTAGTGCAACTCCTTATAGGAAAAGTATAAAAATCACAACCTGTTATAACCATTAAAATATGAATAGAAGTAGCCTTGAGCTGTCTTTGCCCCAGGCTTGCTCAGCTTCAGGTTCGTTTTTGTCTTCCTTTCTTTCAAGTACACACTGTAATACAGTGATTAAAGTTCCTGATCCAGGAACGAGGCAAGTCTGAGATCATACTCCAGTGTGGCCCCTTGCCAGCTCTATGAACTCGGACAAGTCTTGTGCTTTGTCCCGTTCTCAGTTCCCTCATCTGCCAGAGGGGAATATAAGAGCGATCAACTCATATCAGTGTGGTAAGGATGTGATGGGCTCAGTATGGTGTAAAAGATCAATAAAGATAAATTGCTCTCATTATCTTGTGATCATTTCTTTTCAAGATTTTTTTCCCCCTGGGGTTCATGGATTCCATCCACAACTGATTATTCGTCCTTTAACCTTCTCTTTACTCTGAGTTTCTATTTTTTTTTTCTTTTTGAGAAACTTAAGCTGACTTATTTCTACCTACCAGTTGAACTTACTTATTTCAACTGCTTCAGAAGAGGAAAGGACCAGAGGAAATGGACTCCACACCTTTGGAGTCTGATGAGTGGGTGAGGAAGAAACAGACTGAGAAGCAGAAAGAGGGAATCCTTTGAGTTTTGTCTTCTTAGACCCTCTTGTCTTCCCCCCACCTCCTGAAAGCCAGTAGAGCACCTCTCAAAGGTAAGTGTAAGTGGTGTCTCAATTTTGCCACTCCTTCCATGAGGTGCAAATGATGAGTATGATTTCAGAGGACTTCACAGGAAAGAGCAAATAGAATCAATGGCATTCATAATAATAATAATGATAATAATCACAATAATCCATGGGAGGCCTATTGGGAAGAAAAAATAATAATAAAAAGAATAAATAATAATAACCATAGCTCTATCACTACTCTTGTGTTGTTGTTGTGTTGTTAAGTGCAGTCGAGTCGCAGGCAACTCATAGTGACCCTATGAACCAATAATATGATGGACTCAAGAAAAAAGAAAATGTACCACCACCAACAGTCCTAGGACAATGCACGAGTAAGTAGAGAAAAAGGTAGCTTTAATGTGCCAAAACTGTGATCTTTAGTGAACTCATGTGGAAGGTGAAATAGTAATTGAAAGAGCTAATATTTATTGAGTATTTCCTATATGTTCATTTTGTTAAATATTTTATTGGTTTTTGCACAATCTTACAGGAAAATTGTGACTCAGTAACTTGTCCAAGGTCACAGAGCTAACTCATGGCAAAGTAGGTAGGAAAACCCAGGTCTGTCTGACTCCTAAATTTCTGGATTTCCCCCGTACTATATAGTAATGGGAAGGAAACCAGTTGGCCTAGCCCATTAGGACCTACTCAGCAATGGATGTCTGTAGGATTCTGGTCACAAATAACCAGCTTCCAAGGGAGCTACTCCTTTTCCCTAGACTCTTATCACCAGCCCTGGACAAGGGGCTTCCGGGAAATAGAACCCTCTTCCATCTCCAGTAGGATGGCAGGTTCCCTACTGGCTAGAAAAATCTGGTACCCAAACAAGTAGGTGTGCAATCTTCTCATAAATGTGTGAATTGAGGAACATATGGAATAGCCTACCTCCCTACCTACTAATATCTGAAATGAGACCTTTAAAACATTTTGTCTTTATTAAGATGTACATACCTGGTTTGATGCATTTATGCCACAATGTGAATATTGTTAGTTCATAATTCCCAAGAAAATTACTCTCTGAGCTTTTGATCGAATGTAGGTAGTGTGGCAAAGTGTTTCGTGATCTCGGCTTTGTATCTCCCTCTCTAGCCTCTATCATGCCTCCCACTCCCATCCATGTTCCCTGCACTCCAGCTCAAACCAACTATTCCCATATGTTACTGTCCTTTCTGCCTGGAATAACCCCATACAATTCTTCTTCATTTTCATCTTTCCTCATCAATCAACATTGATGAGTAAACCTCTTTCCAGTAAGCCTGTGGAACTCAATTCGATAGTCTAGGTTTGGGGACTATCCACTGTACTACTAGAGGAGCTTATTTTTTTATCTTTCTATTTCTCTGTAAAACCAGGTGTATGTTATGTATATTGAAAAGAACTCCAATGGCACAAGCAATTAAGTACTCACCTACTTACCAAAAGATTGACAGATAGAACCCACCCAGTGGCTCCCCAGGTGAGAGACCTGGTGATCTGCTTCCATAAAGATTGCAGCCAAGAAAATCTTATAGTGCAGTTCTACTGTCACTTGGGGTGCCTGCGAGTAGAGATTGAATTGACAGCACCTAGTAATAACAACTGTGACTTTGAGTATTTGTTACTAACTGTGATTTAAAGAAGAAAGCAAAATAAGATGAAGAGGAGTATTAGCACTAGGAAAGTCAATCCCTAAAAATAAACAAATCATTTCCCCACTCTGATCAAAGATCCATGCTACAACTCAGTCTATAGCTCTATCACTACTCTTATAATATGATAATTTCATTATTTATTAAGTCTCAAAATCTTTCAGGAGACTAGAAGCTACAGAGGGTAAGAACTAACTTCATCTTCAATAGATCCTCAGTTCTTTGCATAGTGCCTAGACCCTAAGTGGTACTCTATGAAGTTCAACAAACAACTGAATGGGGAAAAGAAAGAGCCAAAGTGGAGTGAGTTCCTGGTTTAGCTCATTCTAATGACTAAGATTTATGGTAGGAGCAAATTGTTCTCCAATGCGAGCATGAGAATGAAGTGCTTGCCATCACTGTGAGTGAAAATAAGTTCGAAACTAACATTGTAAAACCTTTGGTTTTTATCAGTCAAACAGAACGGAATCTTTTAAGGACTCTTTTCACTCTACAACAGTCCTCAGGATTCCTCAAAGGCATCTGCTCCCTGGACCATGTGGTTGGTCCTCAAGCTGTTACTTTTTCCTAATTGAGTGGATGAAGAGCCAGATTTGAAGCCAGGAGACCTGAGCCAAGTCATTTGAATAATGTGAGCCTCAGTTTCATCATATGTAGAACGGGAATGATTATCAAGTCTGCTCTGCAGGGCTATTTTGCAGATTCGTTGAGGAAGCACATGTGAAAATACATAGGATGGATTTTTTAAATTTTTTTTTAATTTCCATCCTTTCATTGTTGCACACTTTGCTTCCTGCCCCACCCCCCCGCCCCCAGTTCGCTTTTCTCTTTGAAAAGTAAAAAACATTCTTCCATTGTTATGCAATCCCTCCCTGCAAGTCCACTCCACTATGCAACTTTCATTCTGGACTCTTGTCATGACAATAATACCTAATCATATATTCCTCCTAAACAGTTCTCTCCCTCATCTGTTCCAATGCAGTATACATTATTTAAACCTTCTTAGTTTCTCCTCAACTCTGATGTCAGACTCACTGTGCAACAGTGGCACTATGCAGTATTTGTCCTTTTGTGACTGAGATATTTCACTCAGCATAATGTCCTCTATGGTCATCCATTTTGTATAATATTTCCACTCTGTGCCTATCTACTTCTTTTTTTTTGTCATAGATAAGGACTTCCTTAAGTTCTTTGATGTATCAGGGGCAAACAAACAAACATTTAGAAATCTGACCTCTCAAGTAGGCCTTGAAAGTGTGTGTGCATAGCAGGGAACTGTAGTGGACTAGGGTGGGGAATGAAACTAAAAATAGTCATGGAATAAAAATAATGCGGGATCTTATAACAATTTCCCTATGAAATAAAGGAGGATGAAGGAATAAGGAGGTTGGCAGAGATGGTAGCTAAGGCTTGAAAAGTCCCCAGAATAAGAGCAGTCTCCCTTTGCTTGGGCTTGAACCCTTATCTCTTGAGTGTTGTCATCATGATGTCATCATAGGACATGATGATCAGAAGGAAGTTTGTGGTCAACTCTCTTCACAGAAGGAAGTATGTTCCACCAAACCTCTCTCAGTCCAACACCGCCATCCCCAAAGATTCTCCAGGTCCATCATGGGCTAGATTGATTGGTTATGCATTAATGTAGAGAAGGCAGATCTTCAGGGAGAAAAAAGAGACTAGGCATGATAGATTTACATGACATCCTCATACCCACTACAGACTTAGCCACACTGGTAGTGTCTTATCATTACTCTCTTCCCAGGAGGTTGGAGTGAGAGGAGTAACCAAATGGAAGAATAATCTTCCTGGCTTCAAATAACCAGAACAATACCTAAAATCTTTCTCCAGCATTCACCTAAAAACTTCTGATTTGGCTCCCACATCACATTAATTCCCAAAGAACTCCGGTGTGCTCCAAAAAGACAAAAGTCTAAAATTTCTCCCCTTTGAACACTCATATTCTTTCTCAAAGCCTACCCTTCAGAGGCCTCTTTCAGGACTGAGATAGCCAAATGGTTGCCATGGGAACATGCCCCTCATTTGCCTCTAATCACCTGTTCTAGAAGGATAAAGCTTCAACTCCCATTTCTATTAGATGAGATCACATCAATCAGTTATACTAATTTCCTATAGTGTTTCTGAGAATTTCAGCTGGAAATAGCTTTTATGTTTTTTAAAAGCAGCATTACATACTGCTACCATCACTGCTGGCTCCTGTAAAAACCTATGTTTTTAATATACTGAGTCCAGTCAGAGTGTAAGCATAAAATTTCAGTTTTAATGTGGGTTTAAGTACTGCTAACCAAAAGGTCAAATGTTTGAATTCACCAGTTGCTCCACAGGGGAAAGATAGCCAGTTTCCTCCTGTAAATATATATTTAAAGCCTCAGAACTTGATGGAAGGTCAATATGAGTCATAACTTATTCAATGAAACGTTGTTATGTTTCTGAATTTTTGCTTAATGTAGGCTTAAGGATCCCTGTGAAGCAGTTCACTGTTAACATGAAGATCAGTGTTCAAATCCAAAAGCACCTGAGGCAATATGATTGTGTAAAGATTTACCGTCTTTGAAATCCTCTGGTACAGTTTTACTCTGTCTTACAGGACCACTATGAGTTGGAATTGATTCAATGGCAACAAGTCTACAGTGAATCAAATCTGTCTGATTCAAAGTTCTATCTTTTATATTTTTCAACCTTCAGTCACTTTTAAAAACAGAAACTAACTTGAAAGAAAAGTTCACTCTGAAGTAATAATTAAATAAACTAGAGGCTACAGAAGTAAATGTCCTGAATTAATACCAGTATTAAATGTGAACTCAATGCTGTCAGAGAGTCCTGACCATGTGAAACTGGCCACAAGTCCCTGTGTATATTATCACACAGCACTGATTCTGAGGAAAAGCACATCTTCCTAATATCTTCAATTTGGTCTAGAAGGGATATGACAAATCTACAGCCTGCTTTGCTCTCCACTTTTCTGTAGTTTTCTCTCATTACTAGGAACTGAAGTTCTTACAGTGATAGTGATTTGAGGTAAGTTGGAAATCCCAACTTTCTCTCTCTGAGATGGCTCTCAATTCACTTTGGCTTCAAGAAGGATCCCACAGTGCTTCTCCCAGCTTACCCCCCCCCCCCCCCCGTTTACTCTGGCTGCATTTCTCACCCTCATCACAGGTCTGAATAGTACACAGCCACTCCAGTTACTGACCTTTTGCAGTTCAGAGGCCATTTTGCTCCCTACCCCCACCTTTCTGCACTTCCCCATACAGAGCATTGTAGCTAGCACAAGGTCTCTTGTAGAAGCTTAATACATACAGACAATAAAGCAGGCACATTTGCATTTTCAATTCGAAGAGAAATTGGGTTAAGGGGAACTTCAGTGCTTGAATCACAGGGATTGAGTGAGGGACAGGGACAGGGACTTCAGGAAGGTGCCAGAGAGGCTGTACTCTGGAGACAAGAATAGTCAGACAAGGGAGCCAGGGCCAGGAGACCGGGCTCTGAGTAGGAGTGGGGAGTGGAGTTTGTATGAAGCTGGATCTTACTCCTGACTTGCTTTTAATTCAGATTCTAATTGCCCAGCACTAAAATAATCATGCCCTCATTAAGACATAAGAAAGATAAAGGCGAGGGGAGGGGCAGGCTGACCTATGAAAGCTCTGGAGCATTTTGTAGAAAAGAAACTCAGAGCTACCTGCAGTGCAGTGAATTTTATTAGTGAGAATTATCTCTCTTGTTTTCAGAACATAACAAATGGCCTTAATAGCTTAAGGCATAGTTACCAACAAAATATATAGATTTCCTTATAACATTTTTCACTATAGAACAAAACAAGGCAGGTCCATCATGGACCCCATTAAAAGAGTTTTAGTAACCGAAGAATCGAAAGCATCTTGCCATTAGGTGTTCCCAAGGCAAAGAACCTGAGGAAAGTGTTGTTATAATGTCATGGGTAATAAAAGCATCTAGCAAAATGAGATATTCTCTTTACTTTTCAACAATGACTCAATGGACTGCTGGCAGAGCATACACTAACCCAGGGCCCCTCGTGGTCAATATTAACAAATCAGCAGAACAAAGGTGAGCAGTGTTTGAGTCAAGGTTAATAACACTACCACATTAAACCTAAGAAAGGGATGACTTGCATGTTACTGTAAGGCTCTAACAGACATTTCAAATACTAGCAGAGTTGCTCCAGGTGGACAGGTTTCAGCAGAGCTTCTAGACTGGGCTAGACTAAGAAGCAAGACTAGTCACTAAGAAGCAGGACTGGCCACCCACTTCTAAAATGATGGGCTTTTGAAAACCGTATGAATAAAAGAGGAACATTGTTAGATATAGTACCAGACTAGAGCCCCTCAGACTGGAAGGCACTAAAAAATCAAGAGAAAAGCTGCAAACATCTATTCACAATTAGAACATGGAATATATGAAGTAGGAATCTTGGAAGATTGGAAGTTGTCAAAAATGAAATGGAAGACACAAAAATTCACATCGTAGGTCCTAGTGTGTTGAGAAGGGCTAGTGCTGGCTACTTTCAATGAGACAATTACATGGCCAATTATATGCCAGAAATGAAAAAGTAAGGAGGAATAGAGTGACATTTATCTTCAAATAGAGCATTCCAAGGTCTAACTTGAAGTACAATGCTGTAAGTGATACGATACTATTCACATGCATGCCACGAAGACCTGTAAATACAACTATTATTAAAAAAATATGCAACAACCACTAAAGATGAAAATGATGAATGCACTACCATCCTGAAGGCCTGCAGTTCAATTCTAGCAGGTGCTCTACAAGAGAGAGACAGGTAATCGCCTTCAGTGTGATTATGTTGCCTCTGAAAACCCACTGGAGGGCCAGCTACAAATCCATTCTGACTCAATGATAAATAATAATAACAACCACCAACATATACAGTCTGAAATCGACTGAACAGTCAACCAAAATGTATTCATAACAATTAGTGACTGGAATGCAAAAGTTGGAAGCAAAGTAGGAAGAACTATAGTTGGAAAATACAGACTTGGTGACAAAAACGAAGCTGGAGATGTAATGGTAGAATTTTGTATAGGCAATGATTTATTTATTCATTGCAAATTTTTTTAAAAAAACCAAACATAAACAGCAATTATATACATGGACCTCATCTGATGGACTATACTGGAAGCAGATTGACCACATCTGAAGGAAAAGTTGATGGAGAAGCTCAATATCAACATTCAAAATGAGGCCAAGGGCTGACTATGGACAGATCATCAATTGTCATGTGTAAGTTCAAATTGAAATGGAAAAAAAAAAAAAAGAAATTTATGAAAACCAAAATACAATCATCAGCCTATCTCACTTGAGTTTAAAAAGCATCTCAAGAATATATTTAATATTTTGGAAGAGAGTAGGATAAAGAGCGGCTAGATAATGAACAATGCATTGAAAAATATTAAGGAAAGAACTATTTAAAAGGAATATATGATTAAACATTATAGAGCAGCCCAGAATAAGAGGTACATTGCAAAGAGGATTGGGGGGGGGTCAGAAGGAGAGAGGTAACTATGCAACAATGAATGAATTTTCTTTAAAAAGTGAACTAGGGGAGGGATAAAGGGGGCAGTGTGCAACAATGAATAAATGCAAATCCAATTTTTCTGTACACTTTCATTAAAATCACAATTAAAATTAAAAACTTCATAGACAAAGAATATATTTGATGCCTTGAACATTAATGACTGAAGACCAGATGAGTTATGTCATAAAATCAAGGACATCATCCATGGAGAAAGAAAAATGTTATTACAAAAAGTAGGTGAGTAACAAAAGACCAAAACATGTCAGAAGAGAGTGAAACTTGCACTAGAACATGCTGTTGTTGATGGGTACCATCAAGCTGGAACCAACTCAGAGGTTACCAGCCAGCAGGTTTTCAGAGGCAATGAATAGCACAGGAGGAGACTAGAACATTGTTGTGGTGGTGTACCAGAGAGTTGGAACCAACCCATAGCTGACGCTGGTGGGTTTGCAGCGGCAGTTAATTGCACAGGAGGAGATTGCCCATCTTTCTCCCATGGAGCAGCTGGTGGCCTCAAACCACTTGCCATAGAAAGGAAAAAATGTAAGTGGATGAACAGAAGCTTTCAAAGGACAACGTGAGAAGACAAAGCAAAACAGTACAACAAATGTGCAAAGAAATGGAGTTAGAAAAATGAAAAAGAAGAACACACTTAGTATTTTCTCAAGCTGAAAGAACTAAAGAACAAATTCAAGCCTCGAGTTGCAATCCTGAAGAATTCTGTAGACAAAATATTGAATGATGTAAGAAACAACAAACGAAGAAGAAAGGAACATAAAGAATTACTGTACCAAAATGAGTTGTTCCATAGGAAACCATTTCAGGAAGTAACATAAGATCAAGAAACAATGGTAATAAGGGAAAATGTTTGAGCTACATTGAAGGTATTGGCAAAAAATAAAGCCACAGGAATCGGTGAAATAATAATTGACACGCTTCAACTAACAGAAGCAGTCCTGGCTGTGCTCAATACCATATGCCAAGAAATTTGGAAGAGAGAGCTACCAGGCCAACCAACTGGAAGAGACCCACATTTGTTTTCATTCCAAAAAAAGATAATCCAACACTATGTGGAAATTATAGAGTAATTAATATCACATGCAAATAAAATATTGATGAACATTATCTCAAAAAGATCAGACAAGTACATCTACGTTAGAACTTGGAAACATTCAAACTAAATTCAGAAGAGGCTGTGGCACAAGAAATATCATAATTTATATAGATGGAGTTTTCCTGAAAGCAAATAATACCAGAGATGTTTATTGTATTTTATAGATGATACAAAGGCATGTTGACTATATGGATCGGAACAAATTATGATTAACATTGAGAAGTATGAGAATCCCAGGATACTTCATTTTGTTTATAGGCAATCTATACATAGACCACAAAGCAATTGTATGAACAAAATAAGGGAAAATTCCATGGTTTAAAATCAGGGAAAATAGGCTTTAGGCTTGTATTGCTTCTCTATAGCTATTCAATCTGTATGTTGAGCAAATAATTCAAGAAGCTGGACTATGGGAAGAAGAGTGTGACATGAGAATGGAAGGACGACTCATCAACTACCTGCTTTATGCAGATGATACAAACTTGCTTACTAAAAGTGAGGAGGACTTGAAATACTTGCTGCAGAACTTTCAATATAGGTTGCATCTCAACATCAAGAAAACAAAAATCCTTAACATCATGATGTTGTTGTTGTTGAGTACCATCGAGTTGGAACTGACCTGTAGTTGACCCTCCAGGGGGTTTTCAGAGGCAGTTAATCAAACTGGAGGAGATTGTCCATCCTTTTCCCAAGAAGCAGCTGGTAGATTCAAACCACAGGTCTTCAGGATTGTGGTGCAGTTTCTTATCACTGGAGAAAAGATTGAAGTTATCAATGATTTCCTCTTACTTGGATTCACAATCAACACCCATGGTAATACAAGTCAAGAAATCAAAAGACATGTTACACTGGGAAATCTGATGACAAGGACCTTTCTACAGTGCTAAAGATCAATGATGTCAGTTTAAAGACTAATGTGTACTGAATGCAAGCCATGGTATGTTCAGTTGCTTCCTATGTATCTTAAAGTTGGAGAATAGATAAGGAAGCTCAGAAGAAGAATCAATGCCTTTGAATTGTGATATTGGAGAGGAGAACTGAATATCCTGTGGACAGCCTAAAGTGAATTAGTCTGTCTTGGAGAAAGTGCAACCAGGGTTCTCCTTAGAGGCAAGTATGGTGAAACTTTGTCTTGCATTCTTTGGGCATGTTGTCAAGACGAGTCAGTCCTTGGAAAAATACATCATGCTGAGAACAGTGGAGCAATGGAGAAAAAGAAGACTCTCCACAATATGAGTTGATACAGTGATTGTAACGATGGACTTGAGCATATCAGAGACTGTAAGGCTGGTGTATGACAAGACATGTTTCAGATCTGTTGTTCACAGGGTTACCGTGAGTTATAGGTGGTTTAGCGGTACCTAACAACATAAGGAAAATATCATATGTCTACATGACCAAGATTCTCACCACTGGACCAATTGGCAGCATCAGGATGGATGGTGAAGAGATTGAGATTGTACAC
>NW_006399766.1:13296891-13302275 GCF_000299155.1 Elephantulus edwardii | reverse complement strand
AGAATAACAGTTGCATAGTAAAGTGGTCTGAGGGGAAGGGGCTGAATAACAATTAAAGAGCTTTTTTCCCAAAGAAAAAACCAAACTGGGGCGAGGGGGCGGGGAGGGGGACAGGGAGGAAAATGTGCAACAATGAATGAATGGAAATCCAAGTTCTTTATAAACTTACAATAAAATCTCCAAAAAAGAGGATTGACTGCACGGTTCCCTTGAATAACAAATTTCTAGGATAGATTGGCAAATCTCTTCGATCATATGGTATTTGCCTATAACCTAAGCACATTCTCTCAAGGACTTTTAATCATCTCTAGATTACTTATATTGACTGTAAAAAGTGTGAAGGTCATATCTCCTCCTCCATCTTTATCTTTGAAGTGTTGCTGTACTAACTTAGTTGCTACTCCTCTTGGGCCCCTATCCCTCACGGATGCAGAATCAGTAGATGTAGAGGACTGACTATATACTGAATCCCCTTTAAGACAGAGTTCCGGTGGCTTAGTTCTTAGGGAGGTGCAGTGCTAACTCAAAGGTCATCCCTCTCCAGCAGTTCAGATCCACCAAAGATCCTGAACACAGAAATCTCCTCTTGTGCAATTTACAGTCACAGAAACCCTATGAAGGATTAGATATAAGCCTGTTTCAGATGCTTAGGATGTTAAATCGAACTACAATTTAGAACAGTTTCCTAGAAATCAAGGTGAAAAATCAAAATATGATGCTTTGAATTACATGTCTTGAGTAGTGCCTTTCACTATTCAAAACCCATGCCTTGAAGAACACTTTTCATGCTCATCTACACACATATTTCTGGAAGACATGTTTCTTTCACAGTCAAATAAAAAGAATAGCAGAAAAAAAATCTATAAAGTTAAGCCAAACAGATATGTCTTGAAGAATGTGTGGCCAGAATGATATTTGGAGACAAAGATGAGAAAGATTCATCTCACACATTTTGGGCATGTTGCTAGGAGAGCAGCCTCATGTTTGGAAAGATGGAAACACAGTGAAGTAGAAGAAGATCCTCAACCATGTGTATTGACACAGTAATTGCAGCAATGGAATGGTACAGGATAGGAAAGGGTTCACATCTGTTATTCTTAGGGTCACTATGAGTTGTACTCGATTCTACAGCACCTAAAACCAACATAAAGTAAGTTGGGAGCTCTGGTGGCTTAGTGATAAACTACAATGCAATCCCAAAGACCCACCAATTGAGTCCACCAATTGCTCCCAGGAAGAAAAATGGGCATTCTCTTTCTGTGCAATTTATTGCCTCTGAAAAACTTTTCCATGAGTCAGCTATGAGTGGGTGCCACTTGATGGTACATAACAACAACAACATGAAGTTAGTAGGATTTAGAAAATTAAATCTTTACTGGACTCATTCACAGAGGGTTCAGTGTAATTCTATGGAGCTGTCAATATGGCAAAACTTCCTGGATATCCCATGAACAACGACATCTTCCCTCCCTCCCCCACCTGGGTACCATCATATCACAGATCTGCTTGATATTAATAATAATTTAGTTTATGGTGTCATTTTTTTATGCTTATGCCTGTCTGAGATATTTCTGGATTCCCTGTTTGGTCTTGGAATATAGATAATCAGTCCCTCCCTTGAGGAACAATGACTTGCTTGACTTCCTCTAATTTGAAGTGATCTTTATGAGCTCACCATGGCTTCCTGAGTAGTGCTAACACTCTTCTCAGAAAGCTTAAAACTCACGGAATGATTGTGCCAGTCCTCTGATTGGGGTGTGAAAGAGGAATAGCACCTCTGGCTGACCAGTGTCATTGTTTAGCAGAAAGAAACAGACATGTTAACCAAAAGAAAGACATTTTTTCCTGGCCCTGCTCTTGGAGAAAAATTTGTCATGAGTCTTTACATAAGGAGGAGCATTGAACAATATAATAAATGATATCCTGGAACAGGAACAAAATATGAGGAGTCAGCTGCTAACTCTATAAAACATCAGTTCACAACTTTGCATCTGCTGCTCATAAATCAAAACCTCGCTGAACTTCTGATGCTGTTGTTGACATTCCAAGACCGTGAAAATTTAGATCCCAAGGCTAGGCACGCCCTCACACCACAATCCCATCCCAAGTCTTTCCATGTTTTCAGAATTTGAACTTTAAAATGCTCATTCTCTATTCTTCACCAGACTTTATTTTCTAGGTCTGTCAGGTATAATTGTTTCTCAAGTAAGAATTAGGCATACTTTTGTGGAAAGGGATATTTAAGGGTTTACATATCCAAAATAGCAAAATCTCACCAGTAATATATAGTTAAAAAAAAGTGAATGATTACCAATGAATAGTCCTATAACTAACTCTTGGTTATGGTTACTTGGCTTGGTAGTTACACCAAATGTCTCAGATTGAGTTTGGATTTCTATAGTTTGAGACGGACAGACATGAGGACTTTTAAAGAAAGCTCCTTTTCTCCAATCTCTATTCATCACTGTGAACTTTGCTTTATTCTAGTAAGGTGTCAGATAAGCAATCAAGGAGGGCAAGAAGAGATTGAATGTAGAGTTTGAAAGCAAAGTAGAGTCAGCTGGGGAGAGATGCTAGCTTCCCTCACTCATTTCAGGAGCCAGAATATTATTCTTTATTCAAGGTTCTTTTTTAATAGAAACAACCAGACAAGAAAAAAGAATGAAAAGTTAAGGCTTTTGGAAAGGATAGAATAATGTGGTTTCAAGATTGGAGAAAAAATTATCAACAATCTCTGTCATACAGAAGATACAACTTTGTCAAGTGAGTTCAAACGACTTGTGCTTTGGAAACTTCTCAGTTACCTCTACAAGAGTAAAATTATGTGCCTTGGGTACTGTGGTAGGCTTATCAACAGTCCACATACATATCCAAGAGAGCTTAGGAAGTTCGCACCAAGTTATGCTGCCAACCTAAAGGGGGTACCTCTTCGGTGGTTCAAGTCCACCGGTGGTCCCGTGGGTGAAAGTTGGGCAACCTCCTCTCATGCAAGGTACCCCCTCAGAAAACCAGTGTAGGGTCAGTTATGAGTAGTTGTCAATTCCATGTCAATGACAGTAACAATGAAATAGTTTTTCTTTTCAAGGAGAAGAGTGATGGGGGGGAGGGTGTGGTCAGGGAGAAAACTGCAACAATGAATGACTGGAAATTCTAAGTCTGTGTAAACTTTCATTAGAATAAAAAAATTTGCATTATTAAAAAAGAAAAGAAACTCTCTTCCTTTCTCTGAACTTCTATTTCCCTTACTCATACACTGGAAATAATATTATATATGATTGGTTAAGAAAATGAAATAAAGGGTGTGACATTAGATTAGTTGGTCCTTAATTTATATCAATTAGTGGCACTGGCCAAGAAATCCTTTGGAGCACTCCATATCCCCTTTCCTGATTCTCTTGCTTTGGATGCAGGTGAGGACTCTGTATCACCTACACACAAACAGATTGCAACTTGGCATATGGTCCTAGAAGGTGTAGCCAAGAGTAAAATATCTCAGTCACAAAAAAGACAAATACTGCATAGAGCCACTGTTGTAGAATGGGACTGACATCAGGGCTAGGGTAAGACTGAGAAAAACTGGATAGATTATGTGTACCGCATTGAAAACAGATGAGGGAGAGAACAGTTTAAAAGTGATATATGGTAGGGATATATGGTTATCACAGGAATCCAGAATTAAGGTGGCATAGTGTAGTGCATTCGGGGTGGGGGGATTGTATAGCAATGAAGGAGTTTATCTTTTGCTTTTTGAAGAGAGGAGCAAACTGGGGTGGGGGGTAGAAAAAAAGTGCAACAATGAATGAATGGAAATCCAAAATCTCTGGAAATGTTCATTAAGATTAATAAAATAAGTTTTTTTTAAAAAAAAAAAGGTGTAGCCAAGAATGTCCCTTGGAGGCAAAGATGATAACTGAGTATGGAAAGATGATAAAGCTTCATCTAAAATACTTCAGACATGTTGTTAGGAGGGGCTATTATTTTGAGAGGGACATCATGCTTGGGAAGGTAGAAGGTCGGCAGAAGAGAAGACGACCCTCAACGAGATGAATTGGCACTGTTATTGCAGCAATGGGCTTGAGTATGTCAGAGATTGTAAGGATGGTACAGGATAAAACAAGGTTCAGATCAGTTGTTAATAGGGTCACTAAGCAGCGTACTCAACTCCCGCTCACCTAACAATAACAAGTAGAGTGCCAAAGAGTAAGGATACCAGTTTAAAGATTAAGATATGCCAGATCCAAGTCATAACATTTTCAGTGGCTTTGTACGCATCTGAAAGGTGGAAAATAAGATAGGAAGATAAAAAAAGAATGCCTTTGAATTGTGTTGTTGGAGAAGAGTATTGAATACACCGTGAACTGCCAAAAGAATAAACAAATTTGCCTTAGAAGAAGGGCAGCCAGGGAGCTTCTTAGAGGCAAGAATGGTGAAACATTGTCTCACATACTTAGGGCATGTTATCAGGAGAGGACAGTCCTTGAAAAAAGACATCATGCTGGTAAAGGGTCAGATAATGTGAGGAAGACTCTCAAGAAGATGCAGTGACACAGTGACTGTAACAACAGGCTCAAGCCTAACGGAAATTGTGAAGATGGCATGAAATAGGGCAACGTTCAGATCTGTTATTTCATAGGATCGCTATGAGTCATACTTGACTCAATGACACCTACCAAAACCAACATTTGGTTATTAGCACAAGGGAAAGATAGTAAATATGTTACTGAGAACTTCAGACGTACCTCTCTCTAGAACTAGGCACAGTACCTGACACAAAGAAAATGTTCCATAGATACTTGATGCATAAATAAGTGAAAATTATTTACAACAGTCAGTATGAAATATGAACTATCTGCTAGAAAAAGTGAGCGAAAGAACTAGGGACCAACACCCACTACAATGGCTAAGATGAAAGAGATAAATGATCCTGGAGTTGATTGGGATGTGGAGTCTCTAGTCTGTACACTGTTGGTAGGAATGTAAATTGATATAACCACTTTGAAAATCTGTTAGGTAGACAATGTCTATGAACACTAAATATTAGCATGTCCAATGTCTAGCAATTCCACTTGTAGGTGTATTCCCAAGATAAAAACATGCAGAAGGTAAAAGACATAAAGAGGAATAGCCATAGCAGATTTATTTATTATAATCCCAAACTGGAAATAAATTAAATGCCTGTAAAAGGGATAATGAAATAAGGTGGCATATTTAGACAATTAAATACTCTGTAGAGATCAAAATAAACGATATATAAGTGTGTGAAATTATATGGCTGGAATTCACACACACAAAAAACCAAACAAACAGAAAACAAAAAACAAAGGGAGTAAAAGTAGTCAGACCCAGAAGAGCACTTCTAGTACGGTTTCATTTTTAGTTGTTGT
>NW_006399766.1:13284149-13289978 GCF_000299155.1 Elephantulus edwardii | reverse complement strand
AGAGCAGAAATAAATGAAATAGAAAACAGAAAAACAATTGAAACTATCAACAAAACTAGGAGTTGGTTCTTTGAAAAGGTCAACAAAATCGATAAACCACTAGCAAAACTCACAAAAGGAAAGAGGGAGAAGACACAAATAATCCACCTTGTTTACTTCTGTGCTCCTTTGTTTTGATTTCTCAACACTTTAGTGCAATTTTCATAGTTTTTGGCTTTTTTACAATATTAAGTTTTCATATCCAGGAAGTGGTCACATTTTTCCATTTATTTGGGTCTTTTATTGTGTCATGCAGAAATGTTCTGAAGTTTTCTTTGAACAGGTCTTTTGTGTCTTTAGTTAGGTTCACTCGCAAGTATCTCAATTTGTGGTTGGCTATTATAAATGGTATTGCTTTCTTGGTTTCCTTCTGAGATTTGTGTTACTGTAGAGGAATCTCACGAATTTTTGGATATTGATCTTATATCCTGCCACTCTACCAAATTGCTCTACTAGCTCCAACAGTATTTTTGTAGAGTCCTTGGGGTTTTCTGTGTACACTATCATCTTCATATAGCGACAGTATAACCATCTCTTTGCTGATCTAGATGCCTTTTATTTCCTTCTCTTGTCGTATTGCCCTGGCAAGTATTTCCAATCCAATATTGAATAGGCATGGTGACAGTGGCCATCCTTGTCTGGTCCCTGTTCACAACAAAAATGCTTTTAATCTTTCCCCATAGAGAATGATATTGGCTCTTGGTTTTGCATATATACTTTTCACTATGTTGAGGAATTCCCCTTCTATTCCAATTTTACTGAGTGTCTTTATCAGAAAGGAGTGCTGGATTTTTTAAAATGCCTTTTCTGAATTAATTGCTAAGATCATATGGTTCTTGTCATTTGCTTTGTTAAGATGGTGAATTACATTGATTGTTTTTCTTATGTTGAATCATCCTTGCATACATGTTATTTATCCCACTTGATCATGGTGAATTATATTTTTTTTTCGTTCTTTTTGGATTCTATTGAGTAGGATTTTGTTAAGAATTTTTGCATCTATATTCATGAGAGATACTGATCTGTAGTTTTCTTTCCTGATAATATCTTTTCCTGGTTTTGGTATTAGGGTTATGCTTATTTCATAAAATGACTTTGGATTATATTTTTCATTAACACATATTGATTGCATATTTGGTCAATTTCCGAATACAAAATTTGGTAAAACTCTTCAATTTAATCTTCTTTGGCTTTTAGCTATTGGGGTGTGTATTTGAGTAATATTCATATTAACTGGTCTTCCTTGTATGCTGGTCTTCCTTGTATGCATATGGATAATACCTATTACTCACGACTTTGTACTTCAAGATAAAATTTGAAATTGTCTTTTACCTATGAATTGAACACTTCCTTTTTAATTTTATTCTGATTTATTTACAAAGTTTGAATACATTGTTTTTCACAAAAGATCCTTCCCATTACCTTCACCCCACCCACCCATAGAATTGTGCAGCCTTATGATTAACACCCTACTCCCTCACCCATCCTCACCTCTCTGTTTCCACCTTCCACCCTGGATCCTTACATTCGTTCTACAATAATGGTTATACACAGTATTTATCCTTGTGGGACTGAGTTAGTTCACTCAGCATAATGCTCTCCAGTCCCTCCCAAGTAAGGTAGTAATTTACAATATTATTGCTCCTGCATGCTGTGTAGTATTCCATTGTATGAATGTACCACAACTTCTCAATCCATTAGTTTGTGATTGGACATCCTGGGCCTCCACAAGAAAAAGACTGATAACCCAAATACAAAATCGGCTAAAGACATGGAAAGAGTTTTCACAAAGGACAATATTCAAATGCCCAACAGACATATGAAGAAATGCTCAAAATAAATGGCAATAAGAGAGATACAAATCAAAACCACAATGAAATACCATGGCACTCCGGTAGCAGTGGCAAAGTTTAACAGGACAGCAAGTAACAAATGTTGGAAATGATGTGACAAGAAAGAAACTTATGCGTTGTTGGTGGGATTGCAAAATGGTATAACCATTCTGGAAGGCAGTTTGGCACTTCCTCAAAAAGCTGGACACATAAATTCCACATGACCCAGCTATTCCATTCCTTGGAATATATCCCAAGAAAATGAGAACTGAGGCTTAAATAGAAACTTGTACACCAATGTACAAGCAGCATTATTCACTATCACAAGAACCTGGAATTCAGCACCTCTGTTGAATTCAATTCTTCTGTTTTTCATTCCAGGCGTAGTATACCATGTGATTTTCTGAATCTAAGTGGCTAAAGCCAGTCCACCTCATCTAGGTTAATGTCTAGAATGTCAATATTCATGTGTTTCATTTCATTTTTCACAACTTGTATTTTTCCAGCATTCGTACTTTGTACATTCCATGTTCCAGCTATTAAAGGATGTTTGTAATTTATTTTCCTCATTTTGATTGACTTCCAATCTGGGCTCTCCTTCTAATACTCTAACTATTCATGTACCTCTATTATTCATAGTGTTTTCATAGGCCTGCTATTTAAGAAATGGATGGCCAATCCTGTTTCCTAGTCTGTCTTAATCTTGGAACTCTATTAAATCCTGTCTATGTGTGACCCTTGTGGCATTTGATACACTGTTGGCATAGCTTTCACATCCCAGTAACCCACAAGTTACCTCAGAACAGCAAGCTGACACATGCTACAACAAAAGCAAACAATAAAGGAGCAAGCATATATACACACTCAAACTATAAAGCAATTAGCAACATGCAGATAATTCCCCCAAGAACATAGATAATCTAGAAGGTTATTATCAATGTGCTAATCATTCCTCCAAGTACAACAAACTTACCTATAAGCAAATCAGGCATATGAATATATCAAGCTGATGGATCCAGTTGAAGTCTGTGGTGTAACAGAATGTCCTCCTAAGTGGGTGTTGAAGCATGCCAACTAAGACCCACAGTAGGCATGATGGGATACTGGATCTTAAATGCTAGTGCTTCACTCAAAATGCTGGTCTTAGGAAGAAGATCTGACATTTGGGTCGATACATCCCTAAAATAAGAGGCCCAACCATCAAAGTGCTGGTATTAGTAAAAAGTCCCTACTTCTGGGTCAATGCACCCCAACAATAGGAGGTCCGACCGCCAAAGTGGCAGTGTTAGCAAAGTGACTCAACTTTTAGCACTCTGAAGAAGTCCTTAAAATTCCCAGTGCAATACATCTTGGATTTCTTAACTCCTGTTACAATGAGTAACAATGAGATTCAAGTAAAATGAAGTCATTGGCAACTTCAATCTTTTCTCCAACAGAAATGATCTTTTCTTTTTTATCCACTGGTGAGAATTTTTGTTTCCTTGATGTTGAGATATAATCCATACCGAAGGCTTCAAGTCTTTTCATTTTCTGCAAGCAAGATTGTATCATCTGCATAATACAGGTTGTTGATAATGCAATCCTGATGTCACATTCTTCTTCATAGAGTCCAGCTTCGCAAATTATTTTCTCACTATCCATACTGATTGAATAGGTATGAAGAAAAGATACAACCCCAGTGCTCACTTTCCAGATTGTAAACTAAATAGTGTTCCCTTATTCTAGTCAGACAACTGTTTCTTCAGCTCTGAATTATCAACTAATAACAACTAATAAGTTAATGTATGTCTCACAGATATCTCTTCTTGTAAAACCCTTGTTTTTAGTTTCATACCCTTATCTCCAATTCCAAGTTTTTCTGTATCACCAATCTACCCCATTCTTTCTTTTCATTTACCAAAACAAATATTCTACCTAGCTCTTGATCTCACTTCTCATCTTCATCAGGAAATTCTTTGAGCTGCTATCCTCCTCTTTTATCCTCACATCTTTAATTTCTACATTTCCGTTTTTCCTTTCAGCTAGCGAATGTGTACAGTTCACACTGACCCAAGAAGACTTTTCAAGTCAACTTTTTACATGTCGATTTTGTTGCTTTAATTACATCACAAAGATTTTCCAGCATTTTCTATACTCTCAGTCTCCAAATTGCCACCCCTAGTGTCTTTATTCTTTACTTTCAAGCTTGATCCTGAAACTGCTCCTTGTGGATCACCGAAATAAGGAGTACACTCTCATCTTCCTTTTCCTCTGACCTCCCTACCATATTTACAGTGCTGAGCATGAAAAATTCTTGAAATCCTTTCTCACAATTTCTTATTTCTTTCCCTCTCTGACTTCTCTTTTCTCACCCAATTGCTTACTGTTCTCACTCCACAAATTTCATAAAGATACCCCCATGCTTTGGCTTTTAACTTTCCTTCTTTCCTATTGTCATATTTTCAAGGATCACTTTTCAGAAATAACGCCCATTTTTTATCTTAAATCCAGACTTCTCTCACTGGCATTACTGTTGTTCTAGTAGCACAGAATCTGCACCTCAGTATCTCTTCAGAATTTCCAACCACTTTATCTCCCGCATCCTCCACATCTAGTCAGTCACAAACTCTGTTTATTTTTTTCCCTGCACAATATTTCTAATCGGTCTGCTACACCTATAGCTTCCCTAATTCAAGTGCACAATATACTTTACACCAAGATTTGCATGTCGTTAGTGCTTTAACTGCTCTGCTCTCTCCCCTCTCTTATCGATCCTATATAATGCTGACAGATTAATCTTCTTAAAGCATCACTTTGACTGTCAATCTACTACTTAAAAACTTCCAGTGGTTTCCCATTGTTTAGAAGACCTATGCTGTCACTCTTTAGGCTATCAAGAAAGATAGTTTGGCAGCAGTTACTTTTCCAAACTTCTCTCCTATTCCTGCTTTTCACCGACTATGTTTTCACTCCTTTCTATGACCTAATTTTCAGTACAGTGTATCGGTTAATTGCACACCGTGGTTTCATTGTAGATGAAATTTGGATCTACCAATTAATGGATACAACAATTTTATCTACTCTATTATAATTCTATTTGTCTCTGTCAGTTGACCAGCAACTTATCAGCAACACCCTGATGGCAGTAAGCACACTAGAGATACACCACTCCAGGAGAGGATCAGAGTGATCAATCCAACTCAATTCTATTAGGATCTGCAGTGCACTTGTATAAACAGGAAGACAGGATAGGGTGGGTTTACAGACGTGGAACATGCGGATTGGTTAGGAGAACCTCAGCCTCGTGCAGACCACTCCCAGCTCAACAGACTTGGCAACTCTCTTCCCAGGTGGCGAGCTTTCTCAAGCCAGTACAGCCAAACGGAGGGGAGCTTTCTCTACCCCATATTAAAGGTCGTTGTGAGGCTTGCACTTATCTGGAGCCTAGGCAATCTGTCCTGGCCAGAGGCCCTCCCTTCTTTCCCAACATTCCACAACATCTATTTGTCTAGGAAGCACTGGTGACCAAGTCTGTAGAAAGCTGCACTGCAAATCCAACAGCCACACCCTTTTGGTGCTTTGAATCCGCTAGAAGCTCTTCAGGTGTGATTACAGCCTTGGAAACCCAACAAAGACTCAGCTGTAAATCAGTTCCCGCTCATTAGTAGTTAGTGAGAAAATCTGAGTCGTCTTATAAGCATAATAACAGAATCCTGCTTTATAATGTTTATATAAGAATAACTACAGAACAACTACGAGATATCATTTCATCCCAGTAAGACTAGCAAAATTTAACAGAACAGCAAGCAACAAATGCTGGCGAGGTTGTGGAGAAACTGGAACACTTCTTCACTGTTGGTGTAAGTATAAAATGGCTCAACCACTGTAGATGGCAGTGTGGCGCTTTCTCAAAAAGTTGCAAATAGAGATACCATTTGACCCAGCAATTCCACTACTGGGAATATACCCCAAAGAGACC
>NW_006399766.1:13282572-13284049 GCF_000299155.1 Elephantulus edwardii | reverse complement strand
AAGTTGTACTTTCTAATATATAGTTTTCTATTTCAATATTTTAAAATGTAGAGCCTTTTATGAGACTCTACTGGAGTTTGAGAACACACATGGCTCATGGATCCAAAGTGGTATGCTAGGAAAATGTAGCACTCTTCAGATTGGGCTTGGGAACCTTAATAGCAGTATGATTTGTATACATTATTAAACCTTTTTAATTGACCCATTTGCTTTTAAAATGGTGGTAATAATAACTGCTAGATCTCAAGAAATCTCTCACATTTTCTATCTTAAGTTCAAACTTCTCTCTAGAGAATCCTAAAACACTCTCACTGGCATTACAGGCAAACATTGTTCTATTTTAGAGTACTAATTTGCCTCCATCTCACATTACCCCCATTTCTTGAGTAATAAAATTGAGGTATATCAAAATATCCCCCAGCCCACAAGTCAACTTTTATTCAGTGGTGACCCTAAAAAATTTCTGAGGCTGTAAATCTTCATGGGAGGAGGAAGACTGTTCCTGTCTTTCTCCCCTGGAGTGGCTAACGAATTCAAACTATCAATCTTTTCATTATGGGCCCAACATGTAACACATTACACCACCAGAAATAGGTAAATAGGGGCATAGTGGTGCTATAAAACTTAACCAACTGGCAAAACCTGGATAAGAACCTAGGTAGTCTGACTATAGATGTCTTTCAGTCTGTTGGTTAGGTAGATATCTTCCAAATATCTTGGCACAGATTGGTGAGCAGGTGCAGCACTGCATCTGAAAATTGTCAGTTGGTATCCTAGTGATATCTGCAATCTTATTTTTTGCCAATGCCTTTAGCAGAGCGTAAATGTACTTCTTTCACAACTCTTAATAATATGGTGGTGGTGGTTGTTGAGTGTCGTTGAGTCATAGACGACTCATAACAAACCTATGAACAAAAGACCTGAACACTTGTATAACTTTGATCGTTTCTTCACGTTCATAGTGTTTCCGGAGGCAAGCTATTTCGGAAGTGGATGCCACTCCTGCTCCCAAGCTTGTTTAATAATATGGTACGTCCTGAAATATTTAAGTGTCAACACCTTTTTTTTTTTGGTAAAATGACCTTGTGTATTCCTTACATTTTCTTTTGCTGCTTCCTGGATCACTCAAGATTTTGCCATAACCATCTCTCAGTATTGCAAATAGACACTTGATTTCATTTTTTGGCTCAGCTTGAGAAATCTGAGTGAATTATTCCCTTTTTTGTTCTCCAACTTCAATTCTTTGCACATTTCATTATAATACTTGGATAGGTTTTAATTTCTTCAGCTCCCCTTTGAAATCTTCTGTTCACCTTGTTTACTTTTTTTTTGTTTTCATTCATTCATTGTTGCACTGTTTTCTCCACCCTCCTCCCCAGTTCGTTCTTCTCCCCCCCCCCCGCCAATGTCTGTTTTAATTGTCCAATTGCCACAGTGCTTGTCAAAGCCAGTTCTGATTAATCTCCTTTGTCAGTGT
>NW_006399766.1:13265268-13273532 GCF_000299155.1 Elephantulus edwardii | reverse complement strand
AAATAGAGATACCATTTGACCCAGCAATTCCACTACTGGGAATATACCCCAAAGAGACCATAACTGCCACCCAAGCAGATATATGCACACCCATGCTTAGCGGGGCTTTGTTTACAATAGCAAGGAGTTGGAAACAACCTAAGTTCCCTTCAACAAATGAATGGATAAAGAAGCTGTGGTATATTCACACAGTGGAATACTACACTGCATTGAAAAACAAGGAACTCGTGCAGTATTACTCAAAATGGGTGACCCTGGAGGACATTAAACTGAATGAAATATCTCAGTCACATGGGGACAAATCCTGCATAGTGCCACTGTTGTAAAACAGGACTGACATCAGGGTTGGGGGGAGACTGAGAAAGATGGGATAAATAACGTATACTGCATTGAAACAGATGAGGGAGATGTTTAAAGGGGATATGTTATTTGGTCTTATCGTCATGACAGGAGTCCAAAACAAATGCTGCATAGTGGAGGGGACCTGGGGGGAGGGATTGTAAAACAATGAAAGATTTTTTCTTTTACTTTTCAAAGAGAAGAGTGAGCTGGGTGGAGAGGTGGGCAGGGAGAAAAGTGTAACAATAAATGAATGGAAATTAAAAGTCTCTGTAAATTTTCATTAAAATTGATAATAATAATTTAAAAAAAGATTTAAATGAGGTAACACTCTTAGGGTGTTTAGCAGCTTAGCGGGTATCTGGTGCACTGGAAGCAACAAAGAGAAAATCCTTTGCTATAATGTTATATATATTACACCCTCTTCATTAATTCCTCTGCTCAACGGAATTCCTTAAGCCTTGAATGTCTTTACAATTACCATTTACTAGAGTCCCTTTGCAGGAAGTTCCGGTGGCTTGGGGGGTAAAGAACTGTGTTGCCAATCCAGAATGAGGCAGTTCAAATCCATCAACTGCTTTACAGGAAACCGATAGGCCATTTCCTCCCATGTGATCTACGGCCTCTGAAAATTCTCTACAGCTCCAGCTATGGATTGGTGCAGACTCAATGGCAATGAGTGTGTTAGTAGCCCTTTGCCCTCTTCAAGGTCCACCTGAAATGCTATCTCCTTTAGGAAACTTCCTCTGCACTCTCCAGCTCTAGAAATTTGTGTGAACCCTTCTTTTGACATTTTTTTTTATTGGTTTGCTTACAAAGCTCATATACATTGTGTTTCACACTATTCCTCATTTACATTGTTTCATACAATCATTCTCATGCTTTGTGTTTTATAAAATTAATCACCATTGGACTTTGCCCATCTTTTGCCCTGCCTTTTCACCTGGATACTTCCCATTTGCTCCCCTCCCTTCCACTGACCAACTGTGCAGCCCTGTGGTTTCACTCCTACCTATCCGCACCTCTCAGCTCCACGCTCCCCCGCTACCCTGGAGTTCCTGTACATGTTTTACTAGTCATCTATTTCTACAATAATGGTCTTATATAGAATTTGTCCTTATGAGACTGTGTTAGTTCACTCAGCATAATGCTCTCCAGACCTTCTCAAGTTAGGTAGTAATTTTCAAAACCGTTTCTCCTGCATGCTGTGTAGTATTCCATCATGTGAATGCACCATAATTTCTCAATCCATTCGATTGTTGTTGGACATTTTGGCTGTTTTCATGTTCTTGCAGTAGTGAATAACGCTGCTATGAACATTGGTATACAAATCTCCGTTTGTGTCACAGTTCTAATTTCCTTGGGGTATATTCCTAGTAGCGACATAGCTCGGTCATATGGAGTTTCTATGTTCAACTTTTTAAGGAAATGCCAAAGTGTTCTTTTGACATTTTAAATCTCATCTTTATATAGAGAATTATGCTGCTGACGCAAAGGCCATACCTCTCTGGCGGTTTGAATTCACCTGTGGCCCTGACTCCACAGGGGAAATATGGTCAACCAGGTGTTGGAAACCTATTGGAGGAGCAGCTATGAGTGAGACATGTCCTTTGAATACATACATCTGGGGTGGTTTTGTTGTGGGTTTCCCCGCCCCCCTGAAAAACTAAAGACTTTTTGAAGCTTCCCTTTATCAACTCTGCATTACTCACAATACCTACCACAGTACTTAAATATCTGTTACCTGACTATGGATGATTAATGTGCTCAAATGACAAAGTAAGAAGACAGAGTTTAGAGTTTGGTAAAATATGACTATGGGGATATTAAAGTTGTTAGATGTGGTACTAACAGCCTCCTTTCTTTTCTTTCTCTTTCCTACTCTACTAATTTTCTTTTCCATCTTCTTCTCCTCATGACTGCTTGGTCCTTAGTCTTTCCAGTGTGATCTAGGACCATAATTTAATCTTATTAATGGCCCCATCGAGAGAAAGAGGTTCTTATGACAACCTCAGATCTTGTCCCTTTATCCTTACTACTTAAGCTTTGATGAAAACTACCCTTCTAGCTACTACAAATTCTTATAAGAGGGGTTCATTAAAATTACAATCCAATTCTTCATCTGGAACCTGAGATAAAAATGTAGAGCAGGAAATTAGACTATTTTATGTAATAGCACTTACTAGCCTGTTCAGACACCAATCATCACTCTATATCAATAACATTCTTCAGCTTTTAAAGATTTCCTAGACAAAACTTTCCTTTTAGAATATGTTCTAAACTTTAAAAACTACTCATCTAATTTCCAAACTTTCTTCCTGGGCATCTCCTAAATAAGTCTTGCTAAGTGAAAAGTTATGCTCATTCTGGGATTCCTGTGATTAAGCGACAAATAAGATATGGTCAGCTCTTTGTCCCCTAGGAATATACAGTCTAGTAAGTGAGACATTTATGAGCTCATAACTTCACATGCCACTTGCTAAGAAATATTGGTTTTCTAAATTCCTGACTCTTAATTCTTTAGTAACTTCCTTAGTGAGTAAAAAGCATACTTTTCTTTATTTTTTTAATTGTGGTTGAAGTGAAAGTTTACAAAGCCTATTGATTTTTTCATCCAATCATTCATATACATTTTGTTTCATAATATTAATGATAATATTAAAAATGTCTGGTGATACATTTATTCTATTTTACCTTTCCGTTAATCCATATTAACAAGTATTTATTGTTGTTGTTGTTGTTATGTACCTTCAAGTTGGAACCGACCCATAGCCGACCCTCAGGCAGGTTTTCAGAGGTAGTTGATCACACAGGAGAAGATTGTCCATCCTTCTCCCATGGAGCAGCTGGTGGATTCGAACTGTGTCCCTTCAGGATTGCAGCACAGCTTCTTGCCACTAGAGCTCTTTAAGTTTTTATTATTATTGATTTTTTTTTATCCCCTCTTTCCCTCTTGACCCTCTGCGGTAACCATACTAGAATTAGTCTCTGTGTAAACCTTTCTTTAGCTTTGTATAATAGGGAAAAATATCCTTTTATTCTCTGTCAAATAAAGAGAAGAAAGAGAAGTGAACTAATATTTATTGAGCACCTTACAGACGAGGCACTTGTATTAAACCCTTGTACAAAGTATAATAAGACAAAGTCTTCTTAACCTTGGCTCTACTTTTCCAAGAAACATTTGTTTGTCCTATGGAAGCCCATGGTATATTCGATATCCCTTGTTTAAAAATTCCTTGTCAGTATCCCTTGGCAGCAAAGGCAAACCTTCCTTATTATTGTCCAGCTTTCACGTACATATAAGGTGACTGAAAAGATCTTGCATTGAATTGAGCTCACCTTCATTCTCAAAATGACATCTTTGCTTTTTAACACATTGTAAAGGTCTTTTGCAACAGATTCTCCAAATAAATCCTTTGGCGTCTTAACTGCTGCTTCCATGGGTATTGACTGTGGACCCAAGTAAAATGAAATCCTTGACAACTTCAGTGTTTTCTTAATTTTCATGATGTTACTTATTTGCTTACTTATGAGTAAAACTTTTAAAACATTCAATTAAAAATTAATAAAACATTTTAAAAGTAAAAATTACTTATTGTTCTCTTTCCATTCAGGTGTAATTCATACTGAAGGCTTTTGTCTTTGGTCCTCAACAGTAATTGCTCCAAATCTTTATATTCAGCAAGTGAGATTGTATCATCTGCCTATTGCAGGCTGTTAATGACTAGTCCTTCAGTTCTGATTCGACGTTTTCCTTTATATCGTCTATCTTCTCCTACTATTTGCTCAGTATATGGGTTGATGACTTCACCTTATTTGGATCCACAATCAATACCCTCAGTGCCAGCAGTCAGGAGATCAGGAGAAGTATTGCTTTAGGAAATTATTGAGGAACAAAAATGTTAGAGGACTAAAGTGTGCCTGATTCAGTGCATGATCTTTTCAACCACTTGCTATGCATCTTAGACCTGGACAGTGAATAAAGATGACTGAAGAAGAATTGATGCCTTTGAGTTGTGGTGCTGGAGAAAGATACTGAACATCTCTTGGACTGCCAAAAAACCAAACAAATGTATCTTGGAGAGGGTGCAGCCAGAGTGCTCCTAGGAGGCAAAGATGATAAAGCTTTGTTTCATATACTTTGAGCATATTGCTAGGAGAGGCTTTTCCTTGGAGAGGGACATTATCCTTGGGAAGGTGAAGGGTCGATGAAAGAAAGGAAGACCCTCAACATAACGTATTGACACAGTGACTGTAGCAATGAGCTCAAGTGTGAAGATGGCACAGGAAGGACAGGACAGGGTTCAGATTTATTGTTTATAGGGTAACTATGAGTTGTACTCGACTAGATGACACCTAACAATATCAAAATATGGCTTGAACAATTAATATGAAAAGATAAAACCCTGATGCAAACTTTTCCTCATTTAATCCACACAGCACCCCTTTTCCTATTTGAATGACTGCCTCTTAGTCTATGACTAGGTTCTGGGTGGGCACAGTTAAGTATTCTGGAATTCACATTCTTCCCATGCTATCTGTGTTATGATACAACTGAATGCCTTTTCATAGCCAATAAAATAAAGGTAAAGTCTTTCAGGTATTCTCTACCTTTAGCTACTATCCATATGACATCGATAATAGGATTCCTCATTCCCTGTCCACCTCTGAACATAGCTTAGATTTTGGCATTTCTTTATCTGTCTGTGCTGTAATATTTTTTAAAATTATCTTCAATGACATTTTACTTGTATATAATATGAATGATATTAAATACTTCTGATATTCTGTTAAAGCATCTTTCTTTGAAATAGGAACAAACATTTGTCTCATCAAGGCAGTTGGCCAGGTATCTAGCATCCAAATTTCTGGGGAAGGACAAGTGTCATTTGCAAAACACAGGTTGTTGGTTAGTCCCCACAATGCACCCCTTGTTCCAGGTTGTTGTTATACATATAATTCCTAACAGTATATTCCTTCTGGACAGTTCTTCCCCTCATCTAATACAGTGGTCATTACCTATCAAGGACATCATGCATGAAGAGAGCAAAAGGTATGATGCCCTTGATATCATCAGACTCATCTAGTTTTCAGTTGTTAGTGTTTAATACTCCAAATACATTCCTGAGATGGCATTAAAATTCGAGTAGAATAAATTCAAGGTCATATTTTACTCTCATGGACTTTTTCCATCTTCTTCAGCTTCAATTGAAATTTGGGTGTACGCAATTGATTGTTCTACAGTTAGGCCCTTGGGCCTTGATCTTGTTTTGACTTCTGATATTGAGCTTATCTGATGTCTCTTTTTATAGACTTAGTCAATTTGATTGCTGTGTGTTCCATCAGGATGGCACATGAACATAGTCATATTTTATGTGGGTTTTTTTAAGGTATTAGCAACGAAACCCTATCTACAATAGAGCACACTTAGAGTAGACTAGCAGAGATTACACCAGAGGCAGAACCTTCTTACTGGGACTCACAAAGGAGGAGAAACATTTGTAAACAGACACTACTGATTGAAATGTGGAATGTGAGAAGTACGAATGTAGGAAAATTGAAGTGTTATGGGGGAAATGGAATGCATAAATATTGCCATACTAGGCATCAGCAAAATGAAATAGGTTAGTATGGGATATGAATCAGATAATCATATGATCTACTATGCTAAAAAGGTGAGGAAAAATTAGTCACTTTCATAGTTAAAAGACCATTTCTAGATAGATCTTGAAATACAATGCTATGAGTGATAAGCCTACAAGGAAAGCCTATTAATATCACTATCATTCAAATATATACACCAACAACCAGGGCCAAAGGGGAGAAAATAAATTACTTCTATTGACTTTTACAGTTAGAAATAGATCAAACATGCAACCAAAATACTTTGATAATAATGGGTGACTGGAAAGCAAAAGTTGGGAACAGGGAAGAAGAAGGATCAGTAGTCTGAAAGCATGGACTTGGTGACAGAAATGAGGCTGCAGACGGAATGATAGAATTCTGTTCAATCATTGATTTATTCATTACAAACACATTTTGTAAGAAACATAAATGCCAACTATACACATGGACATCACCTAGTGGTCAGATTGACTGCAGGAATCAGACTGAATACATCTCCAGAAGAAATCATTGGAGAAGCTCAATATCAGCTGTGAAAACTAGGCCAGGTGCTGATTGTGGAACAGACTTTCAACCAATCATATGCCAGTTCAAACTGAAGCAAACCAAATTCACAAGATCCAATGTTTGACCTCAAGTTTATCCCACCAGAAATTCAAGATCATCTCAGAACAGGTTTGAAGCCTTGAGCACTAATGAGTAAAGACCAGATGAACTGTGGGAAGACATAAAGAATATCATTCATGAAGAATGCAAAAAGTCATTACAAAGACAGATGATGAAGAAAAGACCAAGATGGGAGTCAGAAGAGACTCTGAGTATTGCAATACAATACTGAGAAGTCAAATCAAAGGGAAGAAATCAAGAAGTTAAGGAGCTAAACACAAGATTTCAAAGGGCAGCTTGGGAAGACAATGCAAAGTACAAATGAAATGTGCAAAGAGTTGGAGTCAGAAAATCAAAAGGTATGAACTCACTCGGCATTTCTTAAGCTGAAAAAACTAAAGAGCAAGCCTTGACTTGCAATACTTGAGGATACTGAAGATTATCTAGAAACGACTGTACATCAGCAGTACATCCACAACAGCAGAGAACTGCATAGCCAATGCCAGATGGATCTTGGCTGAAAGTGGAGCGTACCAGAGGAATTTCTGTGTTTCATTGACTATGCAAAGGCTTTTGATGTGTGGATCACAACAAATTATGGCTAACCTTGAGAGGAATGGGGAACTCAGAATACTTAATTGTGCTCATGTGAAACCTATACTTGGACCAGAAAGCATTACTCAGAAGAAAGCAGGGAAACACTGCATGGTTCAAAATCAGGAAAGGCATATGCAAGGGTTGCATCCTATCTCTTATACCTTTTCAATCTATATGGGGAGCAGGTCATCTAGAAGGTTGGGTTCTATGAGAAGGAATGTGGCATCAAGATTGGAGGAAGACTCATCAGCAATCTGCGTTATGCAGATGATACAACCTTGCTTGTAGTAATGTAGGAGGACATGAGGTGTTTGCTGTGGAAGATTAAGGACTGTAGAATTTAATATGAATTGAAGGTGACAACATCAAAGAAAACAAAGATTCTCACCCCTGGGTCAATTGGAAGCTTCATGATGGATGGAGAAGAGATTGAAATTGTTTGGTAACTTCAGCTTTCTTGGTTCCACAAGCAACACTATTGGAACCAGCAGCCAGAAAATCAAAAGACAAATTGCATTGGGAAAGTCTGTTGTCAGGGACCTTTCTACAGTATTGAAGAGCAACAATGTCAGTCTGGAGACTAACTGATCCAGGCCATGGTCTTCCCAATTACTTGCTATGCATCCAAGAGCTGGACAGTAACTAAGGATTATAGAAGAAGGATTGATGTCTTTGAGTTGTGCTGGAGAATAGTGTTGAAATGTAATTAGATCTGTTGGAGATGATGAGATTGGCTCAGGATAGGGCAGAATTCAGAGTCTAGGGTCAGAGTATAGGGTCACTCTAAGTCACAGTTGATTTGATGGCATACAACAACAAAAACAGCAATGAAAGGATCTGCTTAAACGTAATAAGTTCATTGCATCAACTAATGGTAATTATTGCCTATTACTGATTGAAAAAAACCAATGAGGTTTGTAAGCTTCCATTCAAATAAAATTGTTGTGATGTGCCATTGAGTCACCCATGACTCACAGATATTTTTAAAAAATAAAGGTATTGGAGATCCAAGATGGCGGCAGAGGCAGAGACAGTGTGGTGAGCTGCGGTAGTAGCGAACCACTTAAAGCAGGGCCATTATGGCCTTCCACAGACTT
>NW_006399766.1:13235134-13262818 GCF_000299155.1 Elephantulus edwardii | reverse complement strand
AAAAAATGCAGGAAGCAGCAGGCATAAATATATAAATGAATGAATGAATGAAGGTTTTAGCAATGAATAAGTGTACAAAATTCAAAGACATGATCATTGGTCTCATTTCTGTCATCCAGGTCATATTTTCCAAGTACCAGTCCTTGGTTTCCAACTTTTGCATTCCAGTGATCAATCATTATTAATGTCTCTTTTGCATGTTCTATCCAATTTAAAACTGAGGAGGTTGGTAGAAAACCTCAAGTTCTTCGTCTTTTTTCTTTGCAGTTGGTGTGTATATTTTAAAGAGTTGTGTTTAACAGATATTACTTGTATGTGTATTGTCCTGCCACTGACAACATTGTACTTTAACACAGACCTTGAAATGTTGTTTTTGTTGATGGATCTACATCATTACTCTTCAAGCATTCTAATTCCTCTTTTACAATTTCCCGTTCTTTTACATTTATAATTTAGACATATATGCTCCAATTATTTACCAACATCTCCAAACTTTTCTCATTTTCAGTCATGCTACAGTAGCAAATGAAGGTCCTAAAAGCTTAACAATAGTGGTAAAAAGCTGTGCTACAATCTCAAAGGTACACAGTTCTAATTCATGAGAGAAGAATGGAAAATTTCCTCCCATGTGATTAAGTAGACCACCAAATCCTTATTCCTAGTTTGTCTTAGTCAGAAAGCCTCACTAACATCTTTCCAACAATATGATCTTGCTGGTATTTTAAATACTAGTGACATAACATTCATCTTCACAAAAATATACAAACTCCCACAGTATGACTGACAGATGAGTAGTGAATGTGACAGATGAGATAGTTGAAATGTTGTGAGTTTACATATCTTTCCTAAGATCACTCACCTAATTAGAGAGCAATTTGGACAGAGCGTTTGCTTTCTCCTGGGCACTTCATTGTCACTCCAGTGAATATAGAAATCCCTTTCTCTTGGCATTTATGCAAAGGATGTAGACTTTTCTATAGTTCCTGATATCAAATGTCCGTCCACATTGCCATTTCCATCTTGTGAGTTACCACCACCACTGATTTTGTATGCTTTCACCATGCCCTCTGAGCTGAATTCTCTGTGTGAGCATCACCTCTGGGACCCTCACAATTTGTCTTATCTACCCTGTGATCACAGTTTGTGTTAAATCCTCTTACTTTTCACTCACAGCACCAATGATATTATTGCTAATGCCTTATGGATCCTGGCTGAAACCAGAGAACACCTGAAGAATGTATATTTGTGTTTTATTGACTACACAAAGCCTGCATGACTCATGGGTTATAAACAAGTTATAGGCCACACTGAGAAGAATGGGAATCCCAGAACACTTAATTTTGCTCATATGGAATCTACACCTAGACCAAGAGGCTGTTGTGCAAATAGAGTAAGAAAGTACTGCATGATTTAAGACCAGGAAGGATGTGTGGCAAGGTTGTATCCTTTCTCCACAGCTATTCAATCTGTAGCTGAGCAAATAATTCATAAATCCAGACTCTGTGAAGAGGAGTGTGGCATCAGGATTGGTGGAAGGCTCATCAACAACCCATTATGCTGATTATATAACTTTGGTTGCTGAAAGTGAGGAGGAGGTGAAACACGTGCTGCAGAATATCAAGGACTACAGCCTTCATTATGGATTATATCTAAACACCAAGAAGACAAAGACCCTCACCACAGATCCATAGTCACCATTATGATGTTGTTGTGTACTACAGGGTTGGAACCAACCCATAGCTGACTCTCGGGATAGTTTTTAAGAGATAGTCACAAGGGAGAGGATTGCCTATCTGTCTCCTGCAAAGCAGCTGGTGACCTCAAACCACATGCCTTTGGGTTTGCAGCACAGCTTCTTGCCATTAGGCCAACAGAGTTCCCTCACCATTATGATAGATGGAGAAGAGATTGAAGCTGTTAATGATTTCATCTTGCTTGGATCAACAATCAACATCTCTGATACCAGCAGTCAGGAATCAGGAGACATATTGCATTGGGAAAGTCTGTTGTCAGGGACTCTCCAAAATCTAATAAAGAGCAATGATGTCAGTTTGAAGACTAAGGTGGGTCTGATTCAGGCCATGATCTCAATCACTTGCCATGCATTGAAGAACTGGACAATGAATAAGGATGACAGAAGAATTAATGTCTTTGAGTTGTGGTGCTGTAGAAAAGTACTAAATATCCCATGGACTTCCAAAAGAACAGATATGTCCTGGGAAAGGTGCAACCAGAGTGCTCCTTGGAGGCAAGGATGACAAAGCCTTGTCTTTCATACTTTGGACATGTATGTAATCAAGATTATTCTTAGGAGAAGGACATCATGCTTGGAAAGATAGAGTGTCAATGAAGGAGAGGAAGACCCCCCAATGTGATGGATTTTGACACTTTGACTTAAGCAATGGGCTATAGTGTGTCAGAGATGATGAGGATGGCACAAGATAGGGCAGAGATCAGGCAGGCTGTTCATAGAGTTGCTATGAGTCATAATCAACTGTACCTAACAACACCACCAACAACGTTTTTACCCTCTGGTACAAAGACATATGAAAGAGCCTACATGAAAAATATACATGTAGTGAATTCTCCACTGATGTATTCTGCGAAGAATGGCAGCAGTGCTATTTCTAATTCCTTCCTTAGAGGAAAAAGAAATTTTTTTCTTTAAATTTGTTTTATCAAAGATAGTTTAGGGATATATTGGTAGACGCTTACCTAATACTATCTAAAACTTATGTAAAATTTAAGGTCCCATGTTACCAGATTATAATACTTGAGTGAGAATGAAGTCCTGTCTAACTTGAAAAGCTAACTCTTTTAAAAAAAATCCACTACATGGAGACAGCTCAAATGTCCAGCCACAAACGAAGAAATGATGGTACATTGATGGTACATTCACACAATGGAATACTATGCAGCATGCAGGAGCAATGATTTTGTAAATTATTATCTAGCTTGGGAGGGACTGGAGAGCATTATGCTGAGTGAACTAACTCAGTCCAACAAGGATAAGTATTGTATAAAACCATTATTGTAGAATGAGTATAAGGATCCAAGAGGGGTGGGAGAGGGTGGAAGCAGAGGGATGAGGATGTGCATGGGGGAGGACTGGTTAATCATGGGGCTGTACAATTTGATGGGGGGGGGTGAGGGAAATGGAAAAAAATTGTTCTTGAAAACAATGTATTCAAATTTTGTAAACTAGTAGGAAAAAAACACACCACAAATTAAAAAGAAGATATAAAAAAAGAAAATCCCACTACATAAAAACCTAGTTTATAAAATCAGGAAATTAGGAGCTAGACAGCTCTTCATATTAGAAAATATCATTTATTCTTCCAAAATTTGCTACAAATTTATTGTATTAGAAAGTTTTCGTAATGCATTTAAAATTGGAGGTGTTTTCTAAAAGTTCAAAGATAAATACTTTGTAACAGGTACACCTATTATACAACTCAAGAGATGTCCATAGATGGAGACTATACACACACACACACACACACACACACACACACACACACTTAGCAGGCATTCAGTAAAGAATTGCAGATTAAATAGCAGAATGAGAATCTAAAATGTGGTTCTTTTCCTCTTGAGTATATTAAGTAACTTGAATTAATAGCTTATAAAAAGATTGTCAAAGACCTGAGATATCTGCTTTAATGAATCGACATAAATCATTTGTAATCAGCAATATTGATTTTTACAAGGTGTGCTCAGTTCTCTGGAGGAAGTTAAACACAATCCCTGTAACCTTGTTTAAAATTATTAATTTGCTCAACAAACTCTTTCTTCACAACTGGTGAAGAAACATGAGGTTCTGAAGCACTTCATTAAAAGGGCCTCAAATTCAAGAAATTTAACTTCAAATCAAACCTGAAAAGAAGGACTGATATTTTAAAAGAGTTTCCAAACAGCGGTATATAGAAGGTGGAGGAGTTTGAAAACAAGTTTTCAAGCTTTTTATTCATTACTAATAATACTTAGTAGGAAGGAATTCTGTTTATGGATTTTTGTTTTATTATTAGTCAATAAATATTGAGTATCTCCCAGACGGCCACTAGCATGAGGCCACCAGCTGCTCCATGGGAGAAGGATGGGCAGTCTCCTCCTGTGTGATTAACTGCCTCTGAAAACGTGCCAGACGGTCAGCTACTGGTCATTTCTGATTCTATGGTATACAACAGCAACTATGGGCAAAGTTTTCCTCTATCTATCTATCTATCATCTGTCATCTATCTATAGAGTAAATATATTTAATCTATTATATAGTATATTTTATTTTAATATAAATATAAATATTTAATATAAATTTAATATAAATAATACATTAATAGAAATATATTTATTATATATACTTTATTTTAATATGAATAATATATTATCTTTTAGCTATTGTATAGATTACTCTTTAGTTTTATACAATATATGTGTGTGCTATAAATGGGTGAACATTTGATTTCAAAATAAGAGCAAAATAAGATTTTGAAAGGAATTCCTATGAATAGCGAAGCAGCAGGAAAAAGATTCAGAGATGGTGCAAAACTAGGATCTCCTAAGGTGGAGTGGGATGGAAAAAGTAAGAAAACATAGTTGCAGATATATATTCCCAATACCTCTCTTGCTAAGGGATGGCACTATTCACCATAGAGGAGAAGTTTGACATTCAGAGCAGAAATTGGCTCCTTTAAACCACAAAACTCCATTGTTCAAGGTCTGGTGTAAAATCTTCTAGGGAGAAGTGTTTTGAATGTTCTTTGTCTACTCTACCATTTTATTTAACCTTCCCAATGGAGGGAGAAAATATTACCCTGGAGAAATAGGCTTACAGGAAATTGATTTTCATGAGAACAACATATTGAGCAAACAGACGGGACCTGACTCCCTAATGGGAGGAAGTTAAGGCATGATATTAAGTTGAGCATTTAGAGCAGCATTTACACTGATGACGCTCTTGAAGTCAGATCCTTACTCTCTGTCTGAACAAACCATCCAGATCAGAGGGTAGTGGTGGCCAGTTCTTCAGGGGAGGAAAAATTCAAAAGAGGTAAGATAAATGCATCTGATTATATGTCAGCAGAAAACAAACAAAAAGAGTACAGGTTTTAGTTAGGATGAGCAGTAGGGGTTTGCATCAGTGAACATTTACCAAGACCTTACTTGTAAACTCATATCTTGTGAGAAATATGTGAAGAAAACTAGGGAAGAACAAGAACTAGAAAACTGCACTTACTTTTGAGACACAGAATCTTATGTGAGCTCAATATAAAAGACAATTTAAGACTAATAATGCACACACATGTACAAGTTATAAAGAATAAGATTAACCACTGACAAAGTATTGGGCAACTTGTCAACACTGCAGATGGATTATTTCAATCAATCACCATAATAACAAGCAGGTAGTTCTACTATTTTAATTATTCTCTGTTTCGTAGCTAAGAAGTCAGAAACATTGAGATGTTAAGCTACTCAGTATGTGGGAACAGGTGCTCTAACTCAGGGTTGTCTGACATCAGTGCTCCTGCTCCTAAAATGTTAACTATTTACAAAGTCCCTGTGACATAATGAATCATCTAGTGTCAAAAATGTTATCAACATGACAATTCAACAGTTTCTACATGTATATAACATTCTTCAAGTCATTCAGCCATTCTTACTACTATCCCAACATCACGAACACAAACTAAATACTTCCTAAAAAAATTTCCAATTTTCCCCCTTCCTCCTAACCCTGGTAACAACTGAGATGAATTTAAATATTTATTCAGATTAGTTAGGCCACCAAGTTTGGTTATGTTTTTTTAAAAAAAAATATGTGAGATATCTAGACAGTTGGGACCATATGAGTTCATATTCTTTGCAAAATTTACCTGGATAATAACTGCAATTCTTCACACTTGGGTGAGGTATATAACATAACACTTGACCCAAAATATTTCCTGATTGATTTTGTTGTCTGTCATGTTGACAAATGGAATAATATGGGGAAAATATTTGACACAAAGAATATGGTTGAATATGATAGAAATCAGTAGATCTCAATATCCCAGTCTGATTCTGAGTCTCAATAATCTCTGCCTCAGGAATCTTAGTAATGCCTGTCTCCAGGCTTCAATAATGCATGTCCAAGTCTCAGGATGCAAAAATGACAAACAAAAGAATCATTCTCCTAGTCATCAATAGATTTCCCATATCAATGTGTAATTGCTTTTGAAAATGAACTTTCTGTAATATTACACAAGTTTTACTCAAAAGAAAAAGAAACTTTTCACTAAATTTTCCTCTCCAAATGGCACAACTTTCATTTTTTTAAATTATTATTAAATTTTATTGGTTTTAATGAACATTTACAGAGATTTTGGGTTTTCATTCATTCATTGTTGCACTGTTTTCTCTACCCTCCTCCCCAGTTCTTTCTTCTTCCCCCCCCCATGTCTGTTTTAATTGTCCAATTGCCATAGTGCTTGTCAAAGCCAGTTCTGATTAATCTCCTTTGTCAGTGTGTCCCTTGCCATTCCCTATCACTACTCCCTGAGAGAGACTTCACCCTGATTCATAAGGAAAAGGGGATGGCGTATTCTCTTAGCTACTTCCTGCTGAAAAGGGACGCTGTGGGTTTCAGGGTGAAGATCTTCTCTCACTACTCTAAAGGGCCCTTTTGGCAGTAGTAAACACATAGACTATTATGGAGATTGATTTTGGAATTTAGATTCACTGTTATCAGTTGTGCTTAGCCATACATGTTCATATCCTTGAAGATGTATCATGGAAGTGTTGCAGCCTAGAAGACACAAATTTAACTAACAAGTTAAAAGTACATGAGTCAAAAATTAAAAAGCAATACAACTTTCATTTTTTTAAAAAAAGTACTACTTGTAGAGAGAGTCACCAAAAAATCAACTTCCTATAAATATTAACTCTAAAGAGTTAATATTGTTCTAGCCAAGTATTTCTTCTCCTCCCTACCCTGCCCTTATTTCTGGATCTTTTTTTTCCTTATTCCCCTGTCTAGTCTTTCTCACAAATTACTTTCAGAAGCAGATTGGCATATGTTTGGGGCACAAAATAACATAAATAGTGAGCTTAGTGTACCGAGATGGTCTGTACTCATCAACTTTCACTGATCCTTATCTACTGTTTGTACTTTGGAGAGAATAAAGATCTATGAGCACATTTGAATGCATAATTGTAATTTTATTTTTTTTTTGACTGGATAACGGAGTTGAAAGGGAAAAAGGAAGAACACCAGGTACCTGACTGGCACCATAAAATTAACTTTTTTTTTTAATCAAACTGCACACATCTCCTTTTTGGCAGGCAACCTTCATTTGCTCCTTGGATTTCTCTTCACTCTGTCCTATTCCAAGAGGTTGCCATGGATTGACTATGGATCAGGTGATACGTTTGAACTTCTATAGCTAGTCATTTACTTCATATTTATGCTACTGTATTTCTAAGATCAAATTTTTATAACTATTAATGTCTTGGAAGGGATGGAGAGAGGTTGAATTTTGAGATTTTATTTTACATTGTCGATTAAACAAATTTTAATATTAAAGAATATTTTTATTATCTTAATGACAAGAGAAATTAATACTTATGCAACCCATAAGTATTAAAGGACTACCAAGGGAAAGAGGCAAAGTAGACATGGTTGACTTGATTTTCTAGGTAACTGAAAGTTAGCAACAAAGCTGTTTTCCATTGTTATTATTTTTTAAAAATTGTCAACTATGTGAGTTCACTGACCCAATTTAGTAAATCAAGTATAATGATATACTTGAATCACTCTTTTCACTGCTTAAGGATCTTTCACAGCCTCTGGCTATTATACTGAACATTAATAACTCTGATTGGCCATAGCAATAAATAAAGATGGAAAACGGAGTAAGTATAGAATAGAAAGCATTCCAACCCTGGACATCTGGGGACAAACATATTTTTTTTTAAATCTCAGATAAAGTCCTGGATAGTTAGAATACTATTAATACTATTAAGGAAGTCTTGTCAGAGAGTAACACTGAAGTAAGTGTAACAATTTCCCTGTGCTTTATATGCAAAAAGTATACTCTTCATATTTGTTGTTAAAGCTAGAATTTGATAAATTTATAAAGGTAAAGGTTCATGGGCCCCATCTACTCTCCTTCCTGTTCTCTTTTGTGAGACTTTTTCTAAAGAGCTTGTTCTGTGGCTTCAGTGAAAACTATGTCTCTCAGGAGTAGGGCTCTTTCACCAGATCACTCACCCATATGAAAATGAAGCCTGTCATCTCAGCAGTGGATATTAATTAACCATTATAGATGGAGAAAAGACTACAGTTGTTAACAATTTCATTTTACTTGGATCTACAATCAACATTCATGGTAACAGTAGTCAAGAAATCAAAAGATAGGTTGCACTGGGAAAATCTGCTGTCAAGGACCTCTCCAAAGTTCTGGAGAGCAATGATGTCAATTTAAAGATTAAGGCGTACCTGATCCAAGTCATGGTATTTTCAATTGCTTCCTATGCATCTAAAAGTGAAACAATGAATAAGGAATGCCAAACAAGAATTGATGCCTTTGAATTGCAGCGTTGGAGAAGAGAACTGACTACCCCATGGAGTGAAAAGGAAAAAAAAAACATCAAACAAGTCTGTCTTGAAGGAGGAATCTCAACAAAGTTACTCCTTAGATCCGAGGACGGTGCAACTTTGTGTTTGGCCATGTTGTCAGGAGGGGCCAGTCCTTGGCAGAGGGCGTCATGCTGAGAAAGGTAGAGTCAGAGAAAAGAGAAATAATCTCTACAGGATGGGTTGACACAATGACTGTAACAATAGGCTTGAGCATATCATCGATTGTGAGGATGGTATGAGATAGGATTAGGTTCAGATCTGTTGCTCACAGGGTCTCAATGAGCAATCATAGACTCAAAAGCACCTAACAACAAATTATCTGTTTGATCTGCTCCATTTCAGTAAAGGCATATCATTCATGAACTTACTCAAGCCAGAAGTCTGGGATTCACCCTTAATTGAGTCCTTTCTTTCATGTTCTTCGGTAATGAAGTTAATCTGCAATACATGCCATTTTGTTAAATTAACTTTTCAGTGCAGAAGACCCAGGTTTGACTCCCAGCCAGTACAACTCGAGGACCTGTTTGTTAGGCGAAACTTGCATAATGTTATTTTTAACAGAGTTCAGTGGTGCTTCCAGAAGAAAACAGACTAAGAAGAAAATTCTGATGATCTACTTATGCAAGTCAGCAAATGAAAACTCCATACACATATGATTGAATCTTCAACTGATTGTGGAGACGGTATAGGACTGGGCATCATTTTGTTCCATTCTACATTATTATCACCATGAGCTGGAAAAAGACAGAACTACTGCTAACAAAAACCACGATAAATACTTTTATTTAATTGTAACAAGCAAAGGGGGAGACATGTAACAAGACATGTCAGTTCTACTATGTAAAAAAAAATGCTAAAATTAATCCACACCACTTCACCCCAGCTCGATCTCATCTTTTGCCCAAACTCTGCGTTAGCTTCCTCACTGTTTCTCTTGCTTTCTCTATTAGCCTCTTACAGGCTGTTCTCATAGAAGCCTGAGAGATCTTTAAAAAATGTAAATCAGATTATAACTACTTCTACAAATTCATCTACTTCCAGTCACACTGGCTATTCTGTTGTTGCTTTTTTGCTTTAGTTCTTTCAGGAGTTCAGATTCATATCCCACTAAAGACAGTTGCCCATGTTATCTATTTGTAATATTTCCTGCAAATCTTTCTTACAGCTGACTGCCCCTTACCCCTTACCCAGAAGAACATTAGTCCCTCATCAAAGAGATCTTCCTTGACCATATCACCAAAACTAGATCTTTTAACACATGTTAGTCTTATGGGTTTTTTTTTTCTTTTTACGTTTTTCTTTTTAATGTTTATACATGCTGCTTGTTTGGGTTTTTTCCATTATTATTATTATTATTATTATTAATTTTAATGAACATTTAGAGAGACTTCGGTTTTCCATTCATTCATTGCTGCACTTTTCTCCCTGCCCATCACTCCCTCCAGCTCACTCTTCTCTTTTAAATGTAAAAGAAAAATTCTTTCATTGTTATACAATCCCTCTCCCCAAGTCCACTCCACTATGCAGCCTTGTTCTGGACTCCTGTCATGACAATAGTACCCAGTTGAGGACTTTCGTTCAGAGGGTCGCTATGAGTTGCCTACGACTCGACGACACTTAACAACAACAACATATCCCTTCTAAACAGTTCTCTCCCTCATCTGTTTTAATGCAGTATACCTTATTTATCCCATTCCCCATCATATTTATCACCACAATAAGTTTATAATTACTTAAGAAACCAAGCTTGATGTCTATCTCCATCATTAGCATGCAAGGAATTAAGACAATGGAGATAAAACAATAGAGAGACATAGTCCCAATGTTTTGTTTCATAGAGTCATCCTTCAATTCACAATGATGCCATATGCAACAGAAAAAAATGATGCCAGGTCCTGCACTGTATACATGACTGGCTGCTTTCACTCTCTGACTTTTATAAGTAGATTTCCAGGCCTTTGTTGCTAATATTTCTTAGTCTGGAAGTTCTACTGAAACTTGTTTCACATTATCATAGCATGCCAGTCTCTATTGACAAAATGAGATATATTAACTCAAGATACATTAAGTGAAAATCAAACCCACTGTCTCCACATGTGAAGAGAGATTTCTGTTACCAAAAACTATCAATTCCACCATATAATGACTACCTAGCACAAGTTATGGCACATAGTTGTTGTTGGTGCCGCTATCAAGTAAATTACAACTCATAAGGACCACACGAACAGCCAATCTATACCGTGGCCTATCCTGTATCATTCTAATTATCTCTGATATACTTGAGCCTGTTGTTACAGTCACTGTGTCAAACCATCTTGTTGAAGGTCTTCCTCTCTTACATTGGTCCTCAATTCAGTACTCTTCTATCATCCTTAGTCTTATCCAGCTTGTTATTGTTGTTGTTGTTGTGTGCCGTCGAGTCGCCTACGACTCATAGCGACCCTATGTACAACAGCCCTAAACTCCGCTCTGCCCTGTGCCAATCACACTGTCTCTGACACTCCCATCCCAATTATCCCAGTCACTGAATCCATCCACCTCATAGAGGGCCTTCCCCTCCTGCACTGTCCCTCCACCCTTCCAAGCATGATGTCCCTCTCCAAGGACCGGTTTCTTCTCACAACATGTCCAAAGTATGTTAGACGGAGCCTCAGAATCCTTGCCTCCAAGGAGCTACCCGGTTTAACCCTTTCCAGGACAAATCTGTTTGTTTTCCTAGCAGTCCATGGTATTCTCAATACTCTTCTTCAGCACCACAGCTCAAAGGCAACAATTCTCCTTCTATCCTCCTTGGTCATTGTCCAACTCTCTGATGCGTAACAAGTGATTGCGAAGACCATGGCCTGTATCAGACGCACCTTAGTCTCCAGAGAGACACCATTGTTCTTCAATACTTTGGAGAGGTCCCTAACAGCAGACTTTCCCATGGCAATGTGCCTTTTCATTTCCTGGCTGCTGGTGCCAAGACTGTTGACTGTGGAGCCAAGCAAACTAAAGCTGTGTACAATCTCAATCTCTTCACCATCCATCCTGATGCTGCCAATTGGTCTAGTGGTGAGAATCTTTGTCTTCTTGACATTGAGCCTCAATCCATATTGTAGGCTGCAGTCCTTGACACTCTGTAGCAGGTGCTTCAGGTCCTCTTCAGTTTCAGCAAGCAGGGTTGTGTCATCCACGTAACACAGGTTGTTGATAAATCGTCCACCAATCTTGACTCCACATTTCTCCTCATAGAGCCCAGCCTCCCGGATAATCTGTTCTGCATATAGGTTGAAAAGGTATGGAGATAGGATGCATCCCTGGTGTACGCCCTTCCCAATTTTGAACCATGCAGTGTTCCCTTGCTCTGTTCTGACAACTGCCTCCTGGTCCAAGTATAAGTTTCGCATTAGAACGATCAAGTGTTCTGGGATTCCCATTCTTCTCAGAGTCAGCCATAGTTTGTTATGATCTACACAGTCAAATGCCTTTGCATAGTCAATGAAACACAGATAGACTTTCCTCTGGTATTCCCTGCTTTCAGCCAAGATCCATCTAACATCAGCTACAATATCTCTAGTACCACGACCCCTTCTAAACCCAGCCTGGACTTCTGGTAGTTCTCTGTTGATGTGCTGTTCCAGTCGTTTTTGGATAATCTTCAGTAAAATCTTGCTTGCATGTGAAATCAGTGAGATTGTTCTGTAGTTTCCACATTCTGTTGGGTCACCTTTCTTTGGGATAGGACAAATATCGATCTCTTCCAGTCAGTTGGCCAAGTGGTCGTTCTCCAGATTTCTTGGCACAACTTGGTGAGCACGTCCAGGGCAGCATCTGTTAACTGAAATATGTCCCAGCTTAGAGATACAAAACAAGTAATTTACACATAGCAGATATAACATGATGAGTAAATTAGTGCAAGAAGTCTCAAACAAGAGTCTTTCTTTTGCATCTGTATCTTAACATTCTTGTTAGGTAATGTGCCATTGAGTCAACCACGACTCATAGACTATGCACAATAGCTCTGAACCCTGTTCTATCCTGAGCCAATCTCACTGTCTCTGACACACTTACCCTTATTAACCCATTTATTGTGTCAATCCATCCCACTCAGGGTCTCCCTTTCCCGCGCTGTCCCTTAACCCTTCCAAAGACTGGTCTCTCCTGGTAATATGCACAAAGTATCTGAAACAGGGCTTCAAAATCCTAGCCTCCAAGGAGCAGCTAGGTTTCATCCTCCCCAACACAGACCCATTAGTTTCTTGGCAGTATGTTCAATACTTCTCTTGAGCCCCACAACTCAAAGGAATCGATTCTTCTTCTGACATTCTTCATCATTGTCCAGCTGTCTGATGCATAGCAAGTAACTGTGAAGGCTATGGCCTGGATCAGGCACACTTTAGTCTCTAGACTGACATCATTGCTCTTCAGCACTCTGAAGAAGTCCCTGACAGCAGATTTCCCTAATGTAATTTATCTTTTGACTTCCTGACTGTCAGTGCCAAGAGAACTGAGCAAGCTGAAATTGTTAACAATCCCAATCTCTTTTCTATCTATCATGATGCTGTTAATGGACCGAGTGGTGAGAATCTTCGTCTTCTGGATGTTGAGCTTCAATCCACATTGTAAACTATAGTCCTTAACACTCTGCAGCAAATGCTTTAGGCAGTCATCAGTTTCAGCAAGTAAAGTTGTGTCATTTGCACAGTGCAGGTTGTTGGTGAGTCTTCCTCCAATTCTGATGCCACCTTTTTCCTCATAAAGTCCAGCCTCTTGAATGATCTGTTCTATATACAAATTGAAAAGGTATGGAGACAGAGCACATCACTGATGCACTACTTTTCTAATTTTGAACCACGCAGTGTTTCCTTGCTGTGTTCTGATGACTGCCTCCTGGTCCAAGTATAGGTTTCATATGAGCCCAATCAGGTGTTCTGGTATTCTCATTAGGGGGAGGGGGGGAGAAGACTAGTGTGAGATCTAAGGTGTTACTGATTCAGATCATTGTCTTTTCAGTCACTTGCTATGCATCTGAGAGCTGTACAATGAATAAGGAAGAAGAATTGATTGATACCTTTGAACTGTGGCGTTGGAGAAGCGTACTGAGTATTCCTTGGAGGCAAAGGTGATAAACCTTCAGCTTACACACTTTTGGCAAATAGCATACCTGTAGGACAAAATGAAGATATAATTTATTTTGTTACTAATTAAGACGAGGTTGAATGATAAAAAATCTAATGGTGCTAATGTTAGTTCTGAATGATGGCTGAGTGTCCTTGAGAAGGTAAGATGGTAATGTGGAAGGATAAATTTTGAAAAAATTCTCTCCCTTCACAGAAGCATTCTCAGTAAGATTCCTTTGAATGACCAACTGCCCAAGAGGATTTGAGATAGGATTTTATTCACAAAATTATGACCTAATTTCAACCTTTTAGGGGTAAATTGCCTTTACTTAATAAAGAGCCACAAAGACAACTTTCCTTTATACCTGACCACAGACTGAATCTTCAATCTACAGTTGTTGTTGTTGTTAAGTGCCGTCGAGTCGTAGGCGAATCATAGTGACCCTATGAACGAAAGTCCTCAACACTTGTGTGACTTTCATCCTTTCTCCAGGTTCATAGGGTTTCCGGAGGCAAGCTATTGCAGAAGTGGATGCCACTCCTGCTTCCAAGCTTGTTTTAATTGGGAAGTTCCACCAAACACTGTCTGCCATTGGCAACCATTAACGCATTTGACACATCAGTGTCACAGTGTTCAGCTTCACAGCAACCACCAGGGCTATACGACCTAGAAGAATGTTTGAACAGGAACAATGAAAAACAGGCCTGAGAGCCACAGATAGAAGTTACCCCTTTGGCTTGGTAGCATCACTTTCTCTCCACTAGGCCAACCGATCTGAAATAATCCACTGGTCTTACAATTACTCTTAACTTACACTACAGCATAGACCAATTTCCAATATCCATAGCTCAGGCTCTAAAACCATGCAACTATCATGTAAACCTGGGTTCTCAAGCACCACAGAGAATTTGTGTGAAAGGTGGATATATCCATGACTCACTGCTAATCCATCCCTGCTGCTGAGAAAAAGGAAAATAAAACCTCTAAATGCACATCCTACTGCCTATGAGTCAGAAATGTCATTTTCATTTATGAAGGATGGAACATTATTTTTCTCTAACATTTTGAGTGAATAACTTTACATATATTTCCTTCCAATTTCCATAGGAATTTGATGCCGTGGAAGCAATCAGCTACATATCCCCTGAGCCTGGCAGAAATCCTTATTTTTCTTGCAGGTACTTTAGTATTAGTAGCTCTGAATTTCCCTCCTTTCTTCAATAATGGTCCTGGTGAAACACAAAGGGACATAAAGCGGTCTGATTTCAATGTTATTTTAGGACTTTTACTTCATACTTCTATTGAATCCAGAAGGTCAAGTTTCACTGTTGCACAGTTTCCTCTCTCTCCATAATGAATGGGTATTTAAAAAATAAAGAAAGAAAGTAAACTTGGGGAGGGGAGACAGAGATGAGGGAGGGAAAATGTGCAACAGTGAATAAATAAAAATTCAACTTTTAGGTAAACGCACTAAAATCACAATTTTTTTAAAAGGAGGAAAAATAAAAAGTCAAGTTTCAGAAGTTCAAAGAAATACAGGGTCACAGAAACTTCTGGTGCATTCCTCCATTGTTGTTGTTATGTGCCACCGAGTTGCCTGCAACTCAGAGTGATCCTGTGTACCACAGCTCTGAACCCTGCCCTGTCCTGAGCCAGTCTCACTGATTCCAACACACCTACCCTCATTGCCCTAGTATCAACCCATCTCATCTGGGGTCTTCCTCTCCTGCACTGTCCCTCCACTCTTCCAGGCATGATGTCCTCCGAGGACTGGTCCTTCCTGGCCACATGGCCGAAGTATATGAGTTGGAGCTTCAAAACCCTAGCGTAACCAGGAAAAACCTGGTTTCACCCTCTCCAAGACAGATTAAGAGGTGTTTATCTCTAACTGTTAAGTCCCCTCAAGGTAGATTCATCACCACGTTCAAGTGAAAGAATAGGAAAGAGCAGAAATGCTCTGCTCTGTTCTGTTCATTCTTCAGGACATAATTTTGGATTCTACTTAGAACTATTTAGCAAATGTACTCAGGAGGACTAAAAGAAAATGGAATCCAGTGGAGAAAAGGCAGAGCCTTTTTAGTTAGTTGTTCTGTGACATTCTTGGTCTATGATATTCCCCTCCAGTGAAATGGCATTTCCCTCCCCTCCAGTTGGCTGTGTATATATTTTCTTTTTTTCTTCTTCTTCTTTTTTTCAGATCTGATGCCTGACTTCCACAGATATGGGTAATGTAACTACAATCAAAGAATTTCTTCTCTTGGGATTTGGGAGTCTCCATGGGTTGCAGTTTTTGCTTTTTGTGTTATTTCTTGGAATCTATGTTGTGACATTGCTTGGGAACATTCTTATCATTACAGTCGTTTCTTTTGACCGTAGCCTCCACACCCCCATGTACTTCTTTCTGTCTAACTTCTCTTTCCTTGAGATCTGGTATACGACTTCCATTGCTCCCAAAATGTTAAAGACCCTCCTCTCAGGTCCTGAGGTGATATCTTTTGCAGGCTGTGTGGCCCAGTTTTACTTTTTTGGTTCCATGGCAGTCGTTGAGTGTTTTCTCCTTGCTGCCATGTCTTATGACCGCTACCTTGCCATCTGCAGTCCCCTCAGGTATCCGGTCCTCATGAATTTCCATACATGTGTCCTACTTGCAAGTGGATCTTGGCTGGGTGGGTTCCTAACTCCAGTGGTCACTGTCACCATGACTTTTCAGCTGCCATTTTGTGCCGCCTATAAGATTGACCACTTCTTCTGTGATCTGGCCCCTGTACTGAAACTGGCCTGTTCTGATCCTGAGACAGTAGAGAGAACCACTTTCCTCATGGCCTCCTTTGTCACCATGGTGCCCTTCCTGCTGACTGTAGCCTCCTATATACGCATTGTTGCTGCTGTCCTCAGGATCCCATCAGCTGCAGGAAAGCAACGGGCCTTCTCCACCTGCTCCTCACATCTCATTGTAGTCACCCTGTACTATGGAACACTGGGGACTGTATATGCTATTCCCACAGCAACCCAGGCTGCTGCCCTTAACAAGATTTTCTCCTTACTTTACACTGTGGTAACCCCCATGATAAATCCTATCGTGTATAGCCTGAGGAACAAGGATGTTAAAAAGGCAGTGAGAAGGCTAATGAGTCAATGGGCAGATGATAAGGGAACCTAATAGTCCTACCATCTCCAAGGAGTAATTTTTCTTGGTATAGCCTAGGTTTCTTTGAAGGAAGACAGTCATTAGGCTACATGTTTGAGGGTATTACTACTATTTCCTTTCAAGAAAATAAGCCACCGAGCAGAGGTCCTCCCTCAGTCTCTATAACGTAATATCTTCGGGACCTCCAGATTAATTACTATGCAGTAAGATTATCATGACAAACATAACATCATCAGTTTATACTACCATCTATAGGTGCTTTTAAGGAAAATTTAGAAAGATGTATGAATGTAATAGCAACTTCATGTCACAGAAGTGTGTGGGATATAAAAATATCTATTAGTTTAGCAAAAATAAAGTGGGACGCATAGCACTCTCTGACCTCAAAACCTGCTACACAGGAATAGTAACCAAAACAGCATGGTACTGCTACAATGACAGGCACAAAGACTAATGGAACAGAATTGAGAACCCAGAAATGGACCCATCTATCTATGATCAACTGATATTCAACAAGGAACTAAAACTTATCCAATGGGGAAATGGCAACCTCTTTAACAAATGGTGCTGGCAAACTGGATTTCCACATGCAGAAAGCAGAATCAGCATCCACATCTCACATAATACACAAAAATCAGCTCAACCTGCAAGCAAAGCCCAAAACTATAAAGTTCATCAGAGACAAACTGGGATCAAGCTTAGATAGTCTATGGTATAAAGAGACTGACTGGACTGACAAATACAGTCAGAAATGCACAATCTGGAGAGTATCAAACTGATGAATGTGACCTTCTAAAGATTAAATTCCTGTGCACATCAAAAATATTTTCCAACAGAGTGAAAAGAAAACCTACTGATGGGGGGGGGGAACATTTGGAAATATCATTTCAGACAAGGGTCTCATATCAAAAGTTTGCAGAGTCCTATAGGACCTCCAGAAGAAAAAGACTGATAACCCAATTACAAAATGGGCAAAAGACATGAAAAGACTTTTCACAGAGGAAGATATTGTGATGGCCAACAGACACGTAAAGAAATGCTCAAAATCAATGGCAATAAGAGAAATACAAATGAAAACCAAAAAGAGATACCATCTCACCCCAGTAGCAGTGGCAAAGTTTAACCAGACAACAAATAATAAATGTTGATGAGAATGTGGCAAGATAGGAATTCTTTTACACTGTTGATGTGATTGTAAAATGGTACCTCCACTCTGGAAAGTAGTTTGGCGTTCCCTCAAAAAGCTGAACATAGAAATTCCATATAACCCAGTTATTCCACTGCTTGGAATATACCCAAAGAGAATGAGAACTGAGGCACAGAGACTTGTACACAAATGTTCATCGCAGTGTTATTCACTATCACAAGAACATGAAAACAGCCCAAACATCCAACCACAATAGAATGGATTGAGAAATTATGGTATATTCACAAGATGAAAAACTATACAGCATGCAGGAACAATGATTTTGAAATTCACTACCTTACTTGGAAGGAAGTGGAAAGAATTTTGCTAAGTGAACTAACTCAGTCCTATAAGGACAAATACTGCATAAAAATCACTATTGTAGAAATAGAAAGATAACTAGTAAAATGCGTATGAGGAGCCAGGAGGGGGATGGTAGGAGCAGAGGCATGAGGCTGGGCAGGGAGATAATCATAGGGTTGCACAATTTGATGGGTAGAGAGTGGGTGAAGGAAATGGGAAAGATCTGGTGTGAAAGACAATGTATACGACTTTTGAAAGTAAACCAGTATAAAATAAAAATTTTACTTAAAAAGAAATCTATTGGTTTTGGAGTTGTGTTATGCACATGTACTTGTGTGAGCACACACTCATTCACATCTACAGGCACACAGTTACTATGCCCATCTCCTCTTTTCCTCTGGTATTTTTTTTTAATCATGTTACCTCAGCTTCTACCTGCAGTGCTCTTCACTGTGTCTCTCCTCAGTGTTAATGGACATTCTTAATGCTACTTCTGCTGTTTCTAAGATCATATGCCTCTCTACTGATCAGAAACCATCTATCAATTCTTGGACCAGGTGTTCGACTCACTTTAATAGTTAAGTAAGCCCCTGGATGACTCTTAAGAATATTCTCCTTTCTCCACTTAATGATCCCTAGAAAGGTATTCTGCAAGAGTAATAGTGAGGTTGCAAGATTATTGCTTGATTAAACGAATCAATGACTAATCAAAGCAATGGATAAAGAGTGTGAAAAGTCACCTTCCTCACTAAACTTAGAAGTTCCTTGAGGACAAAAATCATATGATTGTCATGTTTCTTCCATAGTGTCAAGATCTAGAACAGCACAAACAATAATAATAATTGCTCAAATAAGACTTCTTCAAACGCAGCCTTTCCTCTTTGTTTCCATACTAGCTTCTGACCTATGAAACGTTTTTAACTGTCAGCCATGTGGTTCTTGAACTCACTGGGCTTGCTTACCTTCTCCAGCTGTGAAGAGATACGAGGAGCACAAATAAACTCCCCCCAGTGCACCTCCAGCTCTACTATGTGACTTGAAGAGCGTCAAGCAGTCTAGGAAACTCTTCTCCTGTTGGCTCTTTCTACTCCTTTCTCGACCACCCACAAAACTCCCTGTTGTATAGGGTCTAATTGTCACTAATCTACTTTTAACTTCTTGTAATTACCCTCAATTATGAAATAGATCCTGCAGAACACATTCCTTGTGGTTAAGACATGGATCCAGAGTAAAAGTGTAATTACTTCTCAGTTCTCAGGGGTCCGACCTCACCGTCTGTGCAGATACAGAGTGGAAATTCTTCATTTGCTTCATTACTACAAGTCTTTTTGTTTGTTTTTAAACTCCAAATTTCAGAGGTAGGTCAAAGGGTTTATTTAGTCTGTTAGCCTTGGAAAATTTAAAGATATCTACTATTCCAAAATCAATTCAACTTATGTCAACAACAATTTTTCAATGTTTTCAGGAATACAGGTCAAATATTACACAAAGATGACTACTATTATCTCTCAAAGCCTTTGAAGGCATGTAACCCATTCATAGTCCATTGTCCTTTGGCTCATTCTTGCTCTCTGAACTACTGCGTTTTTCACTTTGTTTCTTAAAATTCCTCAATTGACTCCTTTTTGCTTCTCAATGTTCTTCTTTCCCCCTTTCCTCCACCCCACTTTTCACCTGAATAATTATTTGGGTTCCAATATAGTCATTTTAGAGCACTTCGACTTATTCCTTATACACTTTCCACAATTATAATATTTCATTTTCATTTCTTCTCTATTTGGACTGCAAACTCCACAAAGACAAGAAGTTTCTTTGTTGTGTAAAGACAGCATCACCAACACCCAGCATGATATTCAACATTTAGTAATTGTTCAACAAATGCTTATTAATAAATGGGGGAAAGCCATGTAATGTAAATGTATTTATTTATTTCTTTTTAGCTAAGGCATTATGTTGCTTTCACTCATGGTGTGATTATTAATCTTGTGGTTCAATTAAATTTCACTCTGGTCTCAAACCCAAAATCAACCTCCATATTCTCTCATAAATGCATACAATTCCCCTAAGGGACCCAGAGAAGAGTCATGTTTCAGGAAGTACATTTCTACTGTAGGTAAGAAAGATGGCCAAGAGCATGTCCTACACATAGTGGTAGTGCAGCTTCATTGTGGAACACATAAGGTAACACTTGACTATCATTGGGTTTGGGTGGGTACACCGATTCTGCTATGTGAATAGACTTTCTCTCTTTAGTAAAACATTATGTTGATGATTGGCTGGAATAACTAATAGCAAATCAGATTAAATTGTCATGTCTCTGTACAAATCAAAGCGAAAAGATCCCCATTAACCTGATCAGTACAAATCGTCATGCTAGATTAGAAGAGCTCCAGTTTGAATTTGTACCACAACTTCTACTGTTCTGGCCAGATGGCTTGTTGGAACTTTAGCACCTGCCCAGGAAAGAGAGAAAAGAAACCTTGAATGGGTAAGTCAGCAGTAAGGAGACTCAAAATGGGCTTCAGTCCACTCCTAAAGGAAAACTGCCAGCAGTACTTGTCACAATGTTAAGGGTCCATCTATGCTACCAATCCTATACGGAAGGGGAAAGTAGGGAAGGCTATATGAATCTCATGACATTTTCCGGTAAAATGCTATGATTGTGTTACAGCGATGTATTCTTGGAAGTAGCATTCCAGAGAGAGAACCGAGGGACAGAATTGTGGTCCTTGGTTAGAGAAGACTGCCAAGATTTAGGCAGACAGTCAGGATCTAGCCAAATATATTAAGGTAAAGAATGGTGTTCAGAAGGTAGTTGTAAAAAGCAAGTACAGGATCAAGCTACATTTGAGACAACCTGACAGGGAACTCTAAGATGTGTAAATCTGTTTGTTAATCTTCAGAATCTCTAGAGTTTCTTCGAGTCTTCCTTATCCCAAATTCCATCTGTGATACAAGATCAAGACAAGGATATTTATGAAAAATTAGTGTAGGTACCTGGTGTTTGGTCTCAATATCCTTCTATCTGGTGAAGTTTGTGTTTAAGAATATTATGTCAAAGTACATCATATTAATACTGAAGTAATTGGGAGAGATTGTAAGACCAACCATTAGAATTTTTCTATCTAGATTTTGGGACAAAGGAGGTGTGTTGACACAGAGCAACTCTCAGCAAATGCAAAGAGGTGAATAGCTCAATTTTTGGTCCTATGACATTTCTTTGTTTCCCCTTTCTCACAAATAAGAATAAAGACTTCTGTAAAATGTGGAGGAGATAAAGTATATTCAAATTCTAAACCAGGAGCTTAGCATAGTAGTTAGCTATCTGATTCATGCAAAAACTCAGAACTGCCTGGGTATCTGTACTTAGTGATTGGCTGATGACAAGAAAGACAACTATACCCACACAGCCCAGATACACAAACACACAAACATCCTTCAGCTTCACCCATTGGACAGGAGTAAAGACTGGCTTCTACTCCATCTGAAGATGGCAGGATACAACTAACACCAACTCGATATGCTCTTGACTACCTTGTATGAGCAGCAAAAAGAGAAATGCACACAAAACTCCATCCTCTGTCATATCCAGAAGAAGATAAGTGTTGAAAGACTTAAAAGTTGTCAAATTAGCAAACACATTTGCATGGTTCAATCAGAAATAAAAAAAAAACTTATAATAATGCAAAGACAAAGCATCAAATTGTCTTGGAGGCAGCAGATAAATTTTAACTACACACACACACACACACACACAACCCCCCAAACACACAAAACCCCAACAGAAAAAGAGGAAACAGAAAAGTGACCAAAATACATATCTAGACAATATTTCCAAGGGAAAAAAAATGCTGTTGGAACTTCCTAGTAAAGAATGTAAAAACAATGATAGTTAAGTATCTTCTTAGAATTGTATCCTTTGTATACATTGATATGCTGGACAAATTATTCAAGAACGTGGACTCTATGATGAAAAATATGGCATCAGGATTAAAGGAAGACACATCAATAACCTTCTTTATGCGATGACACAACATTGCTTTCTGAAAGTGAAGAGAACTTGAAGCAATGTTACAGAAGATCAAATAACATATTCTTTAATATGGAACATCTCAACATTAAGAAAAAAAATGTCCTTGCCACTGCACCAATAGGCAACAAAACAACAGAGACAAGATTGAGACTGTCAATGACCTACTCTGACTTAGATCCAGGATCAATACACTTGAAACCAGCAGTCAGGAGATTAGGAGATATATTGCACTGGGAAAGTCTAAAATCAAGGACTTCTTGAAATTATTAAGGAGTAATGATATCAGTTTGAGGACTAAGGTGTGCCTGATTCAGGCCATGGTCTTTTCAGTCACTTGCTATGCATCTGAATGTTGGAAAATGAATAACAATGACAGAAGAACAATTGATGAAGAGTGCTGAAAATTCCATAGACTACCAAAAGAACTAACAGAGATGTCTTGGAGAATGTGCAGCCAGAGTGTTCCTTGGAGGCAAAGATGATGAGGCTTTGTCTCACATACTTTGCGTGTGTTTCTAGAAGCGGTTATTTTTGGAGAGGGAAATCATGCTTGGGAAGGTCAAGAGGCAGTGAAAGAAAGGAAGACCCTCTATTAGATAGGATGACGTCGTGATTGCAAGAGTGGGCATGACCTTCAGAGATTGTGAGAATAGCACAGGAAAGGGTCACTATGAGTCATATTCAACTCAATGACACCTAACAACAATAACATGGATTAAGAAAACACAGGAAAATGTACAAGAATTTTTAAAGGGAGAATTGGTGGTGTTGGTCAGAGGCAATTTATCACACAGGCAAAGATTTCTCTGGAAGAGCAGCTAGTGGAGGAAAAATTGCCTTTGGGATTACAGTTGTTTGTTGTTGTTGTTTGGTGCCGTCGAGTTGTAGACGACTCATAGCAACCCTATGAATGAACGGCCTGAGCACTGTTCATACACAGAGTTTCCGGAGGCAAGCCATTTTGGAAGTGGATGCCGCTCCTGCTTCCAGGCTTGATTTAGTCGGGAAGCTCCAGCCAACACTGTCCACCATGGGTGCCCATTACCACGCTTGGCACATCACTGTCACAGGCTTCAGCATCACAGCAACCACGAGTTACCTCTGTACAGCAATGCACAGACCAGTGCTATACCACCTAGAAGAATGTTTGACAGGAAAACAATTTGAACCTGGCCGAGGGCCGCAGATGACAATCACCCACCTTCGGCTTGGTAGCATAGCTTTGTTTCCACTAGGCCAACGTAGCTCTCTCTTTGTCATTGTCATTATTATTGCGGGATTACAGAGCAACTTCTTATAAACAGTCTACCAGAGCTTTCTTATAACTAAGCTAGCAGAAGTCCCCCAAATACAAACCAAATGGATAAAATAAAGGGAGAATTGTTGTTCCTGTTGTTAGATGCCATCAAGTTGAGCACAACTCATGTTGACGCTGTGAACAACAGATATGAGCCCTGTCCTATCCTGCACCGTCCTCACCATCTCTGACACATCTGAGCCTATTGGTGTAGTCACTGTGTCAATCCATCTCATCAAGGGTCTTCCTCTCTTTGCGAACTCTCTACCTTTCCAAGCACGATGTTCTTCTCCAAGGAATAGCTTCTCCTAACAATGTACTCAAATATGTGAGACAAAGCTTCACAATCTTTTCCTCCAAGGAGCATTCTGATTGCACTTTCCCCAAGACATATATATTTGTTCTTTGGGCAGTCCATGAGATCTTAAGCACTCTTCTCCAGCACCACAACTCAAAAGCCTCAATTCTTCTGTCATTCTTATACATTTTCAGATCTCAAACACACAGCAAATGATTGAAAAGACTATGGCCTGAATCAGATACACGTTAGTCCTCAAATTGACATAATTGCTCCTCAATAATTTTGAGAAGTGCTTGACTGTAGGCTTTTCCAAAGTAATACATTTTCTGATCTCCTGACTGGTGGTTGTCATCCAAGTTAAGAGGAAGTAAGTTGTTGACTGTTTCAATCTTTTCTCCATCTATCATGATGTTTTGGAAGCAGGAGTGGCATCCATTTCCTAAATAACATGCCGCTGGAAACTCTATGAACTTTGATAAATGTAGACAGTTGTAAAAGGGGCTTCAGGCCTTTTGTTCATGGGGTTGCTATGAGTCATTCTTGGCTCGAAGGCAATCAACAAAAACAACATCATGATGTTGCCTGTCAGTGCAGTGGTAAGAAGTTTTGTTTTATTAATGCTGAGATATAATCCATACTGGAGGTTGTAGTAGCTCCAACAGGAAAATTAGAATACATTAAAAAGTAGCAACTTATAATGTAGGATACTGAGACAAAAATTTCAAAATACAGCACATTAGAAGGAGAGAATAGAATTGAATCAATGGAACACAGTATTAATGAGATGGAAGAAAAAGTCCTCAACACTAGTAAAATATATTAGGGGACTAATCAGAAAAAAATAAGGAAGATAAATGAAAAATGCATAAGAATTATGTGATACATGCTCAAGAGGAAAATTTAAGTGGTCTTTAAATTCTAGAATATGAAGAGAAAAAGGAAAAAGGAGAAGAAAGCAAGCAAGGGGAAAACATTGAAAATTTGCTGAAAAAAGTCACAGATATTATGGAAAAGAAAAAAATATACATTCAAAAAGCCAAAATGAGCCTAAAAAGGATCTGTTTTGAAGAAAACACTGAGACATATCACAATCAATTTTTCAAAATTAATACAGAAAAAGAATACTGAAAGTATGACAGGAAAAATGAAGAGTTACCTACAAAGAAGAACCAATAAAACTAAACTCTAATTTCTAAAAGGAAAAATTGCAGGCAAAAAGACAATGAGATGGCATCTATATGATTCTGAAAGAAAAAAATTACCAAGCAAGAATTGTATATCCAGTAAAATTGTCCCACAAATATAAATGTGAAATTAGGACATTTACACATAAATATAAGCTAAGAAAATGTTTTTAAAATTTTATTTTATATCTATTTACATACAAAGTTCATATACATTGTTTCATACTATCTTCTCACACTGTGTTTCATACAATAATTCCCATTGTGTTTTATAAAATTAATCACCATTTAATTATGCCTACCATTCATTACCCTATCTTTCCAGATCCCTGCCAGATCTTCCCCATTTCCTTTATCCCTCCCTTCACCCATCAAATTGTGTGACCCTATGACTTTCCCTCTACCCATCCTCATCTCCCTACTCCCATCTCCCCTACATGTTTTACTAGTTATCCTTATATTTTTACAATAATTGTCTTACACAGTATTTGTCCTTACGGGACTGTTAGTTCACTAAGCATAATGCTCTCCAGTCTCTCCCAAGTTATGTAGTAATTTTCAAAATTGTTGCTCCTGAGTGCTGCATAATATTCCATTGTGTGGCTGTACCAGAGTGTATCAATCCATTTCATTGTGGTTGGGTTCTTGCAATTGTGAATAACATTGCTATAAACACTGATATACAAATAGCTGTTTTTGTCTCAGTTCTAATTTTCATGGTGTATATTCCTTGCTGTGGAACAGTTGGTTCATACGGAACTACTGTGTTCAGCTTTTTGAAGAGATGCTAGACTGCCTTCCAGAGTGGCTGCACCATTTTACAATCCCACCAGTGTATGAGAGTTTTTATCTCTCCACATCTTCTCTAATAGTCCTGTTAAAGTTTGCTACTGCTACTTGTTTGAGATGGTATCTCACTGCTGTTTTGATTTGAATCTCTCTTATTGCCAGTGAGTTTGAGCATAAATTAAGAAAACTTTTGAAAACTAATATTTACTAAAGACAATTATTAGGACAGAGAACCAACAATGGCAGACAATTTAAAATCAACATACATGACTTCATCATTCAGAAACTTATCCAGACTAAAATTAGAGAATCAGATACATCTGTCCCTAAATGAGGACAATTGTAAAACACAAGAAAGGTAGTAGTGTAGTTACAGACTTTCCAAATGGAAAGGAAATCAAGAATATTTCAAAATAAAATTATTTTTTTTCTACTTAAGAATAAAAAAGGATAAATGTAATAAAAATTCATAAATCCCATCAAAGTAAAAAAGAGGGAAATGGCAAAGACTTACTAAACACTTGTTGTTGTTTTGAGCCTTTGAGTCTATTACAACCCTATAAACACTGGCTTGGAACCTTGCTCTATTCTGAACCAACCTCACCATCTCTGACATTGCCAGAGTCACCATGTCAATCCATCTCATCCATCTCTTTCACCTTCTTTTGCACTGACCTTCTACCCTTCCAAGCATAATGTTCTTTTCCAAAGACTAATCCCTTCTGAAAACACGCCCATAATATGTGAGATGGAGTGTTAAAATCTTTGCCTCCAAGGAGCAATCTGGTTTTACAGACAGTAATGAGAGAAATTATAAAAAAAAATCCACAAATAAAATTGGCACAGCACAGAAAAGAGTCGCTGTAGATAGAAGATATGATGGTTAGCGAAATAAGTCTGTCACAAAAGTGCAATGTATATGAAATTTTTAGGTAAACCAGTGTAATTTAAAAAAAATGAATTGCAAGAAATTTAAAAAAAGGATAAAGATTGTATGAGTCCACGTCTATGAAAGTTAATAGGAAGCTCTGGTGGCCTATTGTTAAGGAGCTACACTGTCAACCTGAAGGCATGTGGTTTGAATCCACTAGCTGCTCCACAGGAGAAAGATGGGTAATCTCCTCTCATAGGATTTATTGACTCTGAAAACACTATGGAGGGTCAGCAATGGGTCAGCTCTGACTCTATAACAACAATGCAAGGCTTACACAGAAAGAGTCATGCTTAGATGGTTATCAGAGGTGGGAAGGGAGGGAGGTGGGAGTAAAAATCAGTAAATAGAGAACAGATATTTATTAGGATGGATGAAGGGAAAGGCAATATACAGTAAGGGAATGATCAGCACCATACCGCTAAGGAAAGAGAAGCCACAGAAATGTATACAGGAAATGCAGTCAACAAAAGTCAACCATAATCTTTCAATGTCAGCAATAATAATCAACAAGCAGGTATATAGGCAGGCAGGCATGGCAAACTGATGTGACAAACAGGATATATACTTATGACGTATATTTGGAGCTTTGGTGGTCTGCTGGCAAGAAACAGTGCTGCAATCTGAAACACATACTTCAAATCCACCGGTGTTCCACGGGAAAAGGATGGACAATCCCCTACCATGCAATTGACTGTCGCTGAAAAACCTGCAGGAGGGTCAGCTATGGGTCGATTCTGAAACAACAGTACACAACAACAACAATAAATTATATATATATATATGACTGTA
>NW_006399766.1:13209092-13234466 GCF_000299155.1 Elephantulus edwardii | reverse complement strand
TATATATTATTATATATTAATATGACTATAGATGACTAAACCCAAGACCATATATAAGTTGGCAAATGACATTTCTACATTCATTTCAGCATTATGCTGTAAATATAGCAGAGCTGACAGGGGAATAAATGATGTAAGCCTTTATCATCATAATCAAATTCCCTATGGAAAGCTGACCCTGGTTCTGAGACCTTGGAAGTGGAGGACATCAAGGTCAATTTGCAATTCACATAAAGACACAGTTGGGAATTGTGGTAGTCTGGTTTGTAGAAGTTGCATTGCTAACTCAAAGACCACAACCCTTGGGTGGTTTCAGTCCATCATGAACTGTCTTCTCTTGTATGACCATCAGCCTTGGAAATCCACTAGAAGGCAAAAAATAAATTGGTTCTGACTCAATGTCAAGGAGTGAGTGAGTGAGTGAGTGAGTGAGTGAGTGAGTGAGTGAATGAGTGAGTAAAAGACATTGTTCTACATCTTAATTTTAAGTGTATCAAATTGTTGCTGTTAAGTGCCTTTAAGTTCAGTACAACATACAGTGAACCCACGAACAACAGATCTGGACCCTGAACTGTCCCATGCCATGCTTACACATTCTGACACACTTGAACACATCGTCCCAAACAATCAACTAATATCAATTAATCTCATTGAGGATTTTTCTCCCTGTCACTGGTCCTCTACGTTTTCAGGCATGATGTTCCACTCCAAGCTGTGTGAGATGAAATTTTGCCATCCTTGCCTCCAAGGAGTACTCTGGTTTTACTTTTTCCAAGACAAAAGAACTGTTTCTTCTTTTGGCAGCCCATTAGATATTTAGCACTATTCTCCATCTCAACAATTCAAAGTTATTGATTCTTCTCCTGTCATCTTTATTCATTGTCCAGCTCTCAGATACATAACAGTTGATTGGAAAGACTATGGCTTGACAAATAAATGTGCCTTATTCTTTAAAATGATATCGTTGCTCTTCAGGAACTGGGAGAGTTCCCTGACAACAGTCTTTTCCAGTGGTATACACCTCTAGATCTCCTAACTGCTGGTACCAAGCGTGTTAAAAGCATTTCCAATCAAGATGAAATCACTGACAATTTTCTTTTTTTTTTTTCTCCACTTATCATGATGTTGACTATTGGCCCATTGGTGAGGATTTTTGTTTTCTTGGTATTGAGACATAATCAATACCAAAGGCTATATTCTTTGATCTTCCACAATAAGCCCTCCTCACTTTCAGCAAATGAGATGTGTCATCTGTATAACACAGGTTATTGATGTGTTTTCCTCAAATCCTGGTGCCACATTCTTCTTCATAAATTCCAGCTTCTCAATCTAAATGTCCATCAACAAATCAATTGATTGAGAAATTGTGGTAAATTAACACAACAGAATACTATGTGGCACAAGAAGTAATGTGAATAAATAATAAGAATAAAATACTATATAACATGGAGAAGATCTAGATAGCATGATGTTGCATGAAGTAACTCAGTCTTATAAGGACAAATACTGCATAAGACCGTTATTGTAAAAATAGAAGGATGACCAGTAAGATGTATATAAAAGTCCAAAAGAGGAAGTAGAAAGGAGGAAAGGGGTGAGAAATGGAGAAAGGGGAAATCAGTAGGATAGTGGGGTTCTGAAAAAAGATACAGGAAATCAAATAATTTAGTAAAGTTATGGGATAAGTCAGAATAACCTTAAATTTCTATTATTTCTCTTGTTATAAAACTGATTGTTCTAAAAGTCAGAAAGCTGCATCTAAAATGCTGGTTGAGTGGTTCCAAACACAGCTAGAACTGCAACAATACTGTGGTAGAAAGCCCTGTCCTAGTATCGCCCGAGCGCTACAAAATAGCTATATCATCAGCCTTTGTGAGGTGAATTCTGTGTGGTCAGCATCATCGTTAGCAAATAGTACAGCTCCATTATACTCCTTTGTAGGTAGGCTTTTCACCCATTCCTTGATTTTTAGGGAGCCCTGATGTTTTAGTTGTTAACACACTCAACAGCCAATCAAAAGGCCAGCAGTTGAACCACTAGTCTTTCTGTGGGAGAAAGGTGTGGCAATCTACATCTGTAAAGATTACAACCTTATGAACTCTATTGGGCTCATTATGAGTTGAAAATTTCCAGTAACTCTCTCTGTTATGCTGGAAACTACCTATTTTGAAGATTCCAACAATTTTGTCCCTTGGTCATACTAGGAAGCTCATTTTCCACCCTGGCTACTATTCTGCACAAGAACTCCTTGTCCAGATTTTCTTGAAAGTTAAAAATAAATGTCAAGTCTTCCCTGTTTTCATTCATCACTCAAAATGAACTGACATCTTTACATAAACTCTGCTTGTGTTTAGGATTTCGTACAGAGCATGTCAGCTTCTTCATCCAATTTGAATGCTTCGACCATCATCCTTACAGTTTCAAAGCATTAAGACATTTTAATGAAGCAAATCTCTGACCTTTTTATTATTTCCATCAGTCCCTTGGATGACTAGATGAACAGATGACCAATTGATAAATCACCATGGACACTGTTCCTAAAACTTTCATGACACTTTCAACACTAGCTCTTTATTTTATTAATTGTCAATAACAATTTCTTAAATATATAAAGTATCTAACTTTTAAATTCACTTAACTTAATGTTTCATATTGAATTTTTCTTTAAGTAATCCATAAAGTAAAACCCATTGTGGATTCCTACTAAAACCACCCTTTACAACAGAGCAAAACGGCCACATTTTTCTCTCAAGAAGTAGTTGGTGGATTGAACCATTTGATTAGCAGTCACTTGTTTACCCACTGTGCCTATAAGGCTCCTTGCTCTAAATAATAGCTTCTCGTTTCACAATGATATAAAAACAATGTTCTCTTTACCACTAATGAAAGATTAATTGGCTGGCTATGATATTTGTTCCTGAAGCGTTAAGTGTATTGCCAGTTTGACTTGGTCACAGCTCTCAACAATGAATAATATCTTCCCTTTGAGTAGATGGAGTTCAAAGATGATCATTTCAGAAATAGTGGTGCACTGTAACCCCAAAGATGCAAGGGCCAAATCCACTAGCTGCTCTGTGGGAGTAGGATAGGCCATCTCTTCCTATGTGTTTTGTTGTTGTTGTTGTTACTTTGTGCCTTGAGTCAACTATGACTCATCAACAATGGTTCTGAACCCTGCCCTATCCTGAGCTAATCGCACAATCTCTGACACACCTATACCCATTAACTCAGTTACTACATCAATCTATCTCATCCAGAGCTTTTCTCTCCTGCTCTGGCTCTCCACCCTTCCAAGCATGATGTCCTTCTCCAAATACTGATCTCTCCTGGAAACATGCCCAAAATATGTGAGATGAAGTTTCAAATTCCTTGCCTCCAAGGAGTAGCTTGGTTTCATTCTCTTGGCAGTCCATGATATGATCAATATTCTTCTCCAGAATCACAACTCAAAGGTATTGATTCTTCTTTTGTCATCCATAGTCATTGTCCATCTCTCAGATGCATAGCAAGTAATTGCAAAGGTCATGGCCTATATCAAGAACACCTTAGTTTCTAGACTAACACAGTTGCTCTTCAGCACTCTGGAGAGGTCCCTGACAGCAGATTTTTCCCAATGGAATACATCTTTTGATTTCCTGACTGCTGGTACCAAGAGTGTTGATTGTGGATCTGAGCAAGATGTAACTGTTAACAATCTCAATCTCTTCTCCATCCATTGTGGTGCTTCCAATTGTCCCCGTGGTGAGATTCTTTGTTTTTTTGTTTGTTTGTTTTTTATGTTGAACAGCTATCCATATTGAAGATTGCAGGCCTTGACCTGTAGCCAATGCTTCAGGTCCTCCTTAGTTACGGCAAGCAAGGTGGTGTCATCTGTATAATGCAGGTTATTAATGAGTCTTCCTCCAATACTGATACCACATTCCTTCTCATAAAGCTCAGCCTCCTTAATGATCTTAAAGAGATCTGAACCAGAGTTTCAGCTTAATTCTTAGCACATACTCGTTATGTCATTCCAGAAAATTTGTCTTATCCAGCTTCCTTGCTGGTTTTGTTTTTGGGTGCCTTTTACATATATCAGTGTTAGCCTGTTCTTTTTTGGTACAGTAACTGTGAATTCCTTTTATCTTCTTTTGATGCTCCCTGTATCATTCAAAATTTTGCCCACAGCAGCCCTTAGTAATGCAAAATGAGGCTTGAATATGTTCTTCAGATACTTCAGCTTGAGAAATGCCTAGCGAGTTTTTCCCTTTTGATTTTCTGACTGCAGCTCTTTGCACATTTCATTATAATACTTTGCTTTGTAGTCCCAAACTGCCCTTTGAAATCTTCTGTTTAACAGTTTGTTTTGTTGTTTTTTTTTTTACTTTTCAAAACTATTTGTTGGGTTGGTTGTTTTTGTTTTTTTTTTTTTCTGCGAGGTTGCGCAGAAACTGGACCACTTATTCTCTGTTGGTGGGAGTGTAAAATGGTGCGACCATGATGAAAGGCTATATGGTGCTTTCTCAAAAAGTTGCAAATAGAAATACCATTTGACCCAGAAATTCCTCTACTGAGAATATACCCTAAAGAAACCATAACTGCCACCGAGGCAGATATATGCACTCCCATATTTATTGAGGCTTTGTTCATAATAGCAAAGAGTTGGAAACAACCTAAATGCCTATCAACAAACGAATGGATAGAGAAGCTCTGGTATATTCACACAATGGAATACTCTGCTGCATTGAAAAACAACGAACTCATGCAATATTATTCAAAGTAGGTGACCCTGGAGGACATTATGCTGCATGAAAGATCTCAGTCACAAAAGGTCAAATACTGCATAGTGCCACTGTCGTAGAATGAGACTGACATCAGGGTTGGGAGAGACTGAAAAAAAAATAGATAAATAATGTATACTGCATTGAAACAGATAAGGGAGAGAACAGTTTAAAAACGATATATGATTGGGTATTATGGTTATGACAAGAGTCCAGAATAAAGGCTGCATAGGGGAGTATACCTGGGGTGGGGGGTGGGGGGGACTGTATATCAATGAAGGAATTTTTCTTTTACTTTTCAAGGAGAGGAGTGAACGGGTGGGGGGGAGTGGTGGGCAGGGAGAAAAGTGCAACAATGAATGAATGGAAATCCAAAATCTCTGTAAATATTCATTAAAGTAAAAAAAAAATAAAATAGTAAAAAAAACCCATGTATTGATTTTTAAGGATATTAAGAAAGATCATTTCTATTTGAAACATAGGTAAAAAGTAGTGTGATTGAGGTTATTTATGGATTATTTTCCATAGGAATTTTATTACCTTTGCTAATTGCTTCCAATTTCTTCCCTTTGTCTTGATTTCTCAGCATTCTATGTAATATTCAAGTCTCCTCTGACATCCGTTTTGGTCTTCCTCCTCTGTCTTCATAGTGACCTTTTGCCTTCTTTGTGGATGATATTCTTGATATCGTTCCAAACCTGTTCTTGAGATGATTTTTAAATTAATGTGGGATAGACTAAAGGTCTTATTTTGGTTCTTGTGGATATGTTTTTACTCACTTTTCATTTTAACTTGCACATGGGTCTGTTCCATAGTCAGCACCTGATAATGATCTGGTTTTTTGTCTGCTAATATTGAGCTTCCCCAACAATTTCTTCCACAGATGTGATCAATCTGATTCCTATGCAGTTCAGCTGCTAAGGTCTTAGTCCTGCCAATTATGGCGTCTCCTCTCCCTCAGTACTCCATCAAATTTGGGTGAGTGCCCCTGGATCTGGTTTTGTGGGATAACAGTCTCAATGTCAGCTCTCTTTCATGTCAGGTCTCTGGTTCTGAGCTACAGCAGCTGCTGCTCCTATAGGCCTGGTCTAAGTAGCGTAGGAATTTTTTTACCCTAAAGGACTGCTAGGAGAACAAACAGGTTTGTCCTGGAGAGGGTGAAGCCGGAATGCTCGCTGGAGTCAAGGATTCTGAAGCTTAGTCTGACATACTTTGGGCATGTTGCAAGGAGGGACTGGTCCTTGGAGAGGGACATCATGTTTGGGAGAGTGGAGGGACGGTGCAGGAGAGGAAGACCCTCAATGAGATGGACTGATTCTGTGAGTGGAGTGGTGGGAATGAATGTGTTTGAAACAGCGAGGTTGGCACAGGATAGAACGGCATTTAGGGCTCTTGTACATAGGGTTGCTATGAGTCACAAATGACTCGATGGTTCATAACAACAACAAAGGACACACACTACATTTTAATTCTTTCTTGTTGGTGATGAGAGTCTCAATTGTTCCTGCTGAATCCACTCAATTTAATGGCAAGATTAGCCAATCCCCTTTTAAATAGACCAACATAGCCCATTCACATGTCTCTGCCCATTTATGTGGCAAAGTCAAACTTCTTGGCTAGGACACCTATTTTGAACAATAAACCCTTGATACCACAGACCACCACCTGGCTTTTCTGGCCATTACCCTTTATATTTGAAGAATTAGCTTTCTCTTTACTTTTTCCCTTTACAGTCAACTGATGGCACCTAACAGCAACAACAAAAATGAGTAAGTACATTTATTATTTCATAAGTAAATGAAACTTTAATTTTTCTCATAATCTTGTTTAGGTTTAGGTAACTAAACACATCTTTATTTTTCTCAAGTTTGTGAAATGGTAAGCTCAAAAGTTCTGGTCTTAAATAAGTCTCACATTCTAAGCTAGTGAAGTCAAATTAATGTCATGGTCATAGAGTGGATTTCAAGTGATAGCTACCCTTCATGAAGTTTTCTTTCTGAGGCTAACAAGAAGACTGTCCATCTTCTTTCTGCAGAGTCACTGGTAGGCTTGAACTACAAATCATTGGGTTAGCAGTCCAACATGTAAAACACTACACTACCAGAGTTTCTTTACATTAACCTGCCTACTAGGGTATATTCCACTTTGCACATTTTGTCATAATACACTGCTTTTTCTTCACAAGCTGCCCCTGAATCTTCTATTCAACTCATTAACTTTCTCATATCTTTCCTTTGTTTTGACTTCTCAGTGCTGTAATGCAATATTCCGAGTCAATTGTAACATCCATTTTGGTTTTTTTCCTCCTCTGTCTTTGTCATGACCTTTTGCTTTCTTCATGGATGTCCTCCCACAGCTCCTCTGATCTTCATTCATTAGTGTTCAATGCCTCAGGCTTGTTCTTGAGATGGTTTTTAATTCAGGTTTTTAAATTAAAGGTCATATTCTGGTTCTTGTGGAATTTTTACATTTTATTTAGCTTCAATTTGAACTTCCACATGAGTAGTTGACAGTCTGTTCCACTGTCAAAACCTGGCCTGGTTTCACAGCCGACATTGTTTCTTTAATAATGATTCTTTCCACAGATGTAATCAATTTTATTCCTGTGTGGTCCTTCATGTCAGGTCCACGTGTATAGGAACTGTGATTTTTTTTTCAGTCTTCACTTTATTTTCATTTCCATGAAGGTTTACATGTTTCTCAAGGCACTGTGATTTTTTATAAAAGTTATTTGAAATTAGTAAATTAATTATACAAAATTTTATCATTCTTTCTGCAGCCTCATTTCTATTGCCAAGTGTATATTTACCAACTTCTGGTCCTTCTTCTTTGTTCCCAACTTTTGCATTTCAGTCACTAATTATTATTAATGAATCTTGGTTGCATATTCAATTGATTTCAGACTGCAAAATTTGGTAGAAATTGTCTGTCTCCTTCTCTTTGCTAAGTATGTTTGAATGATTGTGGTACTAACAAGTCCTCTATATATAGATATTTATCCTGTCACTCACAACATTAGAAATTGTCTTGGGAAGCAGTATTTCTTCATTTTTTTACATGATTATTTGATTTAAAGTGGCCCATACCAATCCATCTCAGCTCACTAATACCTACTATGTCATTCAAGTTACTGTTTATGAATTCCATTTCTTGGATCAGGTGTGTCAGATGGTGAGGTTGGCTCAGGATAGAGCAAGGTTCAGAGCTCACAGGGTTGTTATGAGTTGGCGTCAATTCGATGGCACATAACAACAATGAGGTACCTACCACTTATCTAACATTCTTTTTCAGGAAACTATAATTTTCTAGTAATAAAAAGGTGGAAAACTAACAATTAACCTTTAAAACCTTAACAGTATCTCTCAAATAGCTAATGACCTTGAGTATTTGTTCATGTGTTCATTGGCTGGCTGAATGCACTCTTTAGTAAAGTGACTTTTTGGTGTCCTCTGCCTATTTGGTAATTTGACTGTCTTACTCTTGTTGAACAGTTGGATGCTTCCTGAAAAAGTTGAAAATTAAAGATCATTTGATCCAGCAATCCCACTACCAGTTACATATTCTAAAGAGAGAAAGGCTGCTACATGAACAGATATACATACACTCATACTCATTGCATCACTTGTTATGCATCAGAGAGTTGGACAATGACCAAGGAGGCTAGAAGGAGAATTGATGCCTTTGAGCTGTGGTGCTGGAGAAGAGTATTGAGAATACCATGGACTGCTAGGAAAACAAACAGATTTGTCCTGGAAAGGGTTAAACCGGGTGGCTCCTTGGAGGCAAGGATTCTGGGGCTTCGTCTGACATACTTTGGGCATGTTGTAAGGAGGGACAGGTCCTTGGAGAGGGACATCATGCTTGGGAGGGTGGAGGGATGGCGCAAGAGGGGTAGACCCTCTATGAGATGGACTGATTCAGTGACTGGGGTAATCAGGATGGGTGTGTCAGAGACAGTGCGATTGGCACAGGACAGAGCGGAGTTTAGGGCTGTTGTGCATAGGGTCGCTATGAGTCGCAAGTGACTCGACGGCACATAACAACAACAGCAACATGCTCATTGCAACCTTATTTACAATAGCAAAAGATAGAAATAACGATTGTGTCCATCAATAGACAAATGGTAAAAGAAATTTTGGTACATTTACACAATGGAGTGTTACCCAATAACTAAAGGATGATAAAGAATTCACAAAGCTCTGCACAGCATGAATAAAATCTACAGGACATTGTGCTGAAAGAAACATGTCCGTCACAAAAAGACCTACAATGCCATTATTATAAAAAAAGAAAGATTGTAAATCTAACTGCATATCGTGTATGCAGATAGAAACTTTCTTGAATTGTTACCAGGGATGGGACTAGAAGGAAAAGAGAACAAAAACTAATAAGCAGATAATGGACATTTAGTAAGATGCAGAGAGGGAAAGGCAATAAATACATAATTAAGAAAATTAAAGATTGTATTATAATCAATGTTATAAAACAAAATGTATATGAATTATTGAGTGAAGAAACAAAATGCTTTGTAAACTTTCACTCAAATCTTAACAACAACAATAAACTTAAGTAACTGAAAGAGAAAATACAAAATCTATATACCAAAACTCATGCAGAGTACTTATACAAAATCCCCCAAGGTTCTCAAACCTACGTTATACACAATTGTTATTCAGCTTGGTTTCTAAGCCTAGGGTAAAACAGAGAATGTCAAAGGACTACTGAAGGCATAAAAAAAGTGTTTATCAGCAAGCAAAGATTTTAGGAAGAAGAACACTTTTAAAAAATTATCAGCCTGGGGCTATTTAATGGAAGATTAAACAGCCTGATGCATTTCAAGATAGTTACTCTATATATATCCTTTTATGATGCCCAAACCAAAAGTTAATGTTTGAAAAGATGGTGTGGAATCAACCTGTAAAGATCATATTGTTTCAGGTTTATTTGGTATGAAAAGATTGAGATATTTCCTTTGAAATTATTACAATGAAAGTCTTGACCACTTCAAAGGAAGTTCTATTATTTGGGACATGAATTTGCAAGCTTATCCTTTTGTTCCAATGCCAAACATTTCAAGTGTTACGATATCTTCCAACCAAGGCATGTACACTACGTTCTGCTAGCCAGACTTCAATGAACAGATATGTATTTGTGATTAACATGATTATGCATATAAAAGAAATGCTAGTCAAATATTTGTGAATTGCCACTACATCCTTCAGGTGTAGATATTATCATCAGCCCAGTTGTTCCTAACTTTAAGTTAATAAGAGAACTATTTGGGGGTGTGGTTATTTTTTGAGGGGGAGGGAAGTGTGGAGAGAGATGGCTCTTTAGAGATAAGGCCTGAAGCTCCAAGGAGTTTGTTAAGGTTGCCCTTTAGACAAAAAGTATGCTTGGGGCAGACCATTTTGTCCAGCACCTTCCAAAAGAAACGTGTTCCAGCAAGAAAGAAAGATATTGGCAAGAAAGTGATTTTTCCAGGTTTCTAATGAAGTAGGGGAATTTCCTCTTACCTTGTTACCAATAATAAACATGGTTGTGATGGTCCTCTGGGGCTGTGGGGAGGACTTGTGAGGGGAAAACACAAAATAATGGCCTCCCAAGGAGCTGTTATGTATTTTCTTTTAATAACTCCCCCTGCGCCCATCTCCCAGAGAAGTTCTTTGTAGTTAAAACGCCTTCTTTAACTACATCAGGTGCGACCAATTAAAAGCCTCTACTCCCCAGCGAATGAGGCTCTAACTTCTCCCTCCCATCAATTACTGTGCAAAGGAAGGGAGGACAATGACAAAATAGCATGCTATTGGCTATAAGACGAGGAGACACTTCTGAACTAACTATAGGGAATGCATAAGTAGATTGTAAGTAACTAGATTATATATGTATCTATAGAATTATAATTTGTGTGTACATCCTGGGGGATGCTTACACGGGGTGTGTGCATCAGTGAAATATGTTTCTGTGTAAACAGATTCTTTATACTAAAGCCATTTAGTGGAAGACCAAAAAGTCCAACCCAAAGACATCTTACATTTCAGCTCAGCCTAATAATCAATAAAGATGGCTTCAGTTCATCCAAAGGATATGTCAGGTTCACTTGGTATAAGAAGACAGAAAGCTATCCATTCTAAACAATTAACAATGAAAAGGACTGTCTTTATTGGGATCCACACGTGTATAGAGCACCTCCTTCCTTGCCAGTGGTAAACAGGTGTCACAGTATCTAACAACCAAAGCATGTTGCACTATGTTCTTCCTGGTTTCCTGTTCCTCTACTCTATTTTGCTTCCTTTGATGAGGATCCCATGGGTCAATTTTGGCTTAGTTAGAGAATGCTTGGATTAGCTGACCCTGCCCACCTGTTGGGCCCAGAAACCCCATTGCCCCATTCTGAAGCCTAAACTACAACCTCTTGCCAGAGCTGCCACCTGTTCTTTGGCCCATTCTGGCCAGAGCAACTTCCTTGAAACTGACCTAATGACCCCGCTTAGGCTAAGTTAAGCACTACTCCTGGCAGAACCAGGGGCAGAAGCAAGGTGACAAGGTTGGACTGTAAGGCTTTGCATGGTGTGAATCAGGATCCCTCTGGGACAGTAAGAACCTGCATATTCAGGCTGACCGAAGTGGAAACTGCTGATTTTGGAAAATAAAGCAACTTCGATGCTCCTAGGAACCTTATTCCAAAGGGGGGTGCTTTAGAGTGGATAAATAAGATGAGAACTAATTGTGGTGTGGACGGTATTAGATCATAAATGAGCTGAAAAAATAGTAGAGATGGGTAAATGCAAAATATGGAATGTCCTAGACTATCAATCCAAGAGAATCAAAAAGTTCCAATGCTGCCCCCCTCCCCCAAAAAGCTCATCATTTATTGAAGGCTTACCATATGCCAAATATTTGCCAAGCAATGAACACATCTCAGTAAACAGGACACAGCCCCTGGTAGCAGGAACTTGTATATTTAAGGGAGCCACAAGCAAATTCTTGTTCACAATTGTGGGTGAAAAATGCCACAATTAACACGAAAGAGGGCTTTTCTACAAAAGATGACATCCAGGTGGATAAAGAAGGGAAAGAAATACTTCTTGGATGAGGATATAAGACCAACTCTCAATTCTCACCACTATTGCCCACATACATAGTCTACATCTAGTCACATTGTCTTAGGTGCAGTCTCTGAGCCATTTCCTATGATGGTCACTTCTATGAAATAACCTCTCCATGGCCCATCTTCTTTATCTTGATTCAATTCAGGCAACACTTCCACTGGGAAATCTTTTCACTCAGTGATCCTTGCTTCCAGATTGGTTTGGATGCCTTCCCTCAGTGTGTTCCCTGTGCTTATCACAGCACTGACAACTTGATTATAATTGTTTGCTTGTTTTGTTTCTCCCACCAGACTGTGCATGGGGAAATCAACCATGATTTATTCAGTTATCTCCCTAGCACTTTACACAAAACAAGCACCTTGTCGATGTGTTTTTCATAAAAACATTATCACTCCTTTGATGAGAGGCCAATCTTCCTACGTACCATGATCCTCTTACTTTCTCCAGTGTTTCTATTATCCTTTCTGTGTCCTCCATCTTCAACTTCTCCCTGTTTCAGGAAATGTATTTCCTTATAGAATTGAAATATTTTGCTATTTTGTGATGTGAAAATAATCTTCTTTAAACTTCTTGCTCAAGTGCTCACCAAACCTACTCCCTTTCAGAGTCAAACTCCTCCAAAGAATTATCAACAGATGGAGCATCTCTTCCTCACGTTCGATTCTTTATCTCATTGTAATATGACTTCTGTGTTGATCACTCTACCAAGTTCTTTTACTTAAAGCATCAATGTTCTGTGTGTTACTAGATACAATGGATTCTTTTCTGTCTTTTGCTTATTCCTCCTATCAATAGCCTTCAACCTGTTGTTGTTGTAATGTGCCGTTGACTCGCTTGCGACTCATAGCAACCCTTTGTTCAACAGCCCTAAACCCTGCTGTGTCCTGTGCCAACTGCACTGTCTCCAACACACCCACCCCAATTACCCCAGTCACTGAATCAATCCACATCATAGAGGGTCTTCCCCTGCTGCACTATCCCTCCACCCTCCCAAGCATGATGTTGCCCTCCGAGGACGTGTCCCTCCTTACAACATGTTCAAAGTATGTCAGACAAAGCCTCAGAATCCTTGCCTCCAGGGAGCCACCCGGTTTAACCCTTTCCAGGATGAATCTGTTTTCCTAGCAGTACATGGTACACTCACTACTCTTCTCCAGCACCACAGCTCAAAGGCATCAATTCTCCTTCTATCCTCCTTGGTCATTGTCCAACTCTCTGATGCATAACAAGTGATTGCAAAAACCATTTCCTGTATCAGGCACACCTTAGTCTCCAGAGTGACACCATTGCTCTTCAGTACTTTGGAGAGGTCCCTAACAGCAGACTTTCCCCATGGCAATACATCTTTTCATTTCCTGGATGCTGTTGCCAAGAGTGTTGACTGTGGTGCCAAGCAAACTAAAGCTGTGAACAACCTCAATCTCTTCACCATCCATCCTGATACTGCCAATTGGCCCAGTGGTGAGAATCTTTGTCTTCCTGATATTGAGACCCTAATTCACCTTTTTAAAACATCATCTTCTTTTTGTTTGCAGAAGCAGCCTGCACACTCATGGTTTTCCTCCTCTATCTCTATCCCCTATTCAGTTTCATCCACCAGCAGCTTTTTTTTCATCTACCTGGTATCTAAACTCTCTTCTCCCTCTAAATTCTTTCTCTGCATGAATGCACCCACTTCTGTGGTTTTAGATGTCACCTTCATGCTGATGGCTCGTCGGTGTGTATTTCTAACCCAAATATATCTTCTACAGTTTCAATACACTGTTTATGTACATACTTACTTGACATATGTTAGTATATCAGAATCCTTTGCACAAAGTTTATCTCATTACTTCTTCTCTCCTCCAGATTTGGCCCTATTCCACAGTTCTCCCATCTCAGTGGCGTAAGAACAGACTCAATTTATGTAAAAGGTGTTAATGTTTCTCCCTTTAAAATCCATCATCATATTCATTCAATTGTATTCTTCAGTTGTTTCTAGATGAATTCATTTTTCATCATCTATGCCATAACTGTATCATTTCACACCATCATCCTCTGACCAGTAACATTTTAATACTGTCCTAACTGCCACTATCCAATAGCTTTCCATTATTACCAAAAGCCATTCTCTACAGAGCAGTAGAGCAATCTTGAAACATTAAATACATCGTGTTCGTCATCTAAAGACCAAAGAGCTCTAATCTTACTTAATAATGAACTCTAGTGATGCTCCATAATTTCTGTTTCAAATCTCCCTTCTCAGCCCATCTACGACTCTTTCTCCTTCAATTAATACATTTCAATCACACTCATAGCCTCTTCTTACCACTCTATCTTCTCAGTCCCATCTGCTGCCTATTTTTCATCTACATGACCACTGCAGTGGAATTTCCAGTGTTCCATAATAGGCTTTCATTTCTCCTAACGTTTTATATGTTCTCCAACTCTCCAAGATTTCCCAGCTCTGTAACTTTGCTGCTAGCAAGCTCCTCTATCCCAGCCCTTCTTAAAGTCTCTTTGGCAGAGTTCTCTTATTTCCATGTCAGGTTTCTGTTCAAATTAACATTCTGAAAGAAGCTTTCTCTGACACTATCATTCCAATATATTTAGACATCCTTCCTATATGCATTTATAGCCACCAAAGAATTAATCACAGTCTGCCCAGGGAGGAAGATACATAACCATTCAGCCATACCCCTGTCAAATATTCGTTATTTGTGCCTATGATATACCAAACACTCTTCCAAGCTCTGAAGACACAAAGTCAAAGAGACAAGGAAACTACTTAAACTGTGGTTCATAATTAATTCCATGGAGATGCAGAAGAGCATTTTTTAAATACACTGGATGAATCAAGACAGTTCAGCAAGACTTCCTGAAGTGGATGGTAATCTGTTAAAGAGTACTTGAAAATATAGATAGAGATTAATTTCTTTCTCTGCCATTTAAAAGTTTAAAATTGCTCTAAGATGATAGTATACATGCATTAAAAATACAGAAAGTGCATGTTACATGTAAAATGAAAAAGAATAATATCCAGAGGAGACATAAGTGGTAAGTCAAAGAAGTTTCTAAGTGAATGAAGAACTTGAATTGGATCTTGAAAAACAAGATGGTATAAAGCTAAGCATACCATATAAACATACTCTGAACATGTGTTTGCTATTTTAAGCCTTTATATTATGTTATTTTTCATTAATTATACAATTGCTTTTAGAATTAGGATAAATAACAATATTGATATTTTACACATAGATTCTCCTTATAGTCAATTATTTCAAGATCTCATATTCTATAAGCAATGTAAAAATCGACATTCCAAACAATTTATACACCAAGGCCACAAGACTGTAAGATGATTGAAGTCATAATCTAAATTGCATTGTTCACTATCTTAATCTTAGCACCTATCATAATGTGTGGATAACATTGGGCCCTCAAGAAATCATTTTGGTTGAATAAATGCATTACCTCCATTATGAAAGGAGGATCTATTGGTTTCCCTTCAATTTTGTTGTGTAGCTTTACTGTACCAGTTGATAATGTTATATAGCTAGTAACAGACAAAATAACCAACATCAAAAGACAAGGGATACTACCAAGATAAACTCAGGTACATATAGCAGAAGGAGGGTCTTGGAGGGGAACAAAAGTAAAGAAATTAAAAGACTGTATTGGTAGCTGCGTATGCTGGGAAAAATGCAATCTAGACAAGAGTTCCTTGAGACAATCTATATGTCTAATAAACTTCAATAAGTCCTTAATGCATATTTATCCCAAACTAGTTTTCTAATGGGTTTCCATTTTGTCTTTTTAATCCCAAACCAATTAGAAGTTCAATATTGTTATTAGCCATTTAGCACAGTCTTGTAGTCAGAACTCTAGCCTGAGTGCTGAAGCAAATCATGATCCCTTCACTCAGGGATCACCCTCATCCTGTTCCTGTGGTGGTGGCACAGTTACCTCTCCTCCTCCAAACCAAGAACTTTCCTGTTGTTTATAATCAGCAGCAGCAACAACATGCAGAGAAAAAGGAACACACATAAGGCATACCTACCAATTCTTCACTCCAAGAACAAGCTTTTTAAAGAGTTGGAGGGAGATTTTTGGGGATTTTTTTTTTTAAATTTCAGAATGAGTTTTCTCTAATCAACTAGGAGTCCATTCTCTCCTTCCACAGTGTAAATATATTCAAGTATAACAATATCATTCCCAAGAAGACTTTCCAATTAAAAAGTAGTAAATCTCCCCCAAACAAAATAACTACGTGATTTTGGAGTTAGCTAAAATTTTGGATTATACAATTACTGTTTTTCTAATTCTATATTTTCCTGTTTTTTTAATAAGATTGAGTTTCCTGAGGATGGGGAAAATGTCTTGATTTTCAGACTGCTATGGAGTTATAGCATTACTTCTTAGCTTCTTCAGTGCTTCCTTGACATCTTTGTTTTTGAGACTCAAGAAAAGTGGGTTACACATGGGAGTAGCAATTATATAGAGTAAGGAGAAGATTTTGTTGAGAACTGCATTTGCCCAGCCAAGGGCACAATATAGCCCCAAATCGAGGTTCCATAAAACAAGATCACAAGCGCTATGTGAGAAGAACAGGTTGAGAATGCCTTTTGCTTACCAGTCATGGGTGGTGTATGCAACTCTGTGGAAAGAATCTTCCAGTAGGATGTTAGGGTTAGTCCAAAGGGAACCAGGGTTACAAATGCTGTTAGACTTGTGCACACAATGTTTGCTAGATTGGTATCTGAGCAGGAGAGCTTCTACGAGGTTTCAAGTTGCGGAAGAAATGGTCAATCTCGTTGTCACCACAGAAGGTCAAACTTGGCACCAAAGCAGCCTCGAGCACAGCTGCCAATGTTAAGCCACTGACCCCTGAGCCAATTATTAGCTTCATATACATAGTTCAATGTATTAGGGTTGGATAGTTTAAACATTGGCAGACATCACTACCAGAAGATAACATCCAAAGCTGACCAATGCACCCAAAGAAGTAGAGCTGAATAATATAACATACCATGGAAATCACTTTAGTCTTTCTGAGCAAGTCCACCGGCATTCTGGGTGTGATGCTGGATGTACAGAAGATCTCTAGGCATGAGAGATTTGCCAGAAAGAAATGCACTGGTGTCTGGAGTCCCTGCTCAGTTCTTTCTAGCATTATAAGGAGGAGAATTCCAGACATGGTGGCTTGGTAGACAATGCCAAGCACCAGAAAAAGGAAAGAGTCCAATTGTTTGAGGTCTCCAAATCCCAGAATGCGAAACTCAGTCACCATTTTAATGGTATTCCCTGGTTCTACAGAAGCAAAAACTTCCAGAGAAGGTTTCAGCCTGTCCATATTTAGAGTCAGATCACTCTACCACTTATATTTCCCACATTGTCCCAGTTTTATCAGTGGTTAAAGTTCTGTGATAATGGTGGAATTTCTTATGGTGGTCATAGTCAGTTAAATTTACTCTCAGAAAAACTAAAGAAATCAGATGAGCCTATAATCTGATCAGAGTCAGGGGTGAGGAGACTAAATTGGAGAATTAATGGCTCGATGACTGGTCACCGCTCATTGCTGTCAAGTCAGTTCCAACTCACAGTAACACTACAGGAGAGAGTAAAACTTGTCCATGGGATTTCCAAAACTGTCTTTCTGGAAACAAATTGCCACATCTTTGTCCTGCAGATATTGCCTGGTTTACGTAAACCATCTACTTTCCTGATAGGAGTCAGGCTCTTAACCACTGCACCACAAGTCAAGATCCTCAAATTTGTTTTTAAGGGATATAGGTAGAGTTCATGTTTGGAATCTGTCATGTAATTTTAGACCAGAGATATTATCAGTGAATGTATTTTACATAGTCAGATAATTCAAGAAGTTGCAGGCCACGATAGAAATAATATAACTTTCTGTGGTTATGGCATAGATTGGCCTGAAATTACAGCACTGAAGAAGATAATAATTCCATTGACATCACTGAATTATCTATACTTGTTTAGTACTTATATTTCTGACATAAGAGAAGAGAAGCCTCTATAAAAAGTATATACTGGAAAATTTAGCTCAGCAAAACCTTTTTCCAAAAGTGTGAAAAGAAAGCCTACTGACTGGGAACAAACAGCAATATCATTTCAGACAAGGGTCTCATAACAAAAGTTTACAGAATACTCCTGGGCCTACAGAAGAAAAAGACTGATGACCCAATTTAAAAATGGGCAAAAAACATGGAAAGACTTTCACAGAGGAGGACATCCGAATAGCCAATAGATACATGAAGAAATGTTCATAATCATGGGCAATGAGAGGCAAATCAAAAGCAAAATGAGATAACATCTCACCCCCGTAGCAGTGGCAAAGTTTTGTAGAGAAGCAAGCAATAAATGTTGGAGAGAATGCGGACAGGTAGGAACTCTCATACACTGTTGGTAGGATTGTAATGTGGTCCAACCACTCTGGAAGACACTTTGGTGTTTCCTCCAAAAGTTGAACATAGAAATTCCATCTGACCCAGCTATTCCACTACTAGGAATATATACCAAGGACATTAGAATTGAAACATAAAGGGAGATTTGTACACCAATATTCATAGAAGCATTATTCACCATCACAAGAACATGGAAACAGCCCAAATGTTCAACAACAACTGAATGGATTGAGAAATTGTGGTATATTCACACAATGGAATACTATGCAGCACTCAGGAGCAACAATTTCAGAAAATACTACATAACTTGAGAGAGGCTGGAGAGCGTTATGCTGAGTGAACTAACTCAGTCTCAAGGAAAAACACAGCATGAAACATTTTTGTTTACACCTTAAAATTATCTCTAAAAATAGTTCCATTGAAGTATTATCTAATATTAACTATCACTGTACTTACAGAAGATGACACATCATACACAGGTATGATATTGTAAATTTATCATTACTCTTAACTGTTAACCTCTCATCACTTAATTTCATCATTTCATTTAATTTATAGGTAATTTAAAGTAAAAATAATACTTATGTATAGGGATATGCAAGGTTTAAGTGAGAAAATGTATGCAAAATGTCACATCAAAAACAGTAATTACATCAGGACGAATAATAAATAGTAATAACAATTTGGGGAACTCTGGTGACCTAGTGGTAAAGAGTTGAGTCCACCAGCTGGACAATCTCCTTCCTGAGTCAGTTCTGACTCTTTGTCCCATAACAACAATCTGCCCCGAATCATCAAAGAAACATACAGCAAAGCTGAGATTCAAATAACTCTGTAAGATCCCAACATCTTTGGTCTTTCTACTACTCCAAGCTGTTATTACACATATTTCCATTACCTACAATTATTTATATTCATGCAAGTATATAAATGCTTCTTTGTGTTTATATACAAAGAGCTTTTAGAATTCTGTCTAAAATGGTTGCTTGCCTTCATATTTACCTTAATAGCATACCTTCAAGCCATCTTTCTTTCTATATATCAACTTTAGTTATCTACCATGTACCAACCATGGACACTACCACACACTAACCATGGGCATCATCAGTTCTCTCTTGGTTCAATCTCTTCTTAATGCCTTGTTACTTCTAGAGATGTCAAACTTTTTGAAGGATCACCTTAGCCCAGGATCCTGTTTCCTTCTCAAGGGATTTGGCTCAGATTCAGCCTCCTTTCTGCCAACATTTGTATCACCTCTAACTTATCTTTTATTTGATGGTTTTAATAATATGTCTCCTTTAATATGGATTTCATGGATATAGAGGTTTACTCTATTTCATTTACTAACAAATCCCTAAAACTTAGAACAGTGCCTGGTACATGTTGTTGTTGTTATTGGGTGCCATTGAGTCAAATATGACCCATATTGACCCAATGAACATCAGATCCAAACCTTTTTCTATACTGTGCCATCTTCACACTTTCTAATCCTCTACAGGCCATTGCAACAGTCATTGGTTCAATCTACCTGATTGAGGATCATCTTCTATTTCACCAACCTTTTCAACCATGATATCTCTTTCCAAGAAATAGCCTCTAATAGCAACATGCCTGAAGTGTGTGAGATGAAGCTTCATCATTTTTGCCTACCAGGAGCACTCTGGATGCACTTTCTCTAAGACATATTTTTTTGTTCTTTTGACAGCCCATGAGATATTCAGTGCTCTTCTCCAATAACACAGCTCAAAGGCATCAATTCTTCTGTCATCTTTATTCATTGTTCAGGTCTCAGATGCATAGCAAGTGATCGGAAAAACCATGGCCTGAATCAGACTCACCTTAGTTCTCAAACTGACATCATTGCTCCTCAATAATATGGAGAGGTCCCTGACTCCAGACTTTCCAAGTGGAAATCTCCTGGCATCCAAACTGCTGGTATGAAGGATGTTGGTTTTAGATCCAAGTAAAATGAAATTGTTGACAACATCAATCTTTTCTCCATCTAGCATGATGATGTCTATTTGTCCAGTGATAAGAATTTTTGTTTTCTTTGTTGAAACGCAATCCATATTTCAGGCTGTATTCTTTGATCTTCTGCATGTGCTTCAAATCTTCCTTACTCTCACCAAGCAAGGTTGTGTCATCTGAGTAACACAGGTTGTTGATGAGTCTTGTTCCCATCTTGATGCCACATTCCTTTTCATAGATTCCAGCTTCTGAAATAATTTGGTCAGCATATAGATTGAATAGATACGGAGAAAGAATACAAACCTGATGCACTCCTTTCTTAATTTTAAACCATGTAATGTTCCCTATACTTGGACCAAGAGGCAGTAGTCAGAACAGAGCAGGGTAACACTGCATGGTTCAAAATTGGGAAGGGTGTGCGCCAGGGATGCATCCTGTCTCCATACCTTTTCAACATGTATGCAGAGCAGATTATCCGAGAGGCTGGGCTCTATGAGGAGAAGTGTGGCGTCAGGATTGGTGGAAGATCTATTAACAATCTGTGTTATGCAGATGACACAACCCTGCTTGCTGAAACTGAGGAAGACCTCATGCACTTGCTGCGAAGGCTCAAAGACTGCAGCCTTCAGTATGGACTGAGGCTCAATGTCAAGAAGACAAAGATTCTCACCACTGGACCAATTGGCAGCGTCAGGATGGATGACGAAGAGATTGAGAGTGTTCACAGCTTCAGTTTGCTCGGCTCCACAGTCAACACTCTTGGCACCAGCAGTCAGGAAATCAAAAAGCGTATCGCGATGGGAAAGTCTGCTGTTAGGGACCTCTCTAAAGTACTCAGGAGCAACAGTGTCTCTCTGGAGACTAAGGTGCGCCTGATACAGGACATGGTATTTGCAATCGCTTGTTATGCATCAGAGAGTTGGACAATGACTAGGGAGGACAGAAGGAGAGTGGATGCTTTTGAGCTGTGGTGCTGGAGAAGGGTACTGAATGTACCATGGATTGCCAGGAAAACAAACAGATTCATCTTGGAGAGGATTAAACCAAGCTACTCCTTGGAGGCAAGGATTCTGGGGCTTCGTCTGACATACTTTGGACATGTTGCCAGGAGGGACGGGTCCTTGGAGAGGGACATCATGCTTGGGAGGTTGGAGGGACGGCGCAGGAGGGGAAGACCCTCTATGAGATGGATTGATTCGGTGACTGGGGTAATCGGGATGGGTGTGTCAGAGGCGGTGCGGTTGGCGCAGGATAGAGCAGGGTTTAGGGCTGTTGTGCATAGGGTCGCTATGAGTCAAAAACGACTCGATGGCACATAACAACAACAACAACAATGTTCCCTTGCTCTGTTCTCACACAACCACTTGTTCTACGTATAGGTTTCCCATGAGCATAATTGTTCTGGGATTCCCATTCTTCTCCATGTGATCCATAATTTGTTATTATCCACACAGTCAAATGCCTTTGTATAGTCAATAAAGTATAAATGAACATTTTTTGATATTATTTTCATCCAGGATCCATCAGACATCAATAATGACAGAGTAGACACAATATATATTTGCTGAATTAGAGAAGTGGTATAATACAGTGAAAAATGTTTTGTCTTTGAACAGGCATGCCACTTCTTAGTATGTTATCTTGCAAAATTCACTTGACTCATGTAAAATTTAGCTCCTTTATCTGCTCTATAAGAATTGTGGGGGGAACTTGTTGTGTGTCTTTGAGTCAAAACTGACTCATAGTTGATGCTCTGGCAGGTTGAGGCATTAAATTGCAAGAGAAGGATTGCCCATCTTTTTGTCACAGAGCACCTGGTAGATTTGAACACCATGCCTTAAGGTTAGCAGTGGACCATCTAGCAGCCACTAGATGACTGGAGCTCCCTGGCAGGACTAATAAATTGCCCCAAATATTTATTTGTTCTCTTATTATTCTACAACAGTGGTCAGCAAACTTTTCCTTAAGGGGCCAGATCGTAAATATCTTAGGCTTTACGACCATGCAGAATCTGTTGCAACTTCTTTTTTAATTTTACATTGATATGTGTACAAAGTTTGTATACATTGTGTTTCACACTATCCTTGATTCACATTGTGTTTCAAACAATCATTCTCATTCTTTGTTTACAAAACCAATCATTAAACCATGCCCTTCATTACCCTGTCTTACCAGATCCCCACAAGGTCTTTCTCATTTCCTTTACCACCTCCCTTCCTCCACTCACCAAATAGTGTGACTCTATGATTTGCCCCCTGCCCACCCTCACTCTGTTCCCACCACTTCACCCACTAGATCTCCATACACGTTATACTAGTTATCTTACTGTTTTTACAATAATGGTCCTATGCAGTATTTATCCTAATGAGATTGCTTTAGTTCACTCAGCACAATGCCCTCCAGTGTCTCCCAAGTTATATAGTAATTTTCAAAATCATTGCTCCTGAGTGCTGCATAGTTTTCCATCCTGTGATCATCACAATTTCTCAATCCATTCAATTGTGGTTGAACATTTAGGCTGTTTCCATATTCTTGTGATTGTGAATAACACTACTATGAACACTGATGTACAAATCTCCATTTGTGTCTCAGTTCTAATTTCCTGAGGGTAAATTCCTAGGAGTGGAATAGCTGGATCATATGGAATTTGTTTCACTTTTTGAAGATATGCTAGACTACCTTCCAGAGTGGTTGTACTGTTTTACAATTTCCCCAATAGTGTATGAGAGTTCCTATCTCTACATTCTCTCCAACTTTAATGTCCTATTAAAATTTGACACTGCTACTGAGAAGAGATTGTATCTCATTGTGGTCTGAGGAGAGATTGTATCTCATTGTGGTTTTGATTTGTACCTTTTTTATTACCGGTGATTTTGAACATTTCTTCACATACCTGTTGGCTATCTAAATGTCTTTCTCCATGAAAAATCTTTGCATGTCTCTTGCCCATTTTGTAATCGGGTTATCAGTCTTTTTCTTATAGAGGCCCTATAGGATTCTATAAACTTTTGTTATGAGACCTTTGTCTGATATGGTATTACCAAACACTTTTTCTTAGTCAATATGTTTTCTTTTCACCCTATTGGGAAAAGATTTTGATGTGCACAGGGATTTAATCTTTAGAAGGTCCCATTTATCATTTTTACCCTCTCCTGGTTGTGTATTTCTGGCTGTATTTGACAGCCTCTTTAGAACACAGACATGGCCTTATAATCTTAATCCTAGTTTGCCTCTTATGAACTTTATGGTATGGGGCTTTACTTCCAGGTCTCTGATTTACCTTCATTTGATTTTTGTATACACTGAGAGGTGTACATCCTGTTTCATCTTTCTGCAGGTAACAGTCCAGTTTTGATGGCATCATTTGTGAAGAGGTTGTCATTTCCCCATTTGATAGGAAATAATTTCCCCATTTGATAGGAGATTATTCCTTGTTGAATATCAGTTGACCATAGATAGATGGGTTAATTTCTGGGTTCTCAATTCTGTTCCATTGGTCTCTGTTGCTGTCATTGTACCAGCAGCACACCATTTTGGTATGCTGCATAGTAGCTTTTGAAATCAAGACGTGCTATGCCTCCCACTTTATTCTTGTTTTTTTGCAAGTGTTTTGCTTATTCAGGACCTCTTTCCTCTCCAAATAAACTTGAGAAATGCCTTTTATATCTCCTTGAAAAAATGAAATTGGTATATATACTGGGATTGCATTAAACATGTAGATTGCTTTTGGTAGGAGTGACATTTTCACAATATTGAGTCTTCCTATCCATGAACAGGGAACATTTTTCCATTTATTTAGGTCTTTTATTGTGTCTCACTGAAATGTTCTGTAGTTTTCTTTGTACAGGTCTTTTGCATCTCTAGTTAGGTTCACTCCCAAGTATCTCAATTTGTGGTTGGCTATTGCAAATGGCATTACTTTCTTATTTTCCTTCTCTGTTTCCTTTACCCTACAGACTTGTATATGTTGATCTTGTATCCTGTAATTCTACTAAATTGGTCTATAAGCTCTAATAGATTTTGTTGAATCCATGGGGTTTTCTGTGTACACGATCATATCATCAACATATAGTGGCAGTTTCACTATTTCTTTGCCGATCTGGACTACTTTTATAGCCTTCTCTTCTCATATTGCCCTAGCTATCACTTCCAATATAATATTGAATAAGTTTTGTGACAGTTGCCATCCTTATCTGGATCCTGTACACAAGGAATCTTTGAGAATGATATTGGCACTTGGTTTTGCATATATACTTGTCACAATGTTGAGGAAATTCCCTTCTGTTCCTATTTTTCTGAGTGTTTTAATCAGGAAGGGGTGTTGGTTTTGGCAAATGCTTTTACCTGCATCAGTTGCTAGATCATGTGATTCTTGTTATTTGCTTTGTTAATGTGGTGAGTTATATTGATTGTTTTTATGTTGAACTATCCTTACATAATTTTTATGAATCCCACTTTCTCATGATGAATTATTCTTTTGATGTGCCATTGGATTCTATTGGTCAGGATTTTGTTAAGGATTTTTTCACCTATATCCACAAAAGATAGTGATCTATCATTTTGGTTTTTGGTGATATCTTTCCCTGGTTTGGGTATTAGAGTTACACTTGATTGATGGAATGACTCTGGGAGTGTTCCTTTATTTTCTATTTTTTTAAATACTTTAAGTAGAATTGATGCTTGGTCTTCTCTGAATCTATGGCAGAATTCACTCATCAAAACATCTGGTCCAGGCCCTTTTTGTCTGGGGGAGTCTTTTGATGACCTGCTCAATTTCTTCTTTTGTGATGGATCTGTTCAAGTGTTCTAAATCTGTCCATGTCGATCTAGGTAGGGCAGGAATTTCAATTAATTTTCCCATTTCTTTTGGGTTTTCAAATTTATCAGAGTATAGATTTTCATAATGTTCCAATATTATAGATTTCATTTCGTGTGATTCTGTTGTAATATTACTTCTATAATTAATTCATGAGGTTTTTTGTCTTCTTTTTTTATTGTTGTTGTTGCTGTTATGTGCCATCGAGTTGTTTTTGACTCATAGCGACCCTATGCACAACAGCCCTAAACCCTGCTCTATCCTGTGCCAACCTCACTGCCTCTGATACACCCATCCCGATTACCCCAGTC
>NW_006399766.1:13200085-13206957 GCF_000299155.1 Elephantulus edwardii | reverse complement strand
TGATTCTTCTTCTCTGTTCCCAACTTTTGCATTCCAGTCACCCATTATTATCAATGCATCTTGATTGCATGTTTGATCTATCTCTGACTGTAAAAGTTGCAACTTTTTGAGAGACGTAGACATTATATAAATGGAAAAGAATGACTGTTCTAATAAAACTTTATTTATCATAAAATGCCATTTGCTCTCAAGTTACAGTTTGCTGACCCCTACACATGGGTTGCCATGAGTCCAAACAAATTCATAGGCTGCTGAGAACTACAGCATACCTGGATAGATGGCTTGACTGCTCAATCAAAGCCCACAATTTTTTTTCTTTTATGTAGATTGAACCAATGACCTATCAATAAAAATAACATGTGTGATTTTTTGTTTGTATATCCTTAAAACATAAAACTAAATCTTGCCCTCACTTTTCCACATTCACTGGGTGGTGCAATTGTTAAGTGCTTGACCCTTTACCTACAGGTTAGTGGCTTGGACTCACCGAGTGGCTTGACAGGAGAAAGACTCAACAATTTGCTTTTTAAAAAAATTACAGTAGAGAAAATCATGTGGAGTAGTTATATGTTATCACATGGGGCCACTAAGTTGACATTTACTTGATAGCACTCCCCAAGAACAATAACAGTGACTGATACACATATTTTATAGCAAAATCTGAGATCATGAGATAGAAGATGTATATTAAAGACAGTAGATCAACAACACAGTAGCAGCCTGGATATTCAACATGACATAAGAAAAATCCAGTTGGTTTGAAAAGCTTACCAGCATTCATTCATCTAAAGTTGAATTTTTTTTTCTCTCCCCATTTGGAACAAAGAAAAGGAAAGAAGAACAAAAAATCCATAGAAACAATTAGTTTGTAGGTCTAATAAGCTTCATTATGAACTTCAGCCTTCTGACCCTGAGACCACAAGAACCAGATGTTACCAGGCCACACCACTGCTGACCACCCTAAAAGGGATCACAGTGTAGAAGGTTATGGACAGGGCAAGTGAAAAATGTGGAAGCCCAAAAATGTAAACATTGCCATACTTACTGGTCTAATAGAGACTAGTGGAATACTTAAGACTATGGTCTTAGTCACTCTTCGAATCTGGAGCAAAACTCACTCTCATTCCTCCTTCCTATCTCTCACCCATCCCTATCATCTCAGTCCTTCTCCCTTCTTGTCCCTCTACTCCTCACTCCTGGTGCCAAAATCTATACAGTGAATAATAACATCATGGAGACACTCACTTCTTAAAACACTCAAACCACAGAAGATCAAATTGGTGACAGTTGTTCAGGCAGAAAGTAAGAAACAGGATGTAAAGATGACTGGAAACAAGAATCATCGGGAGAAAATGTAAAAATCACTGGTAATGTGGGGACTATAATTAACATAAAACAAAATGTGTATAAATCATTGAGTAGAAAAACCATTTGTTCTGTAGGCTTTCGCTCAAATTACAATTTAAAAATAAAAACCTCAATTGTCTTTGAGTTTATTCCAACTCATGAAGATCCTATATGTCAGAGGAAAACTGTGTTCATAGAGTTTTTAATGGCTGCGTTTTCAGAAGTAGATCATCAAGGATTCTTCCAAAATGACTCTTGGTGGATTTGAACTTCCCAATTTTCAGTTAGGAGCTGAGTTAATTAAACACTCAGGAACATCTTATGGTACTGACAACAGTCCTACTTTGGCCTTTCCTTAAGTCACTGAAGGTATTGGGTCTTCTATGCTGCAACACGCTAACCCATAAAATTATCGTAACCATTTGCCAGGTTACTGCGATTACTCAACAAGATAATATAAGAACACTTAGCAAAGTAGTTAAACTCATTGCTATCGAGTTGGAACTGACTCATTGCTGACCTTACTTCCAGCAGGTTTTTGGAAGCTCTCTGGTGGCTTAGAGATAAGGCGTTGTGCTGTCAGCCTGAAGGCATCTCTTCCCATGCAGTTGACAGTCTCCAAAAGCCCTCTGGAGAGTCAGCTATGAGTCAGTTCCTACTTGATGACACATAACAAGAACAACATAAGCAGCACAGGGGAAGCTCGCCCATCTGTCTCCCACAAAGCTCCTGGTGGATCCAAACTACCAGAAAGACCCTACCTTTGGCTTAATAGTGCAAAGTATATAGCATTTTTCATTTATTCCTGCTGTTAATTACTTAATTACTTCATTCCTTCTATCTATCTATCTATCTATCTGTCTGTCTATCTATCTATCTATCTATCTATCTATCTATCTATCTATCTATCCTTTCTTCTTTGAAATATTTAAATAGTTTATTCTACTCTGAGTTTAGATCCCTCTAGACCTAAAACTTGGCCAGGCCTGACAACCTTGGAAAAAAGATTCCATAACTCAACTTTTGTCATGGGTTTGACAATTCTCCACTCCTGGGAAAAGATAATTTAAAAACAAATTACTAGCTTGTCTTCTTTTTCTGAACAAGACATTTTTTTTTTAAATGGATTTGAGGCACTTTTTTTTTTTTTGCATTCTTAACAAGTTGGAGCTTTGGTGGTGTACATGTTGAGCAGTTAATCAAAAAGGTGATAACTCAAAATCCACCAGCAGCTCTGAGGGAGAAAAAGAGGAATGGTCTACTCCCATTTAGATTTACATCTTCGGAACCCTGATGGAGGGTCACCATAAGTCATAATCAACTCAAAGGTAGAGGATTCGGTTTCACTTAACAAGCTGGTTGTGGCAAGTCCTATGGTGGTGATTCTTACTTGGGAGAAATATTGCTTTCCAGAAAGATTTGAAAATGTTAAGTGACATTTTCGATTGTCATAAATGGGGGGAAATGGGGGAACAACTGATGTTACTAAGTGCCCTACAATTTATAGGAGACCACCCTACATTGAAGTTAATACTGCTAAGATTGAGAGCCCATGTCCTGAAGGTACACAATAGCCTCCCAAGGAAGTATCTTAAAACAAGGAGATTTAACATAATTAGTGATTCATTTATATAGGGCTTATTCCTCAAAATCTATCTGCTTTGAATGTGCCTGACATTCTGGTTCTCTTTATCATCCTCTTTTCATAATTATCCATCTCCAACCGAACTAGAGAAAAGGAACTCTCCTAAGATATCTTGAATCTCACCTTGGCTTAAGCCATTTATTTAGGGCTCAGCAAACAACAAAGCAGAGTGGACAAGATCTATAACCTAGGTTCTAAACAACCTAGACCTAGGTTCTAAAGAACCTTCAGTCACCTACAAGTTGTGTGTGACTTTAGGAAAGAGTTATTATGTAACTAGCCAGCTGTCTGTCATGTATCTTACCTTTTAGTGCCTTGCATTCCTGGAATTTTTTATTTTAAAATTTCATTATATAAAAAATAAAAATGTAGAATATATGATATGATATGATTTAAAAATACTTTTAAGCATACAAATATGTATGACATTATGATAAAATCTTATAGGGAATGTTAATGGAAATGTGACTCCTGGAGGGAACATAACATTAAATGTCTGATAGAAAATGTGTACATTTTAATGGGCTAAAGAGGATACCAAAATGTTATAGTACTTAAAATCCATTGAAGAAGTTAGAGGAGTGTAAGAGTTTAATTTTAAGGGAGCTCTGTTGGCTTAGTGGCAAAGAAGCTGCACTGCAATCCCAAAGGTGTGCAGTTCAAATCTACCAGATCCTCCGCTGGATGCTCCTGGAGAGGGAGAGGCAATCTCCTCCTGTGCCAGTTGGATCTGATTTGATGGTACACAACAAGAAAAATAAAATTTAAAAAATAGTTTCATTTTAAACTATCAATAGTTACAAGATGACGAAAACACACCATTTGCATCTATTTGAACTTTTAATGAAAAATTCTAAATGTCAGTTTAAAAAATGTGCAAGTGGGTAGAGTACAAAGTTTGAGGAGTTATACTAGTGCTAAATCCTCTGCGTACTTTTTCACTTGATGGAAAAACAGAAGAGGGGGGAAAAACAGTCATATAGAGATGTGATTTAAAATGTAGCAGCAAGTCCAACCACAGAAGACTGTTTTGTCCAGTCCCCACTCACCCTGCCAGCTAGCTTCCAAATGGGTTTCTCCCCCTCCTTGTTCTAAAAGTTCTTCATGCTCTTCTAGCCTTCCTTTCAAGCTAATACCTATTTTCTCCACCCCCTTTTTATCAAATAATGACTCACTTAGTCATCACTGCAGGTCTCCTGGACTCTTACAACCTGCTCATGACTCAACCTGCTTTTAGCAAGTGGGCCTCCACATACAATCCACTATTATCAGCAGAACTTTGAAAAGCATATGAGAAGAAAAATGAAAGTTTAAAAACAGAGCTTTAGGGTAGGCTTATATGCACACAAGCACATATACCCCCCACCAGGCTGTACTCTTAGAGGAACTGTTTTCACAACACTAAGGACATGATTGGGGAAACAGACAAGTCAACCAAATGAATTAGATATTTTTTTTAATCCTCAAATCTGTATTTTTATTACTCCTATACTTGCTTTTATTTTTTATATTTTTATTGCATAGTCTTTCCACTTAATTTCCCCTCATTCATTCACTGTTGCACATTTTCCTCCCTGCCCACCCCTCCTCCCAGTTTTTCTCTTTGAAAAGAAAAAAAATTATTTCATTGTTATACAATCCCTCCCCCCAAGTCCACAGTCCACTTTACTATGCATTTCTTTCTCTGTAATCTTGTCATGAAAATAATACCTAATCCTATATTTCTTTTAAACAGTTCTCTCCCTCACCTGTTTCAATGCAGTATACATCATTTATCCCCTTTTTTCTTAGGATTTTTTTTGTTGTTACGTACAAAATAAGAAAACCTGGCTCTTCTAAATGCAACCTTTTGTCTTTTTGTTTGTTTGTTTCAAGCAAACTGTGAAGCCTGTATGTGTTAACAGGCACCAAGGAGTAATTCCATATGCGCATACACAACACATAGGGAAGTGGGATTGTAGCTTTGAAAAGAAGTGAAAGGGTGTTGCTGAGACCTGTATTTTCACATTGAAATCAGAGAATGCAATCTTAAAATAGAAATGGCAATAAACAAAATAGATCACTGTCATTCAGATTAGTTTGCAAAGTGTATTTCTTCTCTGGACTCCAACCTGGTAAATGTGCTTTGCTCCGCTGGAAGTCTACAGCCACTATGTGATTCTCCCCTGGCTGGCAACAGTTTTTGTACACTTGGAGGACAAGCCAAGGAAGGAAATATTTCACTAAGCATTTGGTTAAGGCCAATTTTCAGATAGTCACTTGCATTCCTGCTGATCTATTAGTCATTTTCTTAACCAGTCGTGATCTCAGTTTCTCTTAAATATAAAATAATAATAATGCTATACACGCTACTGATAGAAGAAACAAGTTTTGAGAATTCATTCAAACACTGTTTTTAAGTTATTTCGAGTATTACCAACACACTAAACAAATGTAGTTTTTACTATTATTAGTGCTGTTTATGCTATTATTTCTTTCCAAGATTACCTATTTCATGGTCAGAGAGCTATTAGAAATAAACCTAGAACCTCTAGTGGATTTTCAGAGGAGTTTGACTGTCTTTCTCCATTGACTTTTTGGTGACTTTGAACTGTAGAGAGCTGTGGCCTCTGTCTGAGCAGCACAACTCTCTGGGAGCTACCAGATTTCCCCTGAAATAAACGTAATGAAAAAAGAAAATAAAAAAGTTTTATAATCATAGAAAAAGTAATACATCTCAATAATTTTCTTTTCAGTCCTACCCTATCACCACCCATCTACTCACTAATGCCATATATCTGTAGCCTTTCAGATAATTGAGGAGTGCTACATTTTCTTCTTCTCTGGGCTAAAAGAAGGCCAATCAATTGAGAAGATCTTAAATAAGAGGAAAAGCACAATACCAGTGAACCTTCTATTATCAAGATTATTGTTTACTTGACTGATGGCTACTGTCCCCTCTGGAAGTTGTTAACACATGGAAATGATATTGGTTGAGTCTGTAAAAGTGAAAGAAAACATTTGAGTTTTCTCTTTTATTCCCAGTACAAGTCAAACCTTAATACCTTTTTGATGTACTCATGAATAAGTGCATGAAAATCTGTTACTTTTTCCTAAGCATGATGGCCTAAAGTGCCTAACTCTAGTGTCATGCCTCCAGCATGACGAACCCCAGGATTCTAAAGCTTGATTCCAACCTATTCTGAAACTTTTCCTCTCTAGTCTTCCAGGAGGGGATTTTGCAAACTTAAGGGAACTGGTGGCCCCCTGCAGCTAAAGTGATGCCAAAAGGAATTTTATTTTTTTTTCTCCAAGAGAAATGGGCTGGTGGAGATCAGGAAGTCTGACCCTAAATTCTCTATGAGACACAAATGGTAAGTTGAGCTTCTCATTTGCTTAATAAGTATTAATGTTGCATCCTCAACCCCACATCAGGTAACTTTAAAAACAGACTAAATCATTCAAATCAAAGAAACCTTCTGTGGGCCTGACTAGAATGGAGGTGATTTCTGCATTTTGTTGACTTTGCTTTTGTTTTGTTTGGGAGTTTTGTTTTGCTTTGTGGCTTGGTTGGAGGAATTTTTTTTCTTGTTTGTTTTGATTATATACACTTTCTCATTACAATTTCTGTGAGCATATAAATTTGGACATACCTCAAGCTTCTTAAATTATGAGACTAGGTCAGAGGTAAGAGGTTAGTACCCTCAACCCCACACTAGCCTCAGTTCTTGGCTACCTCAGCTTGGTCAGGCTCATCCAGCTCAAAATTGTTCCTTTTGTCAAAGATATCTTTCCCTTGTTAAACATTTGTTATTGATGACAAGAATGTGTACATAATAATGTGAACCTTTGTTGTCTTTGAGTCTTGTAAACTTCTCCATCTAAGTTCTTAAATCTTCTA
>NW_006399766.1:13198168-13199535 GCF_000299155.1 Elephantulus edwardii | reverse complement strand
TGTTGATTATGGAGTACTCCAGTGGATAGTACAGAGCCTAGATAGTTAATGCACACTCAGTAACTATTTGGGGAAGGAAATTTAAAGAAGAGCATAGAGAGCGCTAGTGGCTTAATGGTGAGGAGTTGTGCTGCCAACCCAAAGGCACATGGTTTGAATCCACCAGCTCCTTGGGTGAAAGATGCACTATCTTTTCCCATGCAATTTACTGCCTCTGAAAGGTTGATGGGTGCATAACAACAGCAAAGAAGAAAGAAATTAAAGAGGGGAGTAAGAAACATGAAAGAAGAAAGGAGGTTTCTCAGAAAAAAAACCATATAAAGGAATATTTATACAGTCAGATATTCTAGACACTTAAAATATTTGAGTTTCAGGAAGAGATCACTAGTATCCAAACTCTCTGCATTCATACAGGAGATTATTTAGTTAAGCATCACTCCCTTTTTGGTAATGGTAATGTCCAGGTTACATATGTTCAGGTTCACTGTTTCCACCTGAGCTATCAATATGTTACTTAAGATATTTACCTGGAATAATTTTGTTTCCAGAGCAGCCAAACAACTGGTCAATTTTCAAACGAAAGAGAATTCAATTAACCTATCTGTATTCTCTTCTTCTACTTTCCCTCTGTGTACATGACACTTAGAGAAATCTTCCTGTATAACAGTTTCTCTTGTCTGTTTACACCCAAGAAAATAATTCTTGTGGAATTGTGACTAGAGGATACTGAGAAAAAATGATGAAGTTTAATATACTCTGCTTGGATTGGGAGGAATAAAAGATAAAAATCACAATTCAAAGTGGAAAATTTTCAACAAGCTGTACTCAAATCACATTCAACCTAGTTTCTTAATCTTTCTACACCTGAAATTCTATACAATACCCACAGAGAGTATGAATGATCCTCTTATGCTCCTGAAGGAACCTCAGTGGATTAAGATTAAATGATGGCCCTAGATGCAACACTCAAGAAATGTGGTCTCAGGACCTTGGAAAGGCTTCAGAAATCAAAGTTGAAATTAAGAAGGTTCTTAACCCATCCTTCAGAAATCAGATACACTGGTCTGAACACTGGTCTATCTAACTTGCAAGGGTTTTGCCATATAATTGTCATAGTAGTAGTAGAAGTGGTGGTTGTGGTGGTAGCCACAGAGACAATTGTTAACATTTATTGAACCCTCATTCTCTGGTGAATGCTACAATAAAGCCTTTCTGTGGACGATCTTGCTTATTCCGAAATAATTTTATCTATACCCAAACCATAACTATGAGAGCAACTCCATTTTTCCTCACCTTTTCATCTCCAGAATAATATATCATATGATCATCTGACTCAAAATGACCGATGCCAGTGCATCTCATCTCTC
>NW_006399766.1:13158216-13196743 GCF_000299155.1 Elephantulus edwardii | reverse complement strand
CAATGCGATTGGCACAGGATAGAGCAGGGTTTAGGGCTGTTGTACATAGGGTAGCTATGACTCGCAAATGACTCGACGGCATATAACAACAACAACAACATACCCAAACCAATCCTATTAAGTAAGTAGTAATGTGTTTATTTGGTAGCTGATGAAAGTGAAAGGAAAAAAGACTGTCTTTGTCATGGTTACTAACAGGTCTCTTCAGAGGAAATTTAGCCAGCCTGTAATTATAGATCAGACATTTCAGCATGAACCGAATTTTGGTATGTACCAAACACAAATAAAACCATTTCTGTAGCTCTCTTCAAATCATATTCTAACACATCAAATAGAAAATACTAGGGGGAAAGGTGGGACATCAAGTGAAAAGTCAGATTGAAATTAATGGATTGAAGCTCAACAGTAACTAAACAAAGATTCTCACCACTGGGTCAAATGATAGACAGTGAAGAGATTGAGATTGTTGACAGTTTTCGTTTGCTTGGCTCCACAATCAACAATCTTGGTACCAGCAACCAGGAAATCAAAAGACAAATTGCATTGGGAAAGTCTGCTGTCAGGGACCTCTCCAGAGTACTGAAGAGCAACAGTGTCAGTCTGGAGACTAAGTTGCTCCTGATCCAGAAGACTGTGACTTTCGCAGTTACTTCCTATACATCAGAAAGCTGAAACAGGGTTGATAGGAAGAGAATTGATGCCTTCTAGCTGTGGTGCTGGAGAACAGTATTGAATATACCATGGACTGCCAGGAAGACAAACAGGTTCTTCCTGGAGAGGGTGAAACCAGGCTGCTCCTTGGAGGCAAGGATATGAAGCTTCATTTGACATACTTTGGGCACGTTGCAAGGAGGGACCAGTTCTTGGTGAGGAACAGTGCAAGAGAGGAAGACCCTCGGCAGGATGGATTGATTCAATGACCAGGGTAATGAGGGTAGGTGTGTTGAAGGCAATAAGATTGGCACAGGATAGAGCAGGGTTTAGGGCTGTTGAACATAGGGTCGCTAAGAGTCACAAGTGACTCGATGGCACATAACAACAACTGCCTATCCAACCTGACCAATCCCTAGTTTTACAAACAGATCAATAAATATTTTTTTAATTTGTTTAAGTATGTGTGTGGGTACCGTTAAATCAGATCTAACTTTGTAGTAGTAGTAGGAGTAGGAGTAGTAGCAGTAGTTTACTGTCAAATTGGATCTGACTGGTACAGGAGGAGATTGTCCCTCCTCCAGCAGAGCATCTGGTGGATTCAAACTACGCACATGTGGGATTACAGTGCAGCTTCTTGCCACTAGGCCACCAGAGCTTGCCTATAAATAGTTTCGAGATGTGAGATATATATATATATTCTATTGATTGTTACTTCTTTTGAAATATCAAGTTAATCTAGTTATAACTGAGAATAATAAGGTAGGAATTAGGTAAGGACTTGATCTCTACAAACTCTGTGACCTTTTGTCCTTTTATTAAAATCAATATAATTTTTACTTAGGCCAGGTGCCAAAATTGCCTTCTAAATTGGGAACAATATAAGATTAGCACCCCGTCCTTTAAAATATTCAGAGTCAGTGAAAGAGCACGATTGTTGGCAGGGTAATAATTGGCCTAATTAAGGACAAGAAGGGGAAGGAAACAAACATTTATTGACCACCTGCATCTTATTTTACTAGATTCATCCACATACATTATCTCATTATGATGAAAATACATATCTCACAATGACAATAGGATTAAATGAGTCCACCTATGTGAAAGTACTCGGAGAGAAGCAGACAAAGGGACAGGCCATTGTTAATCATGTACAGTGTTCTAGGTCTTATGTTATATATTATCACATGTATTATTTATTTTAATTTTTAAAACAAATCTGCATGCTTGGTCTTGCAATTCTAGCTCTTATACATAAGAAAATTAAGTTTTGTGCAATCTTACCTACTAACTTGAAAAATACAGCTATTAGGTGCCGGAGTTAGACTGCAGACTCTGAATTGAATTAATTCTACATCAATATCTTTGTCAATTAAAGGATAACAAAAACCTTTTCAATAGTATTTCAGCATATCATAGGGGGAAAGAATAAGAAAAACACTTAACGTTCATTCCTGCGTTCATTCTACAAATACACACAGCATCCTCTGTGCCAGGTATTGTGCCAAATTATTTCCATTAATTATTTCAGTAAATCTTTCCAACACACCTAGGACACAGATACCGGGAAGTATCTCTCTGGTTATAGATGTACTTGAAGAGGTTAGACTGATTTGGTCAACATCCTTGAGTCAGGAAATAGCAGAATCTGCATTCACAATTAGGTTTGCTTGTCTTCAAAGCCTGCATACACTCATTCTAGAATATCATTCTGCTTGTGGAAGCAAAGTATTCCCCTCTGGAAAAAATGTATTCTATTAGATAGACCATCCTAGACAGCACTAAGAAGCCTGAAGTAGTGGTTGCCAGCATAAGGGTCTTAGTAAGTAGGCTTAAATCTATAGCCTAGGGAAGAGAGTCTCTCTGTAACCTAAGGAAAAAAGAAAATAACTTGATGTTCATTAGTCTGAAAGTGGACAAAACCACAAGTAACCATCAAGTTTAGCACCCTCCTACACGCAACAGCATTTCTGAATTTCCTGCCTAATTTCATATTACACATATGTAATATTGTTATGTGCATATGCAAAATCAACTCCACTACTAGAGATAGAACACCAAAGCCCTTTCAGTTAGAGGGTGATACAAGCAAAGATACTGCAGAAAGAATGGACTTGAAGGATCTCATAGGATGATTATTTTCAAATCATGACTTTTTTTCAATATCAGTCCTGTATCATTCCCCTCAGCAACATACTTGGTTAACCTTATTAATGGATAGGCTAACAGGTGTAGCATCAAGTGGGCAAGTCTTAGTACCCTCCCTCCCTCCCTTCCTTCCTTCCTTCCTTCCTTCCTTCCTTCCTTAGTGTAAGTGGTCAGTCCCCTCTCTAGACATGTTGTTGTTTATGCTGTCGTGTTGCTTGTGACTCATAGCAATCTTATGTGTAATAGCTCTGAACTCTGCCAATCCTGAGCCAATCTCACTATCTCTGACACACCTACTCCTGTTACGCCAGTTATTGTGTCAATCTGTCTCATCTGGGGTCTTCTTCTCCTGTGTTACCCCTCCACCCTTTCAAGCATGATGTCCTTCACCAAAAACTATCCCTCCTAGCCACATGTCAAAGACAGAGCTTCAAAATTCTGGCCTCCAAGGAAAAACCTGCTGTCACCCTCACCAGAAGACTTATTTGTTCTATTTACAGTCTGTGGTATAGTCAATACTCTTCTCCAGCACCATAGCTCAAAGGAATTGATTCTTCTATCATTCTTAGACATTGTTCAGCTCTCTGATGCATAGCAAATAATTATGAAGAACATGACTTGTATCAGGTGCACTTTAGACTCTATACTGACATTGTTGCTCCTCAGTACTCTGGAGAGGTCCCTGGCAGCAGACTTTTAAAAAAATTATTATTATTAATTTCAATGAAAATTTACAGAGATTTTGGATTTCCATTCATTCATTGTTACTCTTTTCCCCTCAGTACACTCTTCTCTTTGAAAAAAATTCCTTCATTCTTTTACAATCCCTCCCCCCAGGTCCACCCCAACTATGCAGCCTTTGTTGTTGACTCCTATCATTACAATAATAACAAATCACATATCCCTTTTAAATAGTTTTCTCCCTCATCTGTTTCAATGCAGCAAACATTATTTATCCCATCCTTCTCAGTCTCCCCCTGAACCCTGATGTCAGTCTTGTTTTGTCCTTTTGTGACTGAGATATTTCACTCAGGATAATGTCCTCCAGGGTCACCCATTTTGAATAATATTGCACGAGTTTCTTGTTTTTCAATGCAGTGTAGTACCCCAGAGCTTCTCTATCCATTCATTTGTTGATGGGCACTTAGGTTGTTTCCAAATCCTTGCTATTGTGAACAGAGCTGCGATAAACATGGCTGTGCATATATCTGCTTGGATGTCACTTATGGTCTCTTTGGGGTATATTCCCAGTAAGGTAATTGCTGGGTCAAATGGTATTTTATTTGCAACTTTTTGAGAAAGCGCCACATCACTTTCCACAGTGGTTGTACAATTTTACACTCCCACCAACAGTGAATAAGGGTTCCAGTTTCTCCACAACCTCACCAGCATTTGTTGCTTGCTGTGCTGTTAAATTTTGCTATTCTGACTTGGGTGAGATGATATCTCATAGTTGTTTTGATTTGCATCTCTCTTAGAGCTAGGGATTTTGAACATTTTTTTCATCAGCTTGTTGGCCATCTGAATGTCTTCTTTGGTGAAGTGTCTATTCATATTCTGTGCCCATTTTTAAATTGGATTGTTTATCTTTATCTTATTGTGGTGCTCAGGTGTTCTATAAATTCTAGATATAGGTCCCTTATCTGACATGTCATTCCCAAATACTTTTCCCAAGTCTGTGGCTTCCGTTTTTACCCTGTTGGAGAAGTTTTTGGATGTGCACAGGGAATGCAGCATTGCATTCTCATCATCAGTATATGAGAGTTCTGATTTCTCCACATCCTCACTGCTGCTGCTGCGGCTGCTCTGTGCCTTAGAGTCAGAACCGACCCACAGCTGACCTTTCAGCAGAATTTTAGAGACAGTAAGTCACACAGCAGGAGATTGCCAATCCTTCTCCTGTAGAGCAGCTGGTGAATTGCTGGTATTAGGGATATTATAGCTAATGTTAGATGGATCTTGGCTGAAAGCAGGGAATACCAGAGGAATGTCTATCTGTGTTTCATTGACTATGCAAAGGCATTTGACTGTGTGGATCATAACAAACTGTGGCTGACTCTGAGAAGAATGGGAATCCCAGAACACTTGATCGTTCTAATGTGAAACTTATACTTGGACCAAGAGGCAGTCGTCAGAACAGAGCAAGGAAACATTGCATGGTTCAAAATTGGGAAAGGTGTACGCCAGGGATGTGTCCTATCTCCATACCTTTTCAACCTGTATGCAGAGCAGATTATCTGAGAGGCTGGGCTCTATGAGGAGAAATGTGGTATCAGGATTGGTGGGAGATGTATCAACAATCTGCGTTATGCAGATGACACAACCCTGCTTGCTGAAAGTGAGGAGGACCTGAAGCGCTTGCTGCAGAGGGTCAAAGAGTGCAGCCCCCAATATGGATTGAGGCTGAATTTCAAGGAGACAAAGATTCTCACCACTGGGCCAATTGGTAGCATCGGGATGGATGGTGAAGAGATTGAGATTGTTCACAGCTTTAGTTTACTTGGCTTCACAGTCAACACTCTTGTCACCAGCAGCCAGGAAATTAAAAGATGTATTACTATGGGAAAGTCTGCTGTTAGGGACCTCTCCAAGTTCTGAAGAGCAATGGTGTCTCTCTGGAGACTAAGGTGTGTCTGATATAGGCCATGGTTTTTGCAATCACTTGTTATGCATCAGAGAGTTGGACAATGACCAGGGAGGATAAAAGGAGAATTGATGCTTTTGAGCTGTGGTGCTGGAGAAGAGTATTGAGGGTACCATGGACTGGTAGGAAAACCAACAAATTCATCCTAGAGAGGGTTAAACCAGGCGGCTCCTTGGAGGCAAGGATTCTGGGGTTTCGTCTGGCATACTTTAGACATGTTGTAAGGAGGGACCGGTCCTTGGTCCATCATGCTTGGTAGGGTGGAGGGCAGGCGCAGGAGGGGAAGGCCCGCTATGAGGTGGATTGATTCAGTGACTGAGGAAATCAGGATGGGTGTGTCAGAGACAGTGTGATTGGCACAAGACAGAGCAGAGTTTAGGGCTGTTGTACATAGGACAAGCGACTCGACGGCACATAAGAACAACAACATCAAAGATAAAATGTTTTGCTTTTATATTAAATCACTTGTCATACACATAATGCTAAAAGGAAAAAGGCAGTGTCTAGTGATTAAATTAATTTTAATATCAATTACATTAATGAAATTTTACTTTTACATACAACCCAGACATTTCTTTCTTATATATTAAACTTCTTGTGTTAATTTCATTGGATTATCTGTATGAAGTCTGATGAGCTATTTTTAGTTCAATAGGAAATGTATTTGGCAAAAGCATGCAAAAAATAGCCTCAATTTCCAGAATGTCCTTAAATTTTAAGCAACTTTAGTATCTCAGTATACTAGTGCTGCTATAACAAAATATTTCATTAGTGGGTGACCTTAAAGAATACTCATTTTTTCATAGATCTGAAGGCTAAGAAGTCAAGTAAGAGTCTTAGTGATGTTGATTGCTTCTGTAATAACGATGATTTTCCTATTTTCTAGTAACTGTCATTATTCTTCATCATTCCTTGGCATTTTCTTAAGCATTCTTGGTAATTTCTTGGTCTTTGTTGGCATAAAAAAAATGTTCTTTATCTTTGTGTTCATTCTACGCTTTTTTAAAGCTCAAAATCATTAGGCTAGTAGAACCAAAAGGGCACTCCACCAACAGCAGTGAACCCAAGGAGGGAGTCAAGTGAAATGCTGCCCCATCAGGAGCAGTGGCTCCAGCAGAGTGGAACAAAATCAAGGTTGTGGCTGATACTCCAACTTTTGTTTTAATAGTCTTATTAAATAGCAGGCCTGCCACTGGTAGGCCACAGTCATGTAAAGAACCCTATCTCCCTCTTACCCATGGGCAAGAAAATTGTCCTCAGATTGGGGAACTTAGAGGGAATAAACTACAGTAACTTGTCTCTTATTCATTATATTTGTGGTAGATTTATTGACTGCCTAGAAGTAGATAAAATACCTCACTCAGTAAACACATTGCCAGTTCCAGTTCTTGAAATCTACAATTTTATCAATAGTAACATAAATATACGGAACTGGCAGGTAGGTACACAAAAACAGAAGCTGCCTCACACATACCAGGAAGAACATCACATAGTATTAGAGAAGCATAAGTCAGGTTCAAACAGCATGAAAAAACAAACAAACAAACAAACAAAAGTCTTCTTCTAAAAAGTAGACCATATTATAGACCCAACAAATACCCTAGAGACAGGAAGGTAAGAGAAACACATAACATGGAATTCTAAAAATTGTTTCTTAAGAAACTACTAATGTTGGAAGAAAGAGTTGAAACCATAAATAAACAAGTACAAGATTTTTTTTAAATTATCACAAAATGGAAAGGATGCAACCAATAAAATAATAGAAACAATAAAAAATTAAAATGCAATCCAAAATAACAAGACCAACATAGAAATTGTCAACATGATGGAGAAACAAAAGAACAGGATAAAAGAAATAGAACAAAGAGTTGGGGGGCAGGAGAGACAATACCATCAATGAAAAACAGAAGAAAAAGATACAAGATGCAAGGAATACGAAAACACATAAATAATGTGTGACGATATGTGTTATTGGAATTCCACCACAGGAAGGGAAAATAAGCACTGAGAAAATGATAGAAGGGGAACCAGAAGAAAGCTTTCTAGGTGTCCTAAATGAGGAAATATAAATTCAAGAAACTCTGTGAACTCCAAACAGATTAGACCTCAAAAGGAAAGTATCAAAACATACCATAGTCAAATTATCCAAAATCAAAGATAAGGATGTAATTAGATTAAATTCTAACTTCTCAACAGAAACCATGCAAGAAATAAGACAATGAGTTGGTGTATATAGAAGGATGAAAGAAAGCAATTGCCAGCCAAGGCTCTTGTTTCCAACAAAGCTGTTCATCAAATATGAAGGAGAAATTTGGTCATTTTCAGAAAGGCAGGAACTTAAAGAATTTGTGAAAACAAGAACTACAAGAAACACTAAAGGAAGTTTTTCACATAACGACAGTATAGGAAAGTGGATAGACCAAAGTAACAAGCAACAAGCACAAAATAGCAATGATAAAACCTGACATGTCAATAATCACACTCAACCTGAATGGCTTAAAGACACTTATTAAGACAAAAAGTGATAATAGATAAAATAACAAAGCCCATCAATATTTTGCCTACTAGGGACATTTAAGAAACAAGGAGAAAGATAGAGCAAAAATCAAAGAAGGAAAAAAATATACTCAACAAATGCCATCTATAAGAAATCTGAAGTGGCAATACTAATATCTGATAAAATAGACATCAGTGGTTGTGTAAGAGGTACCAAGGAGGGTGAGAGCAGAGAGGTAAGGATGATCAGTTGTGTATGGGTATCTTGTGTGTGTTGGTTAATCATAGGGTCACACAATTTTATGGGTGGAGGGAAGGGTGGGTAAAGGATATGGGAAAGATTCGGTGTGAAAAACAATGCATATGAACTTTGTAAGTAAATCAGCATAAAATAAAAATTATATTTAAATTTAAAAAAACTTAAAAAAATAGACAAAGGATGACACTATAATGATTAAAAGCACAATAGATCAAAAGGATATATGCTTAATTAACAAATGCACACCTAATGATAGATCTTTAAGATGCATAAAACAACAATTAACAGACTTGAAAAAATTAAATAGACAATACCATAATAGTAGTAGGAGACTTCAACACTATTCTCATCAAAGGACAGTTCAGTTCAAAAGAAACTTAACAAAGATGCAGAAAAACTATACAGTCAGCCAACTCAACCTCATAGATGTATTCAGGGCACTTCACCCAACAAAAACTCAATTTACTTTCTTCTCAAGTGCACACTGTATATTCTTCAGAATTGACACAAAGCAGTCCTCAACAAATTACAAAACATCAAAATAATACAAAGTATCTTCTCAGACCACAATGCCACAAAGATAAAAATTAACACCAACTTGGAAGCTAAATAACACCTTTCTTTAGTAGTACTAGTTTATATGAGAGATAAAAACTGAAATTAAAAAAATTCCTCAAAACAAATGAAAATGAAAATACATCATATCAAAACCTTTGTGACACAGGTAAGGCAGTCCTCAGGGTTCTGTTCATAGCAGCAAGCAAACAAATTAAAAAAAAAAAGGAAGAAGAAGGAGGTATAAAATAAATTAAAACCAATACTTCCAGCAAATTTAAAAAACAAAAACAACAAAAAAAAAACCAACCCCAAAATAAACACACAAGCTAATCCCATGGCCACAGAAGAAAGGAAATTAAGACCAAAGACTGAAATAAATGGGATAATATTATTCCTCCTTATCCCTTTGTATTTGTCCTCATTTACTGGCTGTTGTCTTTGATAACCTATTTTTGTTCTTTTAATTTTCCTTTATGTCTAAGTTGTGTTTTAATTATGTTGCCATATCCTTTAATCTCAGCTTGTCTGTTGATTTCTTGACCCTTTGGGTTGTTCTTTTTTTACAGGGTTGGTATAGTTTTTCCCTTAATTTTTGTTTACCTTGAAATGTCATACTCTGTTGTCATATTTGTGGTACTATTTTGCCAAGTTATATTTGAGGGACAATTGTTGGCTGGCAATTCTTTGCTTTCAGAGTTTTTTAAAATATCCTCCCATTGCCTTCTTGTCTGAAGGAGTTCTAATGAGAAATTGGAGCTTAGTGTTATTTATTCTTCTTTGCAGGTAACATTTTTATTTCCCTCAACTATTTTCAGTATTCTTTTAAAATAATAGTATTTTTATAAATTTGGTTATGATATGTCTTGGTTATTTTTCTTAGAATCTACACAGTTTGGTGTTGATTGAACTTTTCCCCCTCCAGGATTCTTCAAAGTAATAAATTACCATTTTTAAATTTTTTTAAACACCAAAAATTCTTTCATTTCACACACACACACACCATTTCACCTTTTCTTCCTCCTTCCCCTCCCCGCTCCCAGGCATCCTCACAATGCACTCCTTGTTCCAGATTATTGTCATAATGTCTAATCATATACATATATATGTTGTCATATTTGTGGTACTATTTTGCCAAGTTATATTTGAGGGACAATTGTTGGCTGGCAAGTCTTTGCTTTCAGAGTTTGATAAAATATCCTCCCATTGCCTTCTTGCCTGAAGGAATTCTAATGAGAAATTGAAGCTTAGTATTATTTATTCTTCTTTGCAGGTAACATTTTCATTTCATTTGGTTCTTCCTCTCATCTGATCTAATACCATATTCATTACTTATTCACACTTTTCCCAGTCTCTCTCCAGCATCCCCATGTCTGTCCTATTTTATAACAGTGGTGTTTTACAGTATTTATTCTTTTCTGATTGAGATATTTCACTCAGCATAATTTACTCCAGGCTCCCCATGTTTTATGAGTTCATCGTTTTTCAATGCTATCTAATATTCCACGGAGTGAACGAACCACAGTTTTTCTATCCATTCATTTATTGAGGGGCATTTGGATTGCTTCCATCTCTTTACTATCGGGAATTACATAAAAATAAACATGGGTGTCATGTTTGCCCAATAAACAGAGTAAACATGGGCTTACATCTGTTCGAGTCATGGCTCTGGTGTTTTTAGGGCACATTCCCAGTAATGGAATTGTTGGGTCAAATGATATGTCTATTTCCAACTTTTTGAGACAGTGCCAAACAACTGTCCATAGTGGCCATACCATTTTACTTTCCCACCAGCAGTTAATAAAAGTTCAGATCTCTCTACAACCTTGCCAGCATTTGCTGATTGCTGGCCTGTTGAACTTAGCTATTATTGCTGATGGGAGATGATATCTCAAACTACAGAAGCCCTAATCCACAGCATGAACAGTCTTCCAAGCACAATGAAAAACCTACAATCAGGAGAGAATAATATAAATGCATGGGATCGTCTAAGAATCAAGTCCCTATGCACATCAAAAAACTTCTCCAACAAGTTAAGAATGAAACTCACAGAATGGGGAAAAATATTTGGCAATGACATATTTAATAAGGAACTCATATATAAAATTTGTAGAATATTTCAGCACCTTAACAAGAAAAAGTTAAACAACCCAAATTCAAAATGGGCTCAGAATATGAATAGATACTTCACCAAATAATACATTCAGATGGTAAACAAACACATGAAGAAATGTTCAAAATCCCTAGCTATCCTAGAGATGCATATAAAAACAACTATGAGACATCTCACCTGAGCAACAATAGGAAAGTTCAATAGGCCAGCAAACAATTCTTTTTAAAACTTGTTTAATATGCAATCATTGTTGAACATTTTCCTCCCTCCCCCTCTCCCAGTCCACTTTGTAATGCACTTCTTGTTCCATATTGTTTTCATGCATATAATGCCTAATTATATATTCATTTTGGACAGTTATTTTCTCATATGTTCCAATGCAGTGTTCATTATCTATCCACTCTTTTCCTATTCTCCCTTCCAAACCCCCATGTCAGTCATGCTTTGTAACAGGAGTGTTGTTGTGCAGTACTTGTCCTTTTGTGACAGATAGTTCCAACCCAAATGCCTATCCCGAATAGATAGAAAAACTATGGTATATTCACATAATGGAATATTATGCAGTATTAAAAACCAGTGAACTCATAAAACATTACACCACATGGGTGACTTTAGTGGACATTGAACATTTTGAATGTTTATCTTCTTGTCTTTCATCATTTAAGGACATTTTCTTCCAGCAAAGACTCAACGATTTCCTATGAACTTTTCTTCTTTTACTTTTTTTTTGTCTCTTCCTGTTCTGTATTTTAAACCACACATAAGCTATTACTCTTGATGGTGTCTTACATAATTCTTATTTTAGTTTTATTTCCTCCATTTTGTAATAATTTTTCCTCTAAAAGATTAATATTGATGAATTTGTCTTCCATCTCACTAATTTTGTGGTCCTTTTATTTAATTCTGCTCCCTTGATCTTCTAATGTATTATCTGTTTCTGAAATTTTGTTATCAGTGTTCTAGATTTCAATTTGCTGTATTTGTATGGTTTCTAATTTTATATTTTCATTATTTATTCTTGTATTGTTTGGTTTTTAAAAAAATTTTCTGGAATTTTGCCTGTACTTTCCTTACCTTTCTATGGTTTCCTCAACTTTCTCTCAATCTGTTGGAAACACTTAGCTAATGTTTTTAAAAAATTTCTTATCAAGAATTCCAATGGCATTTCTTCTCAAAAAGATTTTTTATGTTTTTGATCACTTTTCTATGCCATCTTTTCGTGTGTGTGTGTGTGTGTGTGTGTGTGTGTGTGTGTGTGTGTGTGATTTAAAGTTATCTATTTTCTATGAGAGATTGTAGTGTTGTATGTGCTTTATTTCGCCCCTTCACCTGCAGCTCCCCTCCACCTTCTTTTTCCCCCTTTGGACTTTGGTACACATCTTACTAATAATTCTTCTATTTTTATAATAATAGTTTTATGTCATATTTGTCCTTATGAGACTGAGTTAGTTCACTCATAATAATACTCTCCAACCTCTCCCATGTTACATAATATTTTTGTATCCTTGCTCCTGAGTGTTGCATAATATTCCATTGTGTGAACGTACCACAATTTCTCAATCTATTCATTTGTTGATGGACATTTGGGCTGTTTCCATGTTCTTGCTATTGTGACTAACAATGCTTTGAACATTGGTGTACAAATCTCCATTTCTGTCTCTGTTCTGTTTTCTTCAAAGTATATTAGCAGTGGAATAGCAAACTCATATGGAATTTTGATGCTTAGCTTTTGAGGAAATGCCCAACTGCCTTCCAGAGTGGATGTACCATTTTACAATGCCACTACTAACAGTGTATGAAGAGTTCCAGTTTATCTACCTCCTCTCTAATTTATTGCTTGCTGTCCTATTAAACTTAGCCACTGCTACTGGGATGAGATGGTGTTTGATTGTGGTTTAGATTTGCATCTCTCTTATTGCCAGTGAGTTTGAAACAAGAGACCTAAATACATGGTAAAATGTGCCCTGTTCATGGATAGAAAGATTCAATATAGTGAAAATTACAATAATACCAAAAGTGATCTGTTGTTGTTGTTGTTGTTGTTAAGTGTCATTGATGACCCCCCTGTGAACGAAAGTCTTGAACATGAAACTTTCATCTTTTCTTTTCTCCAAGTTCATCGAATTTCCAGAGGCAATCTTTTTTTGGAAAAGGATGTCATTCTTGTTACCAAGCCTGTTTTATTCCAGAGCTCCACAAAAATCAGCCCCAAGGGCCCAAATGCCTTTTTAAATGCGAGGCCAAATTGAATCAGCTCACACCCAGTTGTGAGCAACAGCCACACCCAAGCCTCATCTCCACACCGGAAAACACACATTTGCAGAATCTGGCCATTTCACTCATCTTCCCAGACTGGAAAATAGCCCCAGACTGGTGGCCAAATATCTTTTTAAATACTAGAAAAAATCCAATCAGCTCACACCCAGTTGTGAGCGACAGCCACACCCAAGTCTCAACCCCAAACCAGAAAACATACCTTTGTAAAATCCGGCAGTTCCGTTCATCTTTCCAGCCTGGAAATAGATGTTTATTTTGCTTTGATGTATCTGATTGAGCAAGATGAGTGTGCTACTGTACTTAATCAGTTCTTGGTCTTTAACATTCTGTCTCCTGGTCAGTGTGATAGAGTATGCTGATGTGATAGAGTATGCAGTGTGATAGAGTATGCAGATGTGTAAGAAGTTCTGTTTGCTATATCTTACCAGGTGAGGGGGGAGAAAAAGAAAACAAATACAAGATTAGTGAGAAAAAGAAGAGGCAAAACTTGAGTGAAATATTAAAGAGAAAAAGAAAAAGGAAAGGGAAACGAGAAGAAATCTGGGGAGGGAGATAGAACTGGGGAGGGTGATTGGTGCTTTTGACACTGCTGAGGTTGGTAGAGGCCAAATGTCTGGTTTGGGACAGAGTCTAGAAGATGAGTACAGGGATGGGACTCACTTCCAGCTCTCGGGGGAGCCTCCAAATATGGGGGTGACATGTACCCAGCACCAGATTCACACCAGGTAGAGACAACTATTGCTTTACCAGGTAATAGTTCTAGGTCAACCACTATATCAGAATTGGTGCAACTGCAATACCATAGTAAGTAGAGTACATGCACTTCTAAGTAGACGGGTTACATACACTTGGTGTTAGTCTTATAGGGGCATCCTGCCAAGAATAGTTGTTGCCAATAGAGAGATATTAATGGACAGTACACTCTTCCAGCCCTAACTGGCAGAGAACATGCAGTTCCAAACACACATATGGCATACACCAAGTGCCAAATCCACAGTGGATCCCCATTGGGAGCAGTTTCTGCCAACCTGTGGAAGTGAGCAGGGTCAGGGATATAGTTCAGAGATAGTGTTTTTGTCATTCTCAGGAGGACCACAGTATGCTTGGTAGTTCGGAAAATGGAGCAGCTGTAATTACTGCTGCTATCGTGGTTCCTGTCCTCATCAGAAAGCTGCTTGCAAAAGTTCAGAATAAATACACTGTGTCAGTTCTCTTAAAAATTCTGTGTTCTTCACTATCTCTTTGTTCAATGTTTCAATTATATTTCTTACTTCATTCCATAATTTAGCTACTACTTTATCATTTTCTTTAAAGCTCAAGGTTCTGGGATTGCTATTCATATTTATTTTCTTTGTTTTCTGGTATCTTTGTGGTAGAGGATCTGCCTAGTCTGCTACATTGCCAGTAGTTTTACCGTTACAAAGTTTTATTTGTGTGTCAAAAGGGATCACTATAAAAAAAAAAAAAGGATCACTGTAGAATAGAAGATCCTGGATAGTTGTTGTTGTTGTTACATGCCATCGAGTCGCTTGCCACTCATAGTGACCCTATGTACAAGAGCCCTAAATGCTGTTCTATCCAACTTTGCTGTCTCCAACACACCCATTCCCACCACCCCAATCACAGAATCGATCCATCTCATCGAGGGTCTTCCTCTCCTTTGCCGCCCCTCCACTCTCCCAAACATGATGTCCCTCTCCAAGGACCAGTTCCTCCTTGCAACATGCCCAAAGTATGTCAGATGAAGCTTCAGAATCCTTGACTCCAAGGAGCAGTCCAGCTTTACTCTCTCTAGGACAAACCTGTTTGTTCTCCTAGCAGTCCATAGTATATTCAACACTCTTCTCCAGCACCACAGCTCAAAGGCATAAATTCTCTTTCTATCATCCCTAGTCACTTTCCAACTCTCCGATGCATAGCATGTAATTGCAAAGGCTATAGCCTGGATCAGGTGCACCTTAGTCTCCAGCTTAATGTCGTTGCTCTTCAGTACTCTTTTTTTTTTCCTTCAGTACTCTTGAGTGGTACCTGACAGGTGACTTTCCCAATGCAATTTGTCTCCTGATTTCCTGGCTGCTGTTACCAAGAGTGTTGACTGTGGATCCAAGTAAACTAAAACTGTTAACTATCTCAATCTCTTCACCATCCATATTGATGCTGCCAATTATGAAACAAAACTAAATATCATGTGGGGAGGGGAAAGGTCAGACTTATTGGTCCAGTAGAAACTTGTCAAACCTCAAAATTATAGGCATTAGCCACCTTGGAAGTAGGAACAAAACTCATCCCAATAGCTCAGCTTTCAGCTAAACCATGATTAATAGCAGTAAAGAGGCACATACTCTAGAACAATCAACTCTGATGGCTTAATAAGGAACTACGCTGTCAGACCAAAGGCAAATGGTTCAAATCCACCAGTTGTTCCATGATAAATAACTGGACTGTCTCTACCCCATGCATTTATGACCTCTGAAAATCAACAGGAGGTTTGGCTTTGAGTCAGATCCAACTCAGTGGCACACAACAACAACAACAAGGTCAAAAGAGCAGTATTTACCCCAATATAAATCCCTAAAAGTAGGAAGGAGTAGGATAGAAGGATTAATGTAAATTAGAACTATAGGGAAGAATTTGGAATTGTGTGATTATGTTATATATTAATTATACATTATATTGTAATTAATGTGATAAAATGGATAATGAAGAAATGAATGAAAAACCAGTTGACCCTAAACCTTCACTCAAATCACAATAAAATATAAAAAAAAATTTGTGTGTGATATTAATGACCTTGTTCAAGAAACCATGTTATTTTTTAGACCATCTTTCTTTAAAATGGACACAAATATTGATCTCTTGCAGTCACTTGGCAGGTGGAATTTTCTTGCAATGAAATCTCTTGGCATAGATGAAAAAATGCTTCCAAATTTACACCTGTCTATTAAAAAAAAATCTCAATTTTTATTCCATTAATTCTGTGAACTTTTTTCCTTGCATGCTTGACATTTCTCAAACTAAAATCACTGAAATAAAAGTCAAGCCTGAGGTTGCAGTATTGAGGGATTCTGTGATCAAAATGCTGAACAATGCAGGAAGCATCAAAGAAAATGGAAAGAATACACACAGTCATTGTACTGAAAGAACTGCCTGATGTCCAGCCATCTCAGTGGGCAGCATGTGATCAAGAACAAATGGTACTCAAGAACGAAGTCAGACACTGGAGGCACTGACTTAATACAAGTTTCCAGAAATGCATAGAATAGCAACTGTGATAGATTACCATGCAAGGTGGCAATTCCACTCCTAGGTACATACTTAAGAAAATGAAAAGAAGGAATGCAAGCAGATATTTGTAAACCAAAATTCACAGTAGCACTAACCTGAATAGTGGGAAAAAAAGTGACAATCTCTTGACTTGTCATCACCAGATGAATAGACAAAATGTAATACATATGTTATTGTAACAACAGTCACCAAATCAGGAGATGTATTGTCCTGGGAAAGTCTGCAGTAGGGACATCTCCAAATTATTGAGGAGTAATGATATCAGTTTGAGGAAAAAGGTGCATCTCATCCAGGCTCTAGTCTTTCTCATACCTTACTATGCATCTGAGAGCTGGATAATGAATAGGGATTACAGAAGAATTGATGTCTTTGAAGTGTGGTGTTACAGAAAAGTGCAGAAAATCCCATGGACTGCCAAAAGAACAAACAAATATGTCTTGGAGAGGCTGCAGCCAGAGTGCTGTTTGGAGGCAAAGATGATGACCTTTCACCTCACATACTTTGGGGAAAGACAGGATTGTCTTTAACAAAGACAAAGGCAAAGACAGGATTGATGAAGGAGAGGAAGACCCTTAACCAAGTAGATTGACACATTGACTACTATATTGGGTTCTGGTTGTGTCAGGAAGTGTGAGTGTGGCACAGTATAGGACAGGGTTCAGATCTGTTGTTCATAGGATCATTATGAGTCACACTGAACTCGATGCCATGTAACAACAATAACATGCTGTTGTTACATTTTGTTAATTCAGAGCCAACTCAGAGTTGACCTTCCAGCAGGTAAGAAGTGAGTTGACTGACCCTCTAGCATATTTTTCAGAGATTGTAAAGGTCATGGGAGGAAGATATTGCTTATATTTTCACTACAGAGCATCTGGTGGATTTGAATGAGCTGTCTTTGGAATAAAAGCACCAAAACTCCTCAACCACAACACCAACCAAGTATATGTTGTTGTTGTTGATTGCCTTCGAGTAGAGCACGACTCATAGCAACCCTATGAACAAAAAGTCCTGAAGCCCCTCTACAACTATTGTCGTTTATCAAAGTTCATAGAGTTTCCGGAGGCATGAAAACATTATGTTGAATAAGTCCATTACCAAAGAAGAAATATTATATCATCCCAATTATATGAAATATGTAGAGTAAGCAAGGGTGTAGATGCCAAAGTACAAAGTAGTTACCAGGAACAGGAGGGAAGGAGAATGAAATGAAGATTTATTGCTAAGAGAACACTAGGTTTCTGTTAAAAGCAATGAAAAATTTGGAAATAAATAATAGGAATAGTTGAAAACATGTTAAGCATAATATCATGGAATGATACCTTCACAGTGTTGAAATGGCATACATTTTGTTATAAATCTTTTTCTCACATTTAAAAGCAGATAATATCAGGAAGATATTTGTGTTTTGATTATGCAAAGACATTTGACTCTGCTGACCATAGCGAATTATAGAGAGCATTAAAAATAATGGAAATCCCAGAACACTTAATGATGCTCATGGCAAACCTATACACAAACTAAGTGGGTGGGGAGAAAAGTGCAACAATGAATGAATGAAATTCCAAAATCTCTGTAGATGTTTATGGAAATTAATAATAATAATAATTTAAAAATGTAATAAAATAAAACAACAACAACAATTTTAGAAAAACCCAAAGGAGCACTATGTGATTTAACACGTTGTCACAAATGATGGCTATAGCCGTCCTACACTTTTTAATTAATTGTCACTTCCAAACATACGACTGACACTCAAATTCATATGGCAGTCATAAACAATTGAAAAAAAAATGTGTTACTAAGCACAGTCGTCAATTTAAAAGTTTGCGGCAATGTGTTAACATCAGGAAAAGCGTACATCAGTGTTATACCTTTTCACCACTTCTATTCCATTTATAGGGTAAGCAAATGATTTGAGAGGCTGTGCTATATAAAGTAGAATGTAACATCAAAATTGGACAAAGACTTATAAGCAAACTGCAGATGCCACAATCTTCCTTTCAGCAAGTGAAGAAGATTTGAAGTACTGAGAATTATCAAAGACCACCTTCAATATGGGTTACACTTAAACATCAAGAACACAAAATCTTCACCACTGGACCAGTACTTAACATGGTAAAGGATGGAGGAAAAAATAGAAATTGTCATTGATTTAATTCTACTTCGATCCATAATCCACAAACATAGTAGCAGCAGCTAAAAATCAAAAGAAATATTGTATTGGGGAAATCTGATAGCAAGGATCTGTTCAAAGTTCCAAAGAACAAGGATATCAGTTTAAAGACTAAGGTGTACCCAATCCAAGCCATTGATACTGTTAATTACTTCTTATGCATCTGAACGTTGGGCAATGAATAAGGAAGACCACAGAAGAATTGATGTCATATTGTGGTGCTGACAAAGAATATTAAATACGCCATGGACTTCCAAAAAACAAGCCTATGCTGGAGGAAGTACAACCAGAGTGCTCCTTAGAAGCAAGGATGGTGAAATAGTGCCTCACTATTTTTAGCACGTTGCCACAGGGGCCAGACCCAGAAAAAGACATCATGATGGGAAAGTTAGAGAATCAGTGAAAGAGAGGAAGATGACCAATGGGATATATAGACATAGTGACTAACGTGATGGACTTGAACATGTCAGAGACCATGAGGATGGTGCAGTATGGGGCAAAGTTCAGATCTGTTGGTCATAGGATTGCTATGAGTTGTAGCTGATTAAATGACGCTTAACAACAACCTCACATATCAACATGGTTAAGTTGAAAAGACCAAATTGGTATACAAAGATTAGTGCTACATTAAATAGCGAATTCCCCCACCCCCATCCCAATTTTAGACCCTCCATTTGTCTGATTGTTAAAAAAATAGAAATAATAACAATTACTATCTACTGGTGTTCTCATCAGTGTGTCATCTGCATAATGCGGAATGATCTGAAACTGAGGAGGGTCTGGCACATTAGTTGCAGAAGGTCAAGAACTTTAGCCTTAAAAATGGATTGAAGCTCAACATCAAGATAACAAAGATTCTCACCACTGGGCCGATTGAAATTGTTGACAGCTTCAGTTTGCTTGACTCCATATTAAACACTCTTGGTGCCAGCAGCCAGAAAATCAAAAGATAAATTGCATTACAAAAGTCTACTGTCAGTGACCTCTCAAGAGTACTGAAGAGCAACAATATCAGTCTGGAGACTAAGGTGTGCCTCATCCAGGACATGGTCTTTGTAATTATTTCCTATGCATAATAAATCTGGACAATGACTAGGGATGATAGGAGAAGAATTGTTGCCTTTGAGCTGTGGTGCTGGAGAGGAGTATTGAATATACCATGGACTGCTAGGAGAACAAACAGGTTCACCCTGGAGAGGTTGAGACCAGGCTGCTCCTTGGAGGCAAGGATTCTGAAGCTTCATCTGACATACTTTGGACATGTTATAAGGAAGGACGAGTCCTTGGAGAAGGACACTATGCTTAGGAGGGTGGAGGGACAGTGCAAGACAGAAAGATCCTCAATGAGATGGATAGACTCAGTGACTGGGGTAACGGAGTAGGTGTGTCAGAGACAGTAAAGTTGGCTTAAGATAGAGCAGGGTTCAGAGCTGTTGTACAAAGGGTCACTATGAGTCAAAAGAGACTCAATGGCACATAACAGCAACAATAACAAAAACAACAGTGTGATGAATGCACTTATGAATTACTACTCTGTTGAGGAGGCTTGAAGGGAACAAATCTGGATGAAATGGCTGTGATATTGACCACTTCAACTTCCTCTTAATCTGGATGAGAGCTTTCCTAGAATACCTACAATTAGAGCTCCATTTCTAACCTTACAAGCCCTGTGTTCACAATCCTGAAGTCTATTCTACCCTCTGGACCTGGAAAGTCATCAAAACACTGGGCTTCCCCCATCCCCCAGAGAAGCATTTTTTTATATATATAAAATTTTCTTTTATGCTGGTTAAATTACAAAGTTCATGTACATTGCTTTTCACACCGGATCTTTCACCTTTCCTTTACCCACCCCTCCCCTGAGGAGCATTTTTATGCCCTTTTACCATTTGTTAATAAAAAAAAAAACCAACAAAAAACCAAAACAGCCCTATGAATGGAGGAGTGGGTAAAGGAAATGGGAAAGATCCGGTGTGAAAAACAACATATACAAATGTTGTAATTAAACCAATATAAAATTAAAAAAATTTTATTTAAAAACAAACAAAGCCCCCTGATGTGAGACAGCAAGCCTCAATTTCTTCCACCTGTAAAATGGAGTTCATATGCCTATCCTACATTTTGAGGAGTAAATGAGTTTATACATGCTAATTTTTTGCCCAAGTAGGTAATTGTTTCCCTTCTTTCTTTCCTTCCTTCACTGACCTCCACTTTCTCTCCTACAAGGGATTTACTTGAAAATGTTCTTCCTTTCTTACTTTGAGATTTTTAAAAAATTTCTATTGGTTTGCATATGTTGTTGTTGTTTATTGCCTTCGAGTCGAGCATGACTCATAGCAACCCCATGAACAAAAGGCCCGAAGCCCCTCTACAACTATCAACATTTATCAAAGGTCATAGAGTTTCCGGAGGCAAGTTGTTTAAGAATTAGGTGCCATAGAATGTTATTGGTTGAGTCGCCTGTGATGCATAGTGACCCTATGTACAGCAGCTCTGAACCCTGTCCTGTCCTGAGCCAGTCTCACTAATTTTGACACACCAACCCCCATTGCCCCAGTTACTGTATCAAATCCATCTCATCTGAGGCCTTCCTTTCCTGCACTGTCCGTCCACCTTTCTGAGCACGATGTCCTGCTCCAAGGACTGATCTCTCTTGGCCATGTACCCAAAGTAAGTGAGATAGAGCTTCAAAATCCTAGCCTCCAAGGAGAGTCTTGGTTTCGCCCTCTCCAAGACAGACCTATTTGTTTCCTAGAGAGTCCAAGGTATGTTCAAAACTCTTCTCCAGCACCACAACTCAAAGACATCAATGACTCTTCTGTCATCCTTAGTCATTGTCCAACTCTCTGAAGCATAACAAGTAATTGAGAAGATAATGGCTTGGATTAGACACACCTTTGTCTCTAGACTGACATCATTGCTCTTCAGCACTCTGGAAAGGTCCATGACAGCGGATTTTCCCAATGCAATTTGTCTTTTGATTTCCTGACTGCTGGTATTAAGAATGTTGATTGTGAATCCAAGCATGCTGTAATTGCTAAAAACCTCAATCTCTTCTCCAGCTATTATGGTGCTGCCAATTGGCCCAGTGGTAATAATCTTTGTCATGTTGTCGAACTTCAATCCATATTGAAGACTACAGTCTTTTGCAGCAAATGCTTCAGGTCTTCTACAGCTTCAACAAGAAAGGTTGTTCCATCTGCATATTGTGTAGATTGTTAATGAGTCTTCCTCCAGTCTTGATGCCACACTCCTCCTCATAAAGCCCTGCTTACGGAATGATCTGTTCTGCATACAGATTGAAAAGGTATGGGGACAGGATGCATCCCTGAAGCACTCCTTTCCTGATTTTGAACCATGCAGTGTTTCCTTTCTTTGTTCTGAGGACTGCTTTCTGGTCCAAGTATAGGTTTCAGATAAGCATGATCAAGTGTTCTGAGATTGCCCTTTTCCTCAAAGTTAGCCACAATTTATTGTGATCTACACAGTCAAATGCTTTTGCATAGTCAATGAAACACAGATAGACATTCTTCTGGTACTCTGCTTTCTGGCAAGATCTATCTGATAATGGCCAAAAAAAAATGTCCTTAGCCTGTATTTCTGGTAGTTCTCTGTCAATGTACTGTTCAAGTCTTTTCTGGATAATCTTCAGCAGGATTTTGCTAGTGTGTGATATTAGTGATATTGTATGATGATTTCCACACTCTGTTGGGTCATCTTTTTTTGAATGGGAATATATATGGATCTCTTCTAATCAGTTGGCCAAGTAATTTTCCTCCAGATTTTGTGGCACAACTTGGTGAGCACATGCAGCGCAGCATCTGTTTGCTGAAATATGTCAATTGGTAGTCCATCAATTCCTGGGGCTTTATGTTTTGCCAAGACCTTCAGAGCAGCCTGAACTTCCTCCTTCATCACCATTGCCTCTTGCTTATATGTTGTTTCTTGAAATTCTTCTGTATCAGCCAATTCTTTTTGGTACAATGACTCTGTATACTCCTTCCATCTACTTTTAATCATTTGATCATGCTTGAATCATTCAATATTCTACCCATAACATCCTTAAGCATAGCAACTTGTGACTCAAATTTATTCTTTAGTTCTTCCAGCTTAAGAAATGCTGAGCAAATTTGGCCCTTTTGATTTTCTGACTCCAGCTCCTTGCATATTTCTTTTTAATATTTTGCCTTGTCTTTCCGAGAAGCCCTTTGAAATCTTCTATTCAGGTCCTTAACTTCAGGATTTCTTACCTTTGCTTTGGCTTCTCAGTGCTCTAGTGCAATACTCATTCTCTTCTGAGATCCATTTTGGTCTTTTCTTCTTCTTCCTTCTTTGTAATGACTTTTTTAATTTTTAATGAATGATATGCTTGATATCTTCCCACTGCTTATCTGGTCTTCATTCATTAGCATTCAAGGCCTCAAACCTATTCCTGAGTTGGTTTTTAAATTCATGGGAGATAGATTCAAGGTCAAATTTTGATTCCTGTGGATATGATTTAAGCTTCTTTAGTTTTAATTCGAACTTGCATACGAGCAATTGATTGTCTGTTCCACAATCAGCACCTGACCTAGTTTTTACTGCTGATATTGAACTTCTCCAATTGTTCCTTTCACAGATGTAATAAAACTGATTCCTGTGCATCTCATCAGGTGAAATCCATGTGTATAGCCTGTGTTTATGTTTCTTATGAAGGTATTTGCTATGAATAAATCATTGATTGTGCAGAATTCTATCATTCTATCCCCAGTCTAATTTCTGTCACCAAGTCCATATTTTCTGACAACTGATCCTTCTTCTCTGTTCCTAACTTTTGCATTCCAGTCACCCACGATTATTAATGCATCTTGATTACATATTCAATCAATTTCTGACTGCAACAGTTGATAGAATAATCTATTTCCTCCTCTTTGGCTCTGGTTGTAAGCACATAAATTTGAATGATAGTGGTATTAACAGGTCTTCCTTGTATGTGTATGGATATTATCCTGTCACTCACAATATTGTATTTCAAAATGGATCAAGAAATTGCCTTTTTAACTATGAAAGCGACATGTCAATCCATCTCATTTCACTAATACCCAATATGTCAATATTTATGTGTTCCATTTCTTTCTTTGCAATGCCCAGTTTTCCTACATTCATGCTTCTCACATTACACGTACCAATAGTTAACTTCTTCTTACAACTGTTTCTCCTCTTTAGTGTTTCCAAATTTGAGGATTCAACTCCAGTTGTCCTATCAGTCTACTCTAAGTGTGCTCTTCTGTACATATAATCATTTATATACATCATGTTTTGTACATAAGACATTGGACTTCAGAAGTTGCCAGGATCTTGACATGGCTGACCCTACTAAGGCAGAGGCTTCAGGCCTAGTTAAACTCCCTCTGGGATTTTATTAAACTCACTACTCATTCTTCCAAACTCCTCCTCTGACATGCCCCTCATCTCTTCCTAATTTGAACTATCAGGTTTCACACCATGTAAGAGGTATGACCCAAGAACAAGATTCCACTGCCTTAAAGCTACCTGGAGGAAATGTCTATGGAAAATATTGTCTCCTTGTACATGATGTACTATCAATAGTGTGAGCCACATTTCAGGAAGCTAACTTGAGACATTCTTTGGAGGAAAGTCTGACCCATAACAGTTGCTCGCTTGTGATTAATGTTTAAAATAGTCCATAGTAGATATTTTATCATTGTCATCAGTACATAATGTTAAATATAAAGATAACTAATAAGTGAAGACTGGTTGACTCATTGCCATGAAGTTGGAACCAACTCGCAGCTGACACTTAAGCCAATTTTCAAAGGCATTGTGCGGAAAATAGCGATTTTTTTTTTCCTGGTGGATTAGAATCACTGACTTTGAGTTGTCAGAGCAATACTTTATCCACCAGGCCACTAGAGTTCAAGTGAAGAATCACTCACTTGTTCATTGTTGTCAAGTCAGAATACTCTCATAGATAACCCTCCAGTGGTTGAAGAAAGAAACTGGCCATCTTTCTCCCTCAGATTAGCTAGTGGATATGAGCTGACTTTTTTTTGGTTGGCAGGCAGTGTGACTCCCTATCCTCTAGGTAACCAGGGAAGTGAAGAATAGAGTTCATATTCTCCACAATAAAAAAGAGTAAACCTTGACATATTTATGCTTTATAAATAGACATTTAGGTCAGTGAATCTCTGTATAAAATGGAAAATGTGACAAATTAATATAAATGTGCTACAAGTATATTAAACTGTCACTTAAGGTCATAGGGAATGAGATACTGACCTGAATGACTTTAGAAATGCATGAAGTCTCAAAGACTAACGGCAAAGGAAATTATACATAACCACTGCACTCTAACAATAAAATTGGTTCCCATGGAAGCACAAGTTAACAATTTTTATATTGCTATGCATGTTTATTGGAATTAACAATTAAGGTAATGAATGGTGGCTGATAAGTGCCAGATTTCTTAGTATTTAAATGAGAATTTACAGAGCAGTAAGGGAAGGAAATTGGAATGCCCCATGATAATGGATTGGAGTTAGAGATATCAGCATGAATTCATGTTTAGCTTAATATAGATAAGTGTGACTATATAAAAAATTATCTGTAAATCTGTGTATATACACAGCTCTAAGTGCATACACTTACTGTATCTTTCCTCTGTCAACTAAGCATATTCAGAACTAATGACACAATCAGCACATCTAGTGCTCAAATTGAATTTGTGACATAATCAGTGAGTACATATAGTGTCCATATTCTGATTCTCAATAACTTTATCCAATAAAAGGAGCCAGGGTATTTAAAAAAAATTCTGATCCTAGATTTGGAGAAATTTTTACACAAGATGTATCTGGAGCATCTTAGAGTTTCAGAAATAACAAAGTGCTCAAAAATGAGACTGTCTCGAAAGGATTCCAGGAATCCACTTAAATATCTTCCAATGGTCAAAATTGAAACAATTTTAAAAAATAGTATTGACTTTTAGCCCAAAGTATAAAATACATATAGATTATATAGATTATACCATGCTGATATAAAATATTGAATAAGTAAAGAAAGATAGGGAAACAAATTGTTGGAAGAGATTTAAAATAACTTATGATAAATGTATAAGTAAATAAAACAAAATTGATAGAATAATTTATCAACCCGGGGGCACTAACGTCTCACTCCTTAAATGTGGAATGTACATAGCAATTTTCTTTCAAAGAGCTCAATATGGAAAGGGAAGAAAAGAAAATTTTACAGTGTAGAAACCTGATAAACAATATCCCAAGCAAATGGTCAGTGTTAAAAATATGATGGTGATATACTCTGGTGGTGTAGCATGTTGCCCTGTTAACCAAAAGGCTGAGTGTCTCTAACAATTTGGATCTACCAGCATCTCCAATGAAGAAAGACAAGCAATCTCCCACCCCTTTAAGATTTACAGCCTTGTAGAAAGCCTAGTGGCAAGGAATTGCACAGCAAACACAAGGAAGGGTATGAGGTTCCAATCCATTATGTTTCAGTGGAGAAAGGTGGACAATCTCCTCCTATGCAATTTACTGCCTCTGAAAACCCACTGGGAGATCAGCTATGGGTTTGTTCCAATTCTATGGTACACAAAACCAACAAACCCAATAGAGGGACATGATAAATTGGCATTGACTCAATGATGGTGTCTGAGTGATACACTTAATGAGTATGACATTTCTCCTTAAGTTCTTCCTTCCAAAATCACAGTACCCAATCTAGTAAAGAGAAAAACACCAGGCAACTCCTACCTGAAGGACTTGATTGTTATTGACCCTATATACAACAGAATGAAACTGATTCTGGGTTTAAGCCTATTGGTACCATCACTGCATCAACCTATCTCCTCCTTCCCCTCTGACATTCTACTTTTAAAAATATTACATATTTTTCCAAAGAGTATTCCTTTCCATTAATATGCCCAATGCATGTGTGATGAACTCTCACCAATATTACTTCTAAGGAACATTTTGTTCACACTCCTTCCAAAACAGATGTGTCTGTTCTTTTTGCAGTCCATACTTTATTCAATAATTTTCCAACATCACAATACAAAAGCACCAACTTTTCTTTGATCTTCTTTATTCATTGTCTAACTTCAACAAACATATGAAGAAATGGAAAGAACTGGAAAATACTTGAGTCAGCCTTAACCTTTTACTTTAAGGAGGTCCATGACAGCATATTTTTCAAATGTAACATATGTCTTGATTTCTTGACTACAATTTCCAGTGGATATTGATTGTAGATCCAAGTAAAATGAAATAATTTTATAAATAACTTCAAACTATTCATCATATATTATTTATTGTTAAGTTGTGGATGTTTCATTTTATATTGAAGTATAATCCATACTGAAGATTGTAGTCTTACATCTTCTACAGTAAGTGCTTCATGCCATTTTCACTTTCAGTCATCAAGGTTGTGTCATTTACATATCAAAGATTCCTCCAGTGTTGTCACATTCCTCTTCATATAATCTACCTTCTATATGCAGATGAAAACAATAAAACACATAAAAATGGATACCCTAACCTGATAGAGGAAGAATAGACGCCTTCAAAATGTATTAGCATAAATAAGTGGGTACCTCCAAACAGCATCTGTTCGTTAAGACATCTTCATTGGTGTACTGTCAATTTTTTGATCCTTATTTTAGCAAGATTTTACATCGATGTGAGATGATATTCTTCTGAGTACAGAAACATAGAAGAATATCATCTCACGCCGATGTAAAATCTTGCTAAAATTATTTAAAAACAATTAAAGTAGTACCTCATTATAGCACTATCAGAAATCCAAGCTTAATTATTTTATTCTCAGAACAGTATATGACATAGGAGAAATGATAGCTGGTATTAAATGGATCTTGATTGAAACAAGAAAAAATAAAAATATTTACCTGCTATAAACAGCATTATTCAACATTGCAAGAACATATAAACAGCCCAGATGTCTAACCACAATCAAATGGATTGAGAAATTATGGTACAGTCATACAGTGGACTGGAACAATGATTTTGTAAATTTTACCTAACTTGGGAGGGACTGGAAAGCATTATGCTGAGTGAATTAACTTAGTCCCACAAGGACAAATATTGTATAAAACCATTATTGTAGATGAATATGAGGATCCAAGGTGGGGGGGGAAGGGGAAGCAGAGGGATGAGGATGTGTAGGGGGAAGGGATATTAACCATGGGGTTGTATAATTTGATGGGTTGCGAGGGTGAGAGAAATTGGAAGAATCTTGTCTAAAAAACAATGTACTCCCAATTTTGTAAATAAATTAGTATAATTTTAAAAAATATTTACCTGTATTTTGTTGATTATGCAAAAAAATCAATGACATGAATTATACCATATAATGGAGGACATTGAAAAGAATGGAAATTCCAGAACACTTAATTGTGTTTATGTACACCAAGAAGGGGTCATTGGAATATAACAAGAGAACACTACATGATTTAAAGACAGAAAAGATGTTCATTAGGATAGTGTCCTTTCATCATACTTATTCAATATGTACAAGGAACAAATAATTCAAGAAGCTCAATTATATGAAGAAATTGGAACATCAGGATTGAAGGAAGACTCATTATCAAGGTCAAATATGCAAGGGACACAACCTTATTTCCTGAGAGTGAAAGACTAGAATGAACCTACTGATGAAATTAAAAGACTATAGTCTTCAGTGTGGATTACATTTTCAAAATAAAGGACACAAATATCCTCACATCTGAACCAATGAGCAATATCATCAAGAAGAGATTGTGAATACAAGTACAATAATTGGCGATTTCAATCAGTGTCCATGGAAACAGTAGTTAAAAATTTAAAGGATGCTTTGCATTCATCAAATAAGCTGCAAGAGACCTTTTTAAAGTACTAAAAACCAACTGTGTCACTTTGAGAACTTAGATGTGCCTGATCCAAACTCTCTTCTTTTCAATTGCCTTATGTACATGCAAAAACTGGACTATTAATAAGATTGAAGGCAAATTAATGTCTTTGTGTAGTGTTAGCTAAGAATATGTAATAAACTATGAAGTTGTGTAAGAGTAAACAACTGGGTCCCCATTGGATCTTTCTTAATTCTTTCAATTCCTCCCTCTGCCCACCAAACTCTACCATCCCAGTGCTGATAGTGAGGATGACTTGAAACACTTATTGCAGAAGATCGAGGGTACAACCTTAGGTATGGATTGCATCTCAATGTCTAGAAAACAAAGATTCTTACCACTGGACTGACAGGCAGCATCATGATGGATGGTGTGGAAACTGAAACTTCCAATAGCTCCATCTTACTTGGATCCATAATTAACACCCTTGGTACCTGCAGTCAGGAAATAAGGAGATGCATTGCACATGGAAAATTTGCAGCTAGAGACCTCTCCAGATTATTGATGAATAATGATGTCAGTTTGAGAACTAAGGTTTGTCTGGTTCAGGCTGTAGTCTTTCCAATTACTTGCTATGCATCTGAGAGCTAGACAATGAATAAGGATGACAGAAGAATTGACACCTTTGAACTGTGGTGTTGAAGAAGAGCACTGAACATTCTATGGACAGCCAAGAGAACAAATAGATATGTCTTAGGGAGAATGCAGCCAGAGTGCTCTTTGGAGGCAAAAATGATGAGACAACATACTTTGGAGATGTTGCTAGGAGATGCTATTCCTTGGCGAAGAACTGGGAAGGGTGGAGACTTGGTGAAGAAAAGGAAGAGCCTCAACCAGATGGATTGACAGGGTGACTGCTGCAATGGGCTCCGGTATATCAGGAAGTGGGAGGATGGCACAGGATAGAACATGGTTCAGATCTTTTGTTCATAGGGTTGCTGAGTCATGCTAGATTCGATGACAATATATGTACTCTTGACAACAATAATATACTCTCAGCCTCCCTGCCCCCCACCCCTTTCCTTTTAGACTTTAAGACACATCTTACTAGTTGTCCTCTATTTTTATAAGAATAATCTTATGCAGTATTTCTTTATGAGACTGAGTTAATTCAACCAGCACAGTGCTCTCTAGACTCTCTCATGCTGTGTAATATTTCACAAATTCATTGCTCCTTAGTGCTGCATAATCTATTGTGTGAATGTATCATAATTTCTCAGTCCATCACCCCACAGCTCAAAGGCATCAATTCCTCTTCTGTCACCCTTATTCATTATAAATCTCTCTGATATGTAGCAGGTGATTGAGAAGATGGTAGCCTTAATCAGATGCACCTTAGTCTTCAAATTGGCATCCTTGCTTTTTACAATTTGGAGAGATCTCTGACAGTAGACTTGCCCAGTGCAATACATCTCCTGATTTCTTGATTACTGGTACCAAAGGTATTGATTGTTGATCTAAGCAATGATCTCCCTGGCGCTGTGGCCTCTTCTAGAGCCAGCTTGAACTTCTGGCAGTTTCCTGTCAATGGACAGTTCAAGCCATTTTTTAAAAATTATCTTTGACAATATTTTGTACTCTACAAAATCACCATACTAATTGAGAAATTAATCATAGAGCAAACTAGATACCAGATATATGGGAATTCTGTATATTAGCTTTGCAGTGATTCTCTAATCTATGTTCTAACATGAGAAGTTTATTAAAATACAAAAATATGTAGCCTAAGATATACTTTTAGTATAAATAAATTGGAAAGAGTGTATGCCAGGGATGTGTCCTATATCTTTTCAATGTGTCCTATACCTTTTCAATCGATATGTAGAACAGATTATCTGGGAGGCTGGGATCTATGAGGAAAAATGTGGCATCAGGTTTGGAGGAAGACTCATCAACAATATATATATGCCAATGACACAACCCTGCTTACTGAAATTGAGGAGGCCCTGAAGCACTTGCTGCAAGAAGGTCAACGACTGCAGCTTTATATATGGATTGAAGGTCAACATCAAGAAAACAAAGATTCTCACCACTGGGCCAATTGGCAGCATCATGATAGATGGTGAAGAGATTGAGATTGTTAACTGCTTTAGTTTGCTTAGCTCCACAATCAACACTCTTGGCACCAGCAGCTAGAAAATCAAGAGACAAATTGCATTGGGAAAGTCTGCTGTCCAAGACCTCTCCAAAGTACTGAAGAATAACAATGTCAGTCTGGAGACTAATGTCCTTCTGAACAAGGTCATAGTCTTTGCAATTACTTAAATGTGTCAGAAAGCTGGACAATGACTACAGATGATAGAGGGAAAATTGATGCCTTTGAGTTGTGGTGCTAGAGAAGGGTATTAAATATACCATGGACTGCTAAGAAAACAAACAGCTTTGTTCTAGAGAGGGTGGGACCAGGCTGCTTCTTGGAGGCAAGGATTCTGAAGCTTCGTCTGACATACTTTGGACATGTTGCAAGACAGGACCAGTCCTTGGGGAGGGATGTCATGCTTGGGAGAGTGGAGAGACAGCATAAAAGAGGAGAGACCTTTGAGATGGATTGATTCAGTGACTGAGGTAATGGGGTAGATGTGTCAGAGAGAATAAGATTGGCAGGGTTTACGGCTGTTGTGCATAGGGTCGCTATAGGTCACAGGTAACTCAGTGATACATAACAACCACAACATTATACAGTGTGATAAATCTTTAACTGAATTGTATTCCTAGAGCCTCATGCAAGAACAAAAGCAGGAGAAAGTAACTTTACAAGATAACAGTAAAACGGCATTCCATAGAGAAAGTTGGTTTTGAGGTAGATTAATTTTGTCTTTCCTTTTCCTTGTTGCTGAAGATGCAGCAGCTGGCAACACAGAGGACTTGTGGTGTATTGAACTTTATAATCTAGATAAGGTAGAGATGTTCAACCCAAATAGATAAACAGAGTTTAAAATTTTTTAAACTACATATTATTTTTTCCATTATAAGAGAAGCTAAAATATGCAGAAACAAAACAATAAAATATACAAATGCATGAACTATGTTTCTGCATATTTTATCTATCATATGTGGCATGAATATAAGTGAGATGTTACTATTGTAATCTGAAAGAATCCCCAAGGGTGCAAACATTTAAAGAGATACTCACTTTCATAATTTTGTCTGAGGTACTTTTCTCACATTAACTTGGTCCCAACCCTGAACACAGGTTTGTGATAGGGATTTGAGAAGAGAAATAGAGGTGGAGATTAGACCATAAGCCCAGAATAGAGCCCTATTATAAAGGCTCATGTGTGCCTAACTAAGAAGTTGAGGCTTGAACTTGTAGGTGGTGGAGAATCATAAGTTTTTAATCTGGTGTGGCAACTACGCAAATGTTTGCTTTAGAATGGTCTTTTTACAAATTTTGAAAAATCGTTGTTAGATGCCTTCAAGTCTTATGCAACTCATAATGATTATATCCTGTGCTATCCTCACAATGTTCACCATACTCAAGGCCATTGGTATAGTTACTCTTATAATAATTTGATTGGTGTCAATCTCTCTTGCTGAGTGTCTTCCTTTATTTCACTAACACCCTACTTTTCCAAAGATCGTGACTTTTTTTAAGGACTAGTGCCTTCCAAAATAATGCTTAAAGTGAGACAAAATTTCATCATCCTTGCCTCTAAAGAATACCCTAGTTTCAGTTCCTTCAAGACACATATTCTTGTTCTTTGGGCAGTGTATTGAATATTCTTCAACACAACCAATTCAAAGGTATTGATTTTTCTCAGGTCTTCTTGTCCAAATTGCATATGCATATGAGGCATTTGAAAAGAACACAGTTTGAGTCAGGCACATCTTAGCCTTTAAATTAACATCCTTGCTCTTCAGCACTTTTTTTAAAAGTCCTTGACAGTAGATTTGCCCAATGCAACATGTCTTTTGGTTTCTTTACTGCTGCTACCATGGGTGTTGATTCAAAAATGATGTAGTTATTGGGTCCAGTGATGAAGACGTTTGTTTTCTTGATGATGAGATGTAATCCATATTGAAGGCATATAGTCTTTGATTTTCTGCATCAAATGTTTCAAATCCTCTTCACTTTCTGCAGGTATGATGGTGTCACCTGAATAACTTAGATTGCTGCTGAGTCTTCCTCTGATTCTGGTGTCACCTTCTTCTTTGTATAGTCCAGATTCTTAATTTATTTGTTCAGCATACAGATTGAATAGGTATGGTGAAGGATACAACTCTGATGCAACCATTTCCTGATTTTAAACCAGGTGTTATATCCCCATGCCCTGTTCAAATAAGGGCTTCTTATTTCAGGTTTAGGTTTTGCATGAACAAAATTAATTTTTCTGGAATCTCCATTTTCAGTGTTATAAATTATTATAATGTGCAAATTCTAATGCCTTTTTTTAGCCAACAAAACACAGGTCTTTCTTGTATTCTCTGTTTAAGACCAAGAAGAAGAAAGTAGTGGAGAGAGAGGTAGATTAATGTAATGAACACCATGAACACAGTGACAGACACTGCATCATCTACAATTGCAAGCTCAATATTTTGAACTGTGCCTGAAACATAGGCATGTATAATGACTATCTACACTGTTGTTGTTAGGTACCATAGAGTCGAGTAAGATTCATAGTGACCAATATGCACAGCAGATCTGAACCCTGTCCTATCTTGTGTCAGCCTCATAATTTCTGACATACTTGAGTGCATTACTGCAGTCACTGTACCAATCCACCTGGTTGAGAGTCCACCTGGCCACACCTAACAATGTGTCCAAAATATATGAGAGAAAGCTTTATTATGCACCTTCTCTAAGGCATATCTCTTTGTTCTTTTGGCAGTCCATGAGATATTCATCTCCAAAACCACAATTCAAAGGCATCACTTCTTCTGTCATCTTTATTCATTATCCTGCTCTCAGCAGCTTAGTAAGTGATTGAATCAGACACACCTTAGTCTTAAAACTGACATCATTACTTCTCAATAATTTGGAGAGGTCCCTGACTTCAGACTTTCCCAGTGCAATACACCTCCTATCTTCTGGCAGCCGGTAACAAGTGTGTTGATTGTGGATCCAAGTAAGAAGTCTCTGACAGTCTCAATACTTTCTCCATTTATTGTGATGTAGCCTACCAGTCTAGTGGTGAGATGTTTTAGGTTTTTTTTTAATTGATGTTGAGATGCAATCTATATTGAAGGCCATAGTCTATGATCCTCTTCAACAAGTGTTAAAGTCCTCTTCACTTTTAGCAAGCACAAAGAATATCATTAATATCATATGCAAACAAAATACTGCTGATGGTTGTTCAAATATGGCTAGAACAGTACTCAGAGAAATGTCAGAAGTTCAAGCTTGATTTAGAAGAGACCATGACACAAAGGATATCACTACTGATCTTCTGATGTCAAATGAATCCTGCCTGAAAACAAATACCAGAAGAATGACTATTTGTGCTTTATTGACTATGCAAAAGAACTTTACTGTGTGGATCATAACAAATTATAGATACCATTGAGAATAGGAATCCTAGAATTAAATTGTGCTCATGTGAAAACTAGACCTAGACCAAGAGGCTAATATGCAAATAGAGCAAGGTTTTAAAATAAGAAAGTTGTGTATTGGGGGTTTATACTTTCATATTCTTCTTTTATTTGTACATTAATATATGGAAAATAAAGAACCAAAGACCCTTAATATTTGGAAAATAATATGTGGAACTTAATTTTCAGGTAAGAGATATCTTAGAGGAGAGGTAGGTTTCTTTCTTTGGAGGATGTTGTTGTTATGTGCTGTCGAGTCGTTTGCGACTCATAGCGACCCTATGCACAACAGCCCTAAACCCTGCTCTATCCTGCGCCAACCGCACTGCCTCTGACACACCCATCCCGATTACCCCAGTCACCGAATCAATCCATCTCATAGAGGGTCTTCCCCTCCTGCGCTGTCCCTCCACCCTCCCAAGCATGATGTCCCTCTCCAAGGACCCATCCCTCTTGGCAACATGTCCTAAGAAAATATTTTAAAACTGACAGGAAAGTTCCACTGTATACATTGTTGGTGGGATTGTAAAATGGTACAACCACTCTGAAAGGATGTTTGGCATTTTCTCAAAAAGCTGAGCATAGAAATTCCAAATGACCCAGCTATGCCACTGCTTGGAATATACCTTGAGAAAATTAGAAATGAGGCTCCAACAGAGACTTGTACACCAATGTTCATAGCAGCATTTTTCACCATCGCAAGAACATCGGAACAGCCCAGATGTCCAACCACAATCGAATGGATTGAGAAATTATAGTACATTCACACAATAGAATACTATGCAGCATGCAGGAGCAATGATTTTGTAAATTACTGCCTAACATGTGAGGGACTGGAGAGCATTATGCTGAGTGAACGAACTCATTCTCAGAAAGACAAATATTGTGTAAGACCAGCTTTGTAGAACAAGTACGAGAATCCAAGGAGAGAAAAACGGGCTTAATCATAGGGCCACACAATTTGATGGGTGGAGGGAAGGATGGGCAAAGAAAGGGGAAGGATCTGGTGACAAAAACAATGCATACAAACTTTATGAACTTTGTATGTAAACCAGTATAAAATAAAATTTTAAAAATGTCATTTTGAATGATAAAACAAAAACAATAAATAATAAAACAAATAGAATAAAACAAAACTTGATACTTACACACACACACACACACACACACACACACACCCTGACCAAAAAAAAATCCCAAAACAGAGAGGATACTAGTAGTCTTTCTAGGGAATAAAGAAGCATAAGGGCTAAAAGGCAGTGAGGTTAAAATAGGTTAGGTCCTAGGTCAGTGGTAAGTAGCAGTAGAAAATGGCTTCAGAGATTTCTCATGGACCAAGGGAACTTTCAAACTGTTGAATTGTGTGAGTTTCATGGGTGCTAAAGATTGTAGATCAATATATGTCTATCTAGCTAGCTGTTTTTCACACACAGGTACGTGTGCATACACACAGGATATAAGCCTTCCTCATATGGTATTTACTGATGGTCTTCCTTGAGAGTTGTCACATTTAAATGTAAAGAAAAGTAATTAATGCAGCACATTTTAAAGTTTCACATTCTATCCAGGAAAAATGATCAAACAGAACTAATGAGTTACACTGACAAAAAGCTTTCCTTATTTATGGTATAAACAGGAGAGTCTCCTGATATTCTCAAGGGACACCCTGTTGTGCATAACCATTGAGCGTATTCAATATTTTGGGATGAATCAAGACTTGACAGACCAGAGTTTTTACCGAAGAGTTGGTACTTGGATGGCATAGCTACATCAAGCTATTAAGGAGTGGTTGAAGTAATTTGGAAGATATCCCTGACTAACTGAAGCCACTCTTGACTTCGACAACTATTCTTCAAAATACAATGGGTACCTGTGGTTGTTAATTTATGAAAAATATTATAGACTTTGTTCAAAATATGACATCAAAGATGTTTCAAGAAGATAGCATCTAAAGACTTCCAGACCTGGAAGCTTAAGAATGGAGTCTAAAAAATAATGCTCTAAGATTTTCATAAACCACTTGCTTGATAGTTAATAGTCTTTTTGGTGAGGAGGAATGTTCAAGAGGAAAATAAAAGTTTAAAGAGGAAATTTTTATTTCAATGTATAAGTTCCACGTGAAGTGCCTAAAAGAAGTGACATGAATAATAGACACACATGTTGTTGTTAATTGCCATTGAATTAGAGCTGATCCACAGAACCCTATAAACAGAAGAATTAAACCTTGCTGTATCCTGCACCATCCCTGAAATGTAAATAAACTGTATAGGCTGGAGATATATTTGAGAATTGATAATGTGTTGATAATATTTGAGGTATGGGGGGAGTTTAAAATTTTGGTCTTTTATTTATTTCTTGTGTTTTTATTTTTGGGGAGTTCTTTTAGTTGTGATTTTAACAAAAGTTTACAAATAGGTTTTCATTCAAACATTTATGCACATTATCTTCTTTCTCCCTCCCACAGTTCACTTTGTGTGAGTTTCTGGGTTTATGTGCCAGGCCAATGACTTCACACGCCATAATGGTACTGGTGGCAAGTCCATCTACGGGGAGAAGTTTGATGATGAGAACTTCATCCTGAAGCACACAGGTCCTGACATCCTGTCCATGGCAAATGCTGGACCCAATACAAATGGTTCCCAGTTTTTGATCTGTACTGCTCAGACTGAATGGGTGGATGACAAACATGTAGTCTTCGGCAAGGTGGAAGAAGGCATGAACATTGTGGAAGCCATGGAGCGCTTCGGGTCCAGGAATGGCAAGACCAGCAAGAAGATCACCTTTGCTGACTGTGGCCAGCTCTAATGAGATCTGTATGTCATGTTTTCTCTTAATCACCAGATCGTTCTTTCTCTAGCTCCAGAGATCACCCTGCTACCCACAGTGTGTTTGCAGTGTCTTTTACTCTTTGTGCTCTTGCTACAGTTCTTTGCGCTCCATGATTTCTCTCTTTCCCTCCAAGGTTAGCAAAATTGCACAGTTTACTTTATATCTATGAAATAAAAACTATTAAAAAGACAAAAACTAAAAGAATATATATGAAGTCTAAATAGCTTTATATCGCTAAATAAATTAATTCCATTATTATAAACTTTTTCATAAAGAAAAGCCCATATTTATACTTTAACAAAAAAAGTAACACCAGCATAACACTGACTCTATAATGAGACAAAATCATTGCAAGAAAAGTTTCAAAGGAGTCTCTCATAAATAGAGATGCAAAAAGAAATCCTTGCTAAAATTCTAAGATTTCAAATCCAGTGATAAACAAAAATAAATAGAATATATCACAATCATATGGTGCTTACTCAGAGTATCTAGTAATGCCTTATTATTTTAAAAAAACATTCAATGCAATTCAGTATATTACCAAACGCAAAATCATACAAGCACATGTTGTTGTTGTTATGTGCTGTCGAGTCACCGACTCATAGCGACCTTATACAACAGCCCTACAGGCTGCTCTGTCCCTTGCCAACCTTATTGTCTCCAACACACCTATCCCCATTACCGCAGTGACTGAATCAATCCATCCCATCCAGAATCTTCTTCTCCTGCTCTGTCCCTCCAACCTCTCAAGCATGACGCCCCTCTCCAAGACTGATCCCGCCTTGAAATGTGCCCAGAGTATGTCAGAAGCTTCAGATCCTTGCCTCCAAGAAGCAGTCTGGTTTCACCCTCTCCAAGACGAATCTGTTTATTTTTCTAGCAGTCCATTCAGTACTCTTCTCCTGCACCTCAACTCAAAGGCATCAATTCCCCTTCGATCTTCCTTAGTCACTGTCCAACTTTCTGATGTAATTTTGAAGACCATGGCCTGGATCAGGTGCACCTTAGTCTCCAGACTGACATTGCTGCTCTTCAATAGTCTGGAGAGGTCTCTGACGGCAGAGCTCTCCCAGTGCAATTGTCTTTTCCCAATGCAATTTGTCTTTTGTTTTCCTGGCTGTTGGTACCAAGAGTGTTGACTGTGAAGTTAAGCAAACTGAAGCTGTTAACAATCTCAATCTCTTCATTGTCTATGGTGATGCTGCCGATTGGCCTAGTGGTGAGAATCTTTGTATTCTTGATGTTGAGCTTCAATCCATATTGAAGTCTGCAGTCCTTGACCTTCTATAGCAAGTGAATCAGGTCAGTTTTGGCAAGCAATGTTGTGATATCTGAATAACACAGGTTGTTGATGAGTCTTCCTCCAATCCTGATGCCACATTCTTCCTCATAGAGCCCAGCCTCCCAGATGATCTGTTCCACATATAGATTGAAAAGGTATGGAGAGAGGATTTATACATGGCATACACCTTTCCTGATTTTGAACCATGAAGAGATTATGAATATTGCACTAGAATGCCAAGAAGAAAAACGTAAAAGTGACTAAATCAAGAAGTTAAGGTGCTGAACAGAAGATTTCAAAGGGCAGTGCAGAAAGAAAAAGCAAAGTATTATAATGAAATGTGCAAAGAGCTGGAGTCAGAAAA